>NC_137092.1:27965170-28542670 GCF_951640355.1 Cnephaeus nilssonii | reverse complement strand
CTTTGAGGTAGGAACTCTTCTTTATCTTTTGGTCATCTCCCCTTTCTTTTTTTAAAAGTGTATTTTCTTCAGAAATGTCCCTCAATGTTGTTTTTGTATTGGTATTTCACGGAAACACCCCCCAGTGCGTAAGAGGTAGAGCTACAGTGAGGAAGCACTCCCCCCACCTGTGGCTCCCATCAGAGTCCTGGGAACCTTATCCACTTCTATTTTCTTTCCCACGGCCGGCTCTGCTGCTTCCCATTTGACCACGGGTACAGGGAACTGGAGAATCCAAGGAAAATGGCAGCGAGAAACACACAGTGTGGTCCCCTCTCAGAGAAGAGGTCCCTGCCCCAAGCAGGCCTTTTCCACATTTAGGTCTGGCATGTCGATTGAGCTGACAATGTGATGTGCAATGAATGGCAATAACAAAGGTTGTTGTCTAAGGAAGTCTAGAAATGCCGATGGGGGAGAGATTCCATGGTTTCTAACTTTAATCAGCATTTATTTCCTTTATGGAGGAAATAGTATGAGAATTTACTAAGTGCATATTCTAAGATATCCATCAACACCTTTTTTTGTTTTGCTTCTATGTCCGTTGTTTGGGGAGGAGGCGCTTGTGTGTGTATTTTGCATATGGGTCACTTCACAAGCATGTCACTCTGTGTTCATACTCTATTATACACACTTATGTATGTACAGCAGACATATTGTAGAGACACACAAAGCAGTATACACATTCCCAGAAAGCAAACTCTATGCAACAATAAAATGTATGTGGCTCTGAGTAAGGCTTTTCTTTACTGGCTAACGTGGTGTCTCAGCAAACTTTTTCATGCAACACGATGACTATGAGAAAACACTAACGAATCTCCCAGTACTCACAAAGGCATTTTGCTGAGCCCTGCTGGCGGAGGCAACAATCCCCGGAAGTGGGAATGTGGGAGAGTTCCACAGGCCACACCTCCTGATGTGAGAGTAGATAGGCCATGGCTTGACCAAGATACTCCTTTTCTTCTAGTATCTCGAGGATAGGCTATGAATGTTTTCTCCCTCACCTGCTCGTGCAGGGATCTTACGTTAATAATCTTGCTTTCCTCACATAGCTAGGCACTACCCAGAAATACCCAGGAAGGTCTCAACGTCAAAGGAGAGAGGGACACCTTGGTCTGGCCTTGCCAATAAAGGGACCTGACCGTCACTGCCCACACTCCATTCCTTTTTGGGCCCTTCTCCCCCTGTTCTAAGCAGTGCAGCTCGATTATGGCGGCTTAGAAAGAACTGACTGGGGTAGCTTTGAAGTGGGGAAGTCATGGTTTTTGCCTTGAAAATTTGCATGCTTATACTACAAGCCGCCAATTTATCTTTGCTATCCGAGACCAATGGAGGTTGCTTGCCACAGGTGTTATAAACAACACTGTTCCTTGGGCTGAACACATTAAAAGTGAGGATCCTTGTCCTGCTCCCCAACTTTAAAGTCTGTCATCACAGGGCACTGGTTTATGTATCAACCGATCACCAACAGATTCCTTCTAAAGCTAAATGTTTTAAAAATCTCAAGAACTTCATTTACACCCCCCCCTTCTGGTAAGTCCATTGCCCTAAACTTTAAGCTATGAGAATTTGACTGTGTGCTAATGAACTCTTTATAGTTTATTAGGACAAATATTCACTTAGTGGCATGCATCAAGCTTCAAACAAGAATCGCCCAAAATTCCGGGGAGAGATCTGCATTTTAGTTGTGTAACACACTCGAGAGACCAAATCCTGACAGCACACATTAGGATTTTTTGTGTTGTTTAAGCCTTACCTGGTTAGAATTTAATCCCCTGCTCACAGCACAAAGACCAAAATGACACAAACAGAGGACGGCTGGCATGAAGAGATACCCAACAAGCTGCTCCATTTAGCATCATCTAAATCCTCCTTTAATATGATTAACATCTGATATTTCTCTCTTTCTGAATCATATCCACTTCCAGCCAGGCCACCTCTCCTTTATCTGCAGTGTCTATTTTAAGGCTGCTTCAGTGCAAGGAGTATGGGGCCCGGGGAGTAATTTTGTCACTTCCCATGTGACTTCGGACAAGTTATTGGTCTATTTTGGGTCTTATTCTTCCTTCGGTAAAACTAGGCTCTTTCTGGAAATGTGGTGACAAGGTAGCAGGAGTCTGGATCCCGCCCTGCCCCCTCCGCTCACAGGCTCACGCGTTCACATGCGCGCGCACACACCCACCCACCACACAGGGTCCTAACGTCACCCAACCGTTTTTCATTTAACCTCTCAGTTTTGGCGCATGTGCTCGCAAAAGCTTCAGATAAGACGATCCTCTCCTTTCTGTGCCCGTGTGCGTGGAGGTCAGTGCTTAAGTGAGATGCTTAAGAAGCCACCGGTCTTATCACAGGAGCTTTACCAGTGTGGGCCCCGGCTGTGAGCTAGAGGTGGACCCAGCACTTCGAGCCAAATATCTCCACTGAGAGGGTGTGCACTGCATGACTTTGGCATTGAAGTTTCTACTCTTCGACTGAGTGAAAGGAGTCTGTAGTCTAATATGAACAAGAGAAGAGGATGGCAAAGTGGAGAACTGTACACCTTGTTTCTTTCTTAACTTTTAAGCAAGCATGTAGAGGGACTCTGAAGTTGTGTCTGCATGATGCCCAAAGATCCTATCAATTCAAAGGAATATATTAACCCAACAGAGTACTAGCTGGTCCAGTAATAAAACATTTTACTGACTGCATTTTAAATTTCTCAGTCAGTTGTTGGGCAGCAATAATAAAACAGCTAACATTTATTGACTGTCTACGATATGCTTCTAAGTGTTTTACCACTATTATTTAATGTGAGCAGCAATAATAATATGGATCTTAAGATAAGAAAAACTTCAGTTTGCCTAAAGATTTATACTGTTTTTAAAGTAATTCTAAATGGGAAGGGACAGGTAGAGGCAGGGGTAGAGAGGGATATGAGAGGAGAGAAAATGAGGCTCATGTTTTCCCCCGTTCGCTAGACTTTCTTCTCCTTCATTCTGTTCTCCTTCTCTTGTCTTTTTTTTTTTTTTTTTTTTTCAGCTTTCTGCTCCATCTCTGCCTCTGTCACTCTTAGCACCATCCCCCTTCAGCCCCTGCTGCTGATGGCTCTCAGAGCAGATGGGGAAGGTTTATCACTAGCGAAGAGGGAGTGGCTTGAATCTCTCTCCCCTTCTAGACCCTGCATTTCCTGGCCTTTATGAGTCAGGACCTTCTGAGTGACAGGAGAGTGGTTCTGCCTTTTGTATCAATTTACACAATTGCCAAGATTCTTGGCAAAGCATTCAGACTTAGGGTGGTGAGAGCTTGAGAAGACCCAGGGGGTGTGGAAGAAGACTCTGAAGGGGGGCGGGGGGGAGGTTGACAAGAACTATATTTTTGGTTTGTGCTAAAGCCCAGAAAGCTGGCCACGTTGCGTGGAGTGGGGCTCTCGCTCCGAACCTCCGAACTTGAGTTTGCGAAAGTGTGCGGAAGAGGGGTGTTCAGTTACAACTGCATCCTTCACTCCTACTTCTCACATTTAATGAGATTGGCAACAATAAATTTGTCTTTCCAGGTGTTATGGTATATATTTCCATGCTTCATTTTCACTTCACTTTGAAGAGCTTCCAAAAAAAAATTTTTTTTATGCGAAGGGGAAAGCGGGGGGGGGGGGGGGGGGGGGGGGTGTTGGGATTCTGTCCCAGTTTTTAAATCATACTGACACTTTTGACTTTAGGGGCATACAAGTTGGATTTTATTGCTTTTTTGTTGCTCTCACAACTGTGGCAGGAAAGAAGGCAGTGATCGCTGTCAATTTCCAAGGCTGATTTACAGGTTTGGGCAAAGAACTCAACTAAGCCACTGACCTGTGTAAGTCAGCAAGGTGAAGCACACTAGCTAAGGGCCCAAAGGCCTACCTACCACCCCAGTCTGGCTCCATGACATTGTCTAGCTACTTGATGTGGTTCAGCTAAGACAGGCAGAATGACCCAAAGATTGGGAGGCTGGAGATGATGGACTTGTGTACACACTGGCTGACACCTTCATCCAGATAGATAATTCTGACTTTGGGGGCATGTGAGTTGGATGTTTTTGCTTCCTTCTGCCCCACCCTGTGGTCAGCTAGGCATCCCACCTAGCCCCATGCAGGCCTAGCTGTTTATCTGTAGGCAGGGTCCAAATTCCCAGGAAGAGTGATTGAATGCCCTTGCCCTCGCTAAAGACCCAGGTTTTTGGATGGAAAGCTTAAAAATTAATAAAATGGGAATTTGATTCATTGACTAGCTGGTGTATACATGCCATTTCCTAAGATACTAACATCTCACTGGGCAGATGACCCATCATCAAGCCTGGGGTCCGGCTTTTTCCTGGACTCACACAACAGGCAAGGAGAAGACTCCCGCAGGCCTCTTTCTGTGCTTTCTGACTTCACTCTTAGAAAGAGAAAATAAAGCAGCACCCCTTACATCCACTCCACTCCCCGACACACTCCCAAACACAGGCCCATTTGAATCCACACCTGGGATGTATTCTCTCCACCATGCCTACCCCCATCCCAACCCACCTCGCTCTCAACATGGCACACATGGAAGAAGACCTTCACATCACCATCTCTTTAGAGAAAAATGAGGACAGGTGGATTTAGGAAGCACTTCCCCCTGCTCCAAATAGATATTTAAATATGAGGATCGTTTGGAGCACTGGCACATGAGTGAGAACCTTTTACTGCTCTCGCAGTCTTTTGGCCTCAAAGCCGCTGAGCTGTTTAAATGATCGCGCAACACACTATTGGTGGGTGGCGGGGAGGCAAAGAAACGCTTACTATTTCTTTCCTTGCCAGCCCCACTACTGACAAGCCAAATTGATCTCTTAAGAGACCAAATGAATGTTCTCCGAATATACATACACACGTGGCTGTCGGGGGAACCTATTCCTTGTACAGAATGATCGCCTGAAATGTGAAGGAGAGAGCAGTAGAGACGCCGGGGTGGAAGTGGGGTGGGGGTGGGGCAGAGGTGGGGATTGTGTGCAGGCACGGAGCTTCATTTTTTTGCACCGCCCGTCCTTCTGGAATTCAAGGTGTTGCTCAGTATAATGAAACGGGCCCACTGATTTACCATCTATTTGGGAATGTCATTGCATTTTTAGCTCCCTGTGTCTTTTTTGTCATTGGGCTACATTCAAGCACAGTAAGATCAACTTGAAAACCTCCTTACTCAACAGCTTTATTAGTTATAGCATTCCATGACCTTTCTCAACATTCTTAAAGAAAAGGATACAGTGGAATGTCGCTTTACTTTGCTTATTGTCCTTTGTTGTGGCGAACAAAGCGTTTTCTACAGTGGCTATAGCACATAATTATACAGCTTTCAATGGCGGTGTCTTGGCACCTATCAGAGTTCAGAGGAGCCTTTAGAAAAAAAAAAAAAGATGTTTTGTGGCAGCCTAGGGAGGGTCTCATCTTTCCTTCAGAAAATAGTTCAAGGCTCTTCTGTCAAGCTTCCCTACTTAGAGCTTTTTCTCCTCCTGCTTCATAAAGTTTAAAGCGGATTCAGTGGAGTTCTATGATCTATTTCTTTTGAAAGATTGTTCCTCGGCACAGAGAGGGCCTTTGACTTCAAGAGTTCACAGATTCATGTCTTTAGGTATCATATGTCTGACCTTATCAGTTACTCCATTTAATGTCGCAGAAAAAGTCTCAACTCTTTGTGTTGGTCTGTTTTGCCTCTGTGAAATGATTTGGTGAAAAGACCATCCTTTTTAACACACCACCGAGAGGCCGTTTCGGCTGCAACCTGCCCTGTGGCTTTTCTCTCTTTAAAAAAAAAAAATGTCCTTGTGTTTTGTGTATGGATGAGTTCACAGTGAGAATAGAATTATACAAGGGCAGGCGCACACACAAAAAAAATCTTTTGCTTCCCTCCCGCCCCCCCCTCTCCCCTCTCCCCCCGCCCCCCCCCCCCCCCCCCCGCTCCCCGTGATCTATTGGCTCTCTTGGTGGCTGTACCCCAACAGGCGAAGCCATTTAGCAAACACAGAGGCGGCAGCCATGGCGCTGGGGCAGCGGTGGGTTTTCCCTGGCTGCGACCTACCCCTAAGGCCTTCGTAATTAATTGTCCTTCAGAGACGAGGAAAGTTCAGAGACAGCGTGGGGAGTGATGCCTATTGTCTGACATTCAGCTCTCCTTGCCTCGGCTCTTTCTCTTGGTCCCACAAAGGGTTATCAAGGGGGTGGGGGGGGGGAGGAAGGGGGCAAGTCCTCAGCTGAGAGCCTCTGGTGGTGGTTAGAGCTTTCAGTGGGATGTCACCGTTGTGTCCGGCCCATCCTGGGTTAAATGTCTGAAGAAGTTCTAACAGGCTTTTGAAAAACGAGCCTGTTTATTTGGTCTCGAGTAAGCAAACTCTTTTAGCGAAACCAAGCTTGCTCCAAACTCTGCGATCCCTTTTCGCGTGGCAGATAACATGGAAATCAAATTGCCTCACCCCCCCCCCCCCCACACTGATTTTATTTCACTTTGACTGTTTGGGTCTTCCTCAGACACGGAGCAGAACTTTGCACGATCATTCCACTCATGTCCCTTAACCACCACCACCTCAGTTACAAATTTGCAAGAATAAGTATTTTCGCAAACATTTCTTTTTGGTTCTTGAAAGTAGATTATTCCCGTTTAAAAATAACGTTTCGCCTTCAGGGGGGATTGCCTTAAGCCAACCTTCAGTGCTGTTTGCTAACATGACATAAAACAAATACGAGCTGGTCCCCTCCCCTCTCTGGGCTGAGACACCAAATTAAGACGCAGTGTGGAGACAGCTACTTGAGAAGGAAAGGAAAAGCAGAACCACTCATGATGGTCATACTACTGTTCCTGGCAAATAGAGTGAAGCCAAGAAAAACAAATACAGTCGTTTTTCCAAGGGGCACTTAAACTAGCACGAGAAAGGATTAAGGTCACTTCGCTGTAGTGTCCACGGAGACTTCAAGGCTGAGGGGGACCAGATGTACGGGCAATCTCTGGGTCCCTCGGAGCAGCCTGTTCTGGAGGAAGGGACCCACGGGGTGGCCAGGACCTGTCCCCATCGCTCTTTGAAAACACTTCCACTACAGACCTTTGGGTATTTAAAGAGAACCCGTCTGTGGAAGTTGACACAACAAATATAGTCAGTCATACCAAAAAGGGGGTCATAAAAAATTGAAGTTATTCTTATGAATCTTTCATTAGAAGCAATGAAAAGGGACACTATTGGCCTAAGTCCTTTGTGCTCCAAGCCCTTCTTCCGGGCTCCGGGCTATTGTTCTTTCAGCTCCTCAAACAGACTTTCACTTTCAAGCTGACAAAAGTCACTTAGAAGCCAGACAGCTGTACTAACACACCCACCTCACGGAGCAGCAGCCAGGGGCAGGTGACGGGGGCCAGAGACCTTCTAGAGCAGCCTGTGTTGCTTTTGTACTCACCTGGAGCGGGACCATTTATTGCTCATTTGTGCCCGCAACCCCCTGAAGTTCCCCCAAGATGTTTCTTGCATTTTCTTTACAATGTGAAACATGGACATCCATGGTAATAATTATACCTCGGGTTTGCATGGCCTGGATCTGACCGGTAAAAGTTTGAGCACAGAACTTAGCAGAAGGCGGAGGGAGTTTGACTCAAAGCTCCTTTGATTTCTCCCCTGGCTTCTCTCTGTTCCGCCTTTTCCAGCCAGTCCAAATCAAGCTTTTCCATTTCTGCTGCCTCATCCCAGGAGTAGCTGGGATTTGCGTGAAAAACAGCCACCAACAGCGAGAACAAGCCTGGCCTTAGGATTTAAGATGCAGTTAGAGATAGACAGGTCGCCCTGCCTGCCTGCCTCCCGGGCCTCAGGGCAGCAGCGCCACGGGCCACGGGGAGTCCTCCCCGTGTGTGTATTACAGGCCCTCCCTCCCCTGTCACCTTGTGTACAGTCTGGTCTGTGACACTGATGGTGATTATGTCATTATTTTGCTCTGGGGGCCCTGGCACATCTGCAGAGCCCAAGCACATCTTCTTTGTTGCGCTGGCAGGCGTCCCACACCGCAAATGCTTCATTAGCCCTGCTGCTGGCCTCCTTGCCAGACGCGAGTGCCCAAATGCGGGCTCCTTTTTGCTCTCCGCTCTTTTGTGTAGCTGATGATCATGTATTCATCTTCCCACGTCTTCCCCATTCCCGACTTCTGAACTCCAGATGTCCCAGTTTTCTTGCCCAAATCACTCGAAAGAGAAACAAGGAGCAAAAAAAAAAACACCAAAAAAAAAACAACCTCCTTGCTCCTTAACCCGTCCTCACCCTTTCCCACCTTCCCCCTTTTCCATCCGCCCAGCGAATGGGGTCTTTGAATCGCTCCCCAATATGCGGACTGACGCTTTCCCACTTGCAGTTTGAAAAGATACCAAGCGGTTGCTCCCAGTAGGATGGCGCAGGTAGGGTTAGAACTCGGATTTATTAGGTATTGCTTATTCCGTGTATGCCTTTCTCCACCACCCCTTCTTCTCTCCTTGGCTCCTTTATTTGCTTCGGCGCATGGCCTCGTTTTACCAATTTTCAGAAAGCGGTCCAAACTGGGAATAGAGCAGAGATTCTTCATGCCTCGCTGTGCATGTTACAGTCAGCGGAAGGTCCCTTTCCTCCGAATGGAATTGTCTTCTCCCCTCGGCCCCCAGCCGAAGTGCCCTGCCTGCTCCTTCTGCTGTCATCACCTCCCCAGCCCCCGACAAGGACCTATTATTAGATATTGAAAGTGATTAACCCTGGGCTGTTTTGGAAACAAGCTGAACCATTTCTCTGAAGTTTGACTCTGTATTTAAAGGAGCCAGCGCGTTAGAGAAGGTGTAAATGGTTCCAACGTTAACTGCAGTAAATGTTAGAGCTCCCTATCTTGGGCTGTGATGGGTTCTCTGTAATTGGTATGTTTTAATTCCTCCTTAAAATGGAATTAATTGACCTGTGTTAGCGTATTATGAGCAGCTTTCCCCACAGAGAATTTAAGCAGTTTTTGTCCCCCAACCACGCCAACATGGGAAGTTTCAATGTCTCTATCTTTGAGTAAAACATCGATTTTAGTTTTACGCCCAAAGGAGAAAGTTCTTATATTTTCAGCAATCATGGTCAGACCACTGTCCAGAATTCGAATGCAGACTCCTAGGTCGAAGACCCAGGAGAAGATTAAAGAGCATTTCTCCCGAGGAGTGAGTTGCCATCTTGTACAGGTTTTCCTGGGTTCCCCTGTCGCTGAGCCCTGTTCTGAATATTAGGAACCATCCAGCTGGGAAAATGAGGAGAGAGGTGGCCAGATCAGCAGGCCACCAGCCCTGGGCAGGGAGCGTGTTGGGAGAGTCTGGTACCTGTCATTGATTGAATCATTTTCAAAAGACTCAGGATGTCCCCAGAACATTCCCAACTTCCCATTATTAGATCATTATGGTTTTATTGCCCACAGGTTTATTTAAACCTTTTCAGGCCTAGCCCCGTTCTCAGAATATACCACTCCTCAAGATAATAATTCTCTAAATTTATTACCCGCTGAGAAAATAGTATCTTCTTTTTATGGCTCGTAAGTGATTTCCCTGGAACTCCGAAGGGATAGCCCTTGTTCTAATATCCTAGGATTTGTGGACAGGGCTATGGCCATGTTCTCCATTTCCTTTCTGATTTTATAGACTTGGATCATTACTGCCTCTTAATCTTCATCTCTGCAGATGAAGGAGCTCTAATCCTTTTTAAAAGTCTAATCTCATACAGTTATTGCACTGCCCCTGGTCGTTTTAGCTGCCCTCTGTAATGCGCTTCAGCGTGACTGTGTTTTCCCAGAGACAGTTACAGTTAGGAGACGACTGAGCGGAGTTCCAGGTGTGGAATGGCACCTCATGAACGCACCCAGGGGGACTTTTTTGCTGGCCCCAGAAGTTTATCCTGAGAAGTTGGATTTCTTGAGTAGCTTCTCAGATGCACTTATTGGTGAAAAGAGCCTATAGACCAGTGTATGGAACTCCTGACAAGTATTCTGGCCAATCTGATGGTGTCTACAGGACATATTCAGCCAGATAAGCAGTGGGCAGATCCACCATGCTATCCAGATGTTTACAGTGTTTTTGTAGATAAAAGTATAGAAGCGTTTGACATCCTGAAGACCCAGCCTTATTCTTGGGCTCTAGTCTATAAAAATGACAGCCGAAGCGAAAGGAATGCTCTGGTCTCTAAATTATATTCTCAGGAAGGAAACAAAAACTTTACAAGTAGATGTTATTTTATGTAAAAGCATCACCTTGAAATCTTAAAAAGGAAATCCTATGGCGAGGCCATGGTCAGTGGCCCTGGGCTAATAGTGTAAAACTTAAAAGAGCATGGCTTCTGGAAACAGTCCCCGAGTTCAGATCCCAACTCGGCCACTTTCCAGCAGTGAACCCTTAGCAAATGTCCTCCCCTCTCTGTGCCTCAGTTTCCTCATCTATAAAATGGGGAAGACAGTAGCATCTACCTCACAGAGCTGTCCTGAGAATTAAATGAATACACATGACTTTATTAGCACAGGGTAAGTGCTGTCTAAGCATTTGTTTTTATTCATCTGTCGAGCCAAATGAAAGTTACCTTGTCCAATTATTGCATCATTTCCTGCTGACCCTAAATAGGAAAACAAACAAATGAGCAAACAGAGAGTTCTCATCAGAACTGGGACAAAGAGTCAATGCAAAACTGGCTTAAAAAAGAGAAAGTGGTCTCTCTGCCCCAAGCGTGGCTGTAAAGGTGGCACCAGCCTGGATCAGAGCTGGAGTCAGGTCCCAGAGGAGAAGGGGACCGTGGAAGGAGCACCAGATTGCAGGGTCTGCCTTGGGCAGCACCTGCCTCAGGAGGCTCTACTTTGCTCCCCCGTAAAGTGATGAGATTAAACACAGAGCTGTGTTCTAGGTCTGAAATTCTGTGATTTGTGGAGAGAAGGCCTTCTGCATTCTCTAAATAAATCCTTGGGGTGATGCAAGGCTTTAGGCAGTGAAAGTGGATCGCCTGGGAATCCAGATGCCATCCACCCAGGGCCACATCCACCCTGCGGCTCTGCTGTGGCTCAATTATCTCAGTAACAGTCTCCAGGGTGCCCACGCTGGTGTTCCCTCAAGGCCCGCTTTGCAGATCTCTCATCAGTACCTTTGGAGACGTGGCAACTCCCTCGCTACGATTATAGAGACTAATCTTTCACATTCATAAACAATTTATTGACTGAATTAGCAGTAATCTTTATACTTGCTGCTCACTTTATCTGCATTGGCGGGGGCAGCCAAACATAAGGAGTTCATCTGTGAATCCCCCATGCCTGTGGGTTCCCTAGAAGATGGTACAGACCTGAACTAATGGGGGGGCCTACACACCCGTCCCCACAAGCATTCTCCTCATGCCCCACCCCAACACAGCCAGTCAGCATTCGTAGTATATTACTAACCTCTGAATAATATGCTACATCTCCCCTATTTCAAACAGAATTAGTTGTTCTAGATGGTATAACTACCTTCACTATTAGGCTTGGTTAGTAACTTTTACAAAAGCAAACCATTCTTTCCTTTAAGTATTCCCCCAAATGATAGTAACCGAAGTCGTAAAAGTTTTTTTCCCACTGGGGTTTTGTGGGTGTGTATGAGTGTGGTGGGTAGGTAGGAAATCCTCACAAATCACTTAGAGATGTATTTTTTCATCTTTCTTGTGGTTATTGTACCCAACCTCTGTTTTTGAACAGACTACTTTAACATTTTTAATTAAAATCTGGTACTAAAAGTGGCTTTTAGTAAAAGGTAATAGATTCACTGAGAACAAATGTGTGTGGGGGGGAGGGGTTAAGAGGGGTAAAGGCAGAGAAACTGCCAGAAGCAGAAGGAGGAGGAAGGGGATGAAAGGCTATGGTTTCAAGGCCACGCCACTTCCTTTCATACAAAGACTATTTTTGAGATTTATCATTTTATGTGACCTGCATGACTCCTGGCATGGCTCTCAGCAAGGCCAGTCCTAGGTCTGACAGCATCCTGAGACTCCACCTCAAGCAGCACCTCAAGGCCCATTAGGCATCGGCAAGGGACTTCCAAAAACTCCTGGGGCCTTTCTGGAACCTGTTTCTCGGCCTCCCCAAACTACTTATCTTTCTTGAAAAAGCAATTTCAAATTCCTTCATAAGCTCTTAGGTGGCTTTTGAAATATAGCTCATCCTTATTTTTTGCAAAGGATCACTGTAGAGGGGAGACCCAATAGAACTCTCTAGAAGGACAAAATGGAATTTCTCTGACAGAACCAAGATCTTTCGGTCAAATCCAAATGATAGGATTGAGGTCGTCAACCCCAGTCCTTTCCCAGCGCAGCCCAGGATTATGTGGACGCAGGAGCTGCTGTCAGCAGAGAGGCAGTATCTCCCAGGACCTCCGAAGCAGTCTGACTGTCAGCTGCATCTCACGGTACTTTCTCTGCTGCTCACTCTGAGCGGTGCTGTTCTCATGGTCCTGCCTGACCCTGCTTCCTAACAGTTCCTCTGGAGGCCCCACGCTCACAGCGCCCCATCCATGCATACAGGCCACGCAGACGCGTTTTAACGTTAGCCCAGGCAAAGCCTAATTAGGAAGGTAAATCTCCCGCAGAAAACAATCAGGTAATGCATTCTCCAGCGAACAGGAGTACCCGGATTATCTGTGCCCCAGTTTCCCTTCGTGCAATGCGGGAGATTTATGCCGAGTTGTTTTTGGATCATTTCCCATCCAAGAATGGCACCACGCTTGGCCCCGTTAATTGTAACACCTTACCCAGGCATTGCAGCAAAAGTGAAACATCAGGCACTACCAGCCTATCGAACTGAGACACCAATGGCTCACCCTTCAAGGGGCTGATGTGAAGGGAAGCTAGTTAACACTACAGAGCGACTGGTGTACTGCTTCTTTTTCCATCTGAGCTGACTCGTTAGATGTGTGGTAAAGGAGGGACAGGTTCCTCCATTGAGTCCATTTAAATATTTACTGGCAGGAAAGCGCCCCATGAAAATCTAATCAAGGCAGGGCGAGACCGAAGGCTTCTTGGTTCTTGCCCATCTCTGGGTGTGGTCCATTAACTCTATTCCATAGCCATGGGCAAGCCTCAGATGCACCGGAGGGATGGTGTGACATTGCAGGTTGAATTCAGGGGAGGCGATCCCAGCTATCCTGCAAGAACCACCAGTGTGCTGACCCAGTGAGGCCCGCAGGCTGCGTGAAGAGTGACAGAACGTTAGGCCTTCAGAAAAGTTGTCAGCCCCCAAGTTTGGCTAAGAGCAGGGGTTGGCAAACTATAGTCTACAGGCCAGGTGGGATTCTCTGTCTGTTTTTTATTACCCCGAGATAAGAAGAGTTTTTACATTTTTAAAGGGTTGTAAAAGAAGGACATGCAACAGAGATTGAATGTGACCACAAAGCCTATGCGTTGACTATCTAGGCCTTTGTGGAAAAAGCCTGCTGGTCCGGCTCGCGTGGCTCAGTGTTTGAGCGTCGACCTATGAACCAGGAGGCCATGGTTTGGTTTGCGGTCAGGGCACAGGCCTGGGTTGTGGGCTCAACCCCCAGTGTGGAGCATGCAGGAGGCTGCTGATCAATGATCCTCTCTTATCATTGATGTTTCTATCTCTCTCACCCTCTCTCTCTCCCTTCCTCTCTGAAATCAATAAAAAAAATTACTTTAAAAAGAAAGGAAAAGCCTGCTGACCCCTGGCTGAGGCTATTTCTCTCTTGAGTAGAGCACGTACTCTCTGAGATCCTTTCTACTTCTGAAGTTCCAAAACTATGATTCTTCGATTGAATAGTCTGGGTCCAGCTCTAACCTGAACAGCCCCTCCAGACACATAACCCCAGCAGGGAGTTTCCAATTGTTTTCAAGATCTAAAAGCGTCTTTGTAGTATCTCAGGGGTAAAAGGATGGGAGAAAGTATTCCATTTTAGTGTTTGATGCTTTTTCTCCGATTTTGTTTTATTTTGTTTGTTTTATTGTTGTTTAAACTCGGAGTCACTCTTTCAAACATGCACAGAGTTTGAGAAAGACGGAAAATCTCCTCCATGACAACAAACAACAGGACAATCATTGAGTTTCCTGACATATATAACACCAAGACTTCCAAGCATGAGCAAATAAACTAGCCGCGTTAAGCATATTCACCGATCAACGCTCAGCCCCACACAATAATTTGGACGGCCTCACAGCCTTTACTATAACAATCGTCTTTCTGTTCCCCGCATGCTAGCTCCTTCTTCGCGGGGGGCCACGGAGAGGCGGTTTTATTTCCATTGATGTCTATATGCAGAGCTGCCAGCAGAATGTTTACACAGTGTAAAATGAATACACACAAATTATTAACAGGTAGAGTAGAGGACGATAAGACATTCTTTTACATTCCCCGAAAGTCACCATTAGTCAAAGTGCTCAATTCTAGCACATTGTTGATAATCTATGGTGTGTGTGTTTTTTATCGAGACACGTGTTATCAACAGTTTTTTAAAGGTGTACAAATTTCTGTGTGGATTCTGTATTTTCGAAATAGCCACCCCTAAAGACAAAGACGCAAATTCAGGTGAGGAAACAAAGAAAACACTCAGGGCACAAGCGGGGATGGCCAGGCGCGGCCTCCACTGCCCCCACACAGACCAGAGTCCACTTCCTGTGGTCCTTTTTCATGGAGTGCCACCGTCCGCTCAAGGTGGATTCTTACCCTCCCTCCTCCTTGCAGTTTCCATGTGACTGTTCATTCTTCTTATTGCGTTCCCTCCAGTGGGCCCTGACTGGTTGCTACTCTGCTGGCATTGATTAGGGCGGGTGGGGGATTGGGGGGGGTGATGTCAGGTGGCCTAACTTGGGAATGTACATGTGCCTGTAGGTCCCTGCAGTGTGGGGGGCGGAAGGAGAGACCTGCTTTCCTTTTGCCACTTTTTCTAATTGTCCCCGCAGCTCCTTCAGCCTGGTGGAGGGAAACGTGGGGCTGTTGTGCGGGGCTCGCTCACGTCCTTCCCCAGCCTTTCCCTGGGCTGACTTCCCCGCCCCCACCCCCTCGCACATTAACATGACATTGCATGGCCAGCCCAGACCACAGCCCGGGAGCAGCTTCCACCAGCTGAAACCTCTGATCCCAAACCCACGAGAGAGTTTGGCTTTTGGATTTTGGCAAGAAGGCCCGTTGCCCATCAGGTCAGCATGAATAAAGATTGCTTTCTTCCTTTCTCTTTTTTTTCAAGTCGGGCATCAACTGAAGGCCCCCAGAGCTCCCTTTCTCAAGACGATTTAACCCCTTCCTTCTCCCACGTCTGGTTTCCTATTCGGAATGCATGGTTTTTTGTTCTGTTCTTTTCCTGTGAGACAACCAAGAAATCCATCTGTAAAAATTGAGAGCCGAATCAATGCCGAGCCATCTTATCATTTTTAAAGTATGTTTATCCAGCTTTGTAGTAGGAACAAGCAGCCTGTGTGAAGGCCACATACTTCTCAAACCTTGGTTGCAACACGTTTGCGCCGTTTTGAAACTGTCTTTATCTAGCTGAGAAAACGAAAATCTATTTGATAAAGTGGCACTCTGGCCAGTTTATCTTGCAATATGGCTTTAGCTCACTGGGTCTATTGATTTCCTTAAATTAATGTTTACAGAATGCTACTGAATTTCGCTCAGCAGAACATTGTTCTTTTGAAGGTTTATAAAAACAATGATACAGACTGTTATTGCCATGTGTTCCTTTGCTTAGACGGAAGAAACGTGGCTTTTTTTTTTTTTGATGGTTCCTTTTTGTTGTTGTTCTGTTTTGTTTTTTTAAGGACAGCCTTGAACTCTAGCGACTTCCTAAAAGCATTTTGCTCCTCTCATATTTAAGGAGCAAACATGGAACTAGGAAGGGAGCCCACTCAAAGGCCTAAAACTGCACGGGCATCACATGAACCTGACCCCGTAAGGTCCCCCGAAAACTGAACGCGGCCTAAGCATCAGCATGAAAGAGACTTTAGTCTGAACCTCAGTGGTTGGTGGCGTCTGCGGGCGGCTTCGCAGCCAGTGCCCCTGAGGGTAATGCCAGTCCTCCCAGAAGTACGTGCGAGCGTCCTCATCAAATACAAGCGCTGTGTCGCTGTTGGATGGGCACCCTAAATATCACACCTCGCTCTTTGCCCGTGGTGCTCCGTGTTTCAGACACAAAACCTAATCTCCAGAGGTGATTTTAAAGCTGGCCTTCCCCGGGAAGCACCGTGCCCATTCAGCTCTTTGACAGGGCTTCAAGTCACCATCGTGTGAGATGACCGAAATAAAACTCCGGGAACACAAAGCAACTTTTCTCAACTTGTTGGCTGGGCCAATAAAATCAGCCAAGCGAACCCCCTCAAAGCACCTCTCAAAACGCTGCTCTGCGCACATTTATTAATCACATCACGGCGGAATGCCTCCCGGGAGCCGGGCTCTTCTTTAAAGGTGCAAACCACCGCCTTAGGTTCGGGTGGTGTTTTCTGCTTCTCAGAGCACAGTCATGCTTGCTTTCCCACCCGAGCTTTCCCCGTAACGAGGGGGCCTTGGGACACAATCCCCCGATCCGTCTCTGATAGCATCCTGCCCCATCTCTCCCCTTCTGAAAAGGGGCCAGTGGGTCCCCCCCGCTGCACGCACGGCTGCAGAGGGAGACCCTTAGCAGCAGCATCCTGTACCCACATTTCATAGCTCTGTGCGTTCTCTCCTCTACCTCTGGCAGGAGAATTCAGGGAGAGTGGGACAGGGGAGAGGAGCGGCCATAACGAATCTGCTCTTTCCTTTTCACCCCATCATCCCTGTGAGGACTTACTAACCCATCTGAGTTTATCCATGTACGTCCACTCTGTCTGCGGTAAGGTCCCCAGCTTGGGCCCTCCCCCCAAACCCCACCCCCCCGCAGGAGATGTGTCTCTCCTTGATCAATATTTACTTAACAAACAGCAGGGATGGGAGCGTTTGCTTAGCGGAATCATGTGCGCACCAGGGTGAATGAATGTTCGGGGAAGCACTTCAACTTTGTCTCCCCTTGGAAGGATCTTCACGTGGGTGTGCGCACGCATCCCCGGGCACACGCCCTTTCTAACTTCTCCAAGGACGCTTAGAAGTCACCTAGCTGTGCCTCCTTGGGTGTGACCACTACATTATGTATGCTGTCTGAGGGTTCCTCGTGTGAACTCCCTTGGAAAAACCCAGCCCCGGGGTTTCCTTCTCCTTTCGTGCTCCTGCACAGGTGAGACCCCGAGAAAGCCTCTCGGGATGAACTGGGCGCAGGAGCATCTTCCTCTGACCCCTGGCAGGTGATGGGAAGGGAAGAAAAGGCACATGGAAACAATAAAGGCAGTCTGACGAGGAACTCGAACTATAGATTTCTGATGGCATTAGGCTCCCGCTCTCAGAAAGCCCAAGGGGAAAAAGGGGCTCCCAGATTTTCACAGCCGCGGACCCCGTTTTCAGCATTAGCTGTGTTTAACTCTCAGGATAAACATGAATGGCGGGGTGTGGAAGTTTCCAGAGCGCTGTTCTTTCAACTTCACTGAAACAATTGCTTGAAGGCTCAAGTCAGGGCCTTCAGTGCCGGGGGACTTGGAGGCATCTGGGTCTGGTTGGAGGGGTTTTGTTTCTGTGTGTGGGTCGAGGCTGGGAGGGGGGCGGCGGGAGTTATTTATTTATTTGATTTTGTGAATCGGAGTTGTAGAGCCATCTGAAATATTCATGCAGAATTGTCTGAGAAGCCCGTTTCTGTTTTATTTACTGCACAGTAGAACAGCCACAGCGGATTAGTTCTACAATACCCGTAACAAAAGCCCAACAGCTGATGCATGTGATGTTAGGAGGTGACAAAACAGTTAAAGTATGCTGCTGGCTACAGGCAAGCAGTCAGCAGATGCAGACAAAAGGGTTTGTGACAAGAATAACTCTCTCTCCAAGGCGAGCAGTGAAGAGTATCCAAAATACCAGTACCCTTTTCTCCTTGACATTGTCTTCTGACAGTCAGCATTTTATTGCCCTTTTATAGTATTAAAAAAAAAACGGAGAAGGAGGAAGAAAGAAAAATCCACACACAAACTAATTCACCCCGATACTAGCCAGCATTTTACTTCCCCATCAGTTAGCCGCTCCCGCCCATACATAGGTTTCCTTTTCCATTTCCCCAGTCAGGTAAGTTTGAGAGAAAAACAATAGTTTAAAAGATGAACTGAAAAGATGATCTCCTTTGATTAGATTGCAATGTATTGATAAGCTAGACAGGCTCTTGGCGTCGTTGGTCATTGGGGAGGGGCTGGGGAGAGAGGTCTATCTATGCCTGGTTTGTTTTCTGTCCATTTCAGCAAAGATCATTTCACTGATGAAATTGGGCCAGTGGACCATCTTTTAAGGGGACTGAGGAGGGAGCGGTGTCTACGGGGAGTGGTGCAAGGGGCAAGGTTTAGGTCCCCTGCAAGGGGCCGATGGATGAGCTTGTGGCTGTTTCAAAGGTGTGAAAAATCAGCTTCTCTGTCCAGAAAATAGGAGAGGCTGTCTTCTTTTTAACCTTTCTAATTCCCCTTCTATTCTCTGTGACATTCATTCAGCTGCCAAGAGCGTCTGGCAAGGTTTGGGCCAGCGAGCACACTTTCAGTGACCGCTAACCTTGGTATGTCCTGACACTTATGATGAGTGTCTGCAGGACACAGAAGGCAGGCAGCCTGCTATGTCAGGCTTTTATTATGTACTGCAGAGGCTGGGGACAGTCAGTTTAATAAAACAAATCATCCTTGAAGGTAAAGCAACTGGGAAGAGGAGGAGGAAGACAGGGGGGAAATGTGTCTTTGCCACTCATTCTGATAAAAAAAAAAAGAAAGAAAAAGAAGAGGTGCAAAATAACCACCCACCCAACACACCGTGTGTGTATATGCACGTGTGTGTGTGTGTGTGTGTGTGTGTGTGTGTGTGTATGTGTGCCCATGTGTGCTCATGCACATAACCCTGCCACTGACTGAGAAGACTTGAAAACATCTTCCCATTTTCCCCATTTCATCAAAGACCACAGGGCCCTTATTTGCTGTGAGGAGACTTAAGTACAAACAATTGTGATGAAATTGGTAGATGCTGCTAGCCAGCCCCTTCACATTTTTGAGTGCCTTCAAGTACCTCATGGCGATATTATTCTCCTCCGAATATCAAGGCAAGGAGAGGCAAGACCATGTGGGGTGAGGCTCCTATATTGGGATGCCTTTTATCAGAGCAAAGTTTCCACTCTCCTCTCCTGAAGAACACTCATCTCAGCAGCTCCCACAATAGCCTCCGAGTCCCAGCCAGAGACTTTGGAAGCCTTTTGTTTTTCCCCTGTGGCATGTCCAAAGGCATGGCCTTCCCTCCCCCCTCCCAGCAGCCTGCATTGTCTTGCATTCCTGGGGCTTGATTGACTGTTGCCACCTGATGCTGAGGAGATACTCTAGGGTTCATTCTGCACATTGTTGGGTTCTATTAAAAGAAACCTAGATAAGGGATTACTTGTCACTAAGGGATTTTCTGCAGATGTTTATTAGTGATTGGAAATCCATTAGGTGTGAAGAGGTACAGAAAAATATGGACAATATTGTTCTCTGAATTCTCAGGTACCCCCCAAAACATCAGAAAGTAACACCCCCACCCCCAACTTACTCTGTTAAATGGAATTGGGAGAATTTTCTATTGGAGAGGTAAGGGTCTCTCTTATTCATGGGTGATATTTCTACCTGTAGGTGGAATTCCTTCCCACTCTTTTGGAAGATCAGTTGATACCCATCAGTTTACCTCTCTGGAGCCACCAAAAACAAAAAAAAGATTAATTGCGCTAGTATTAACAGATCTCATTATAACTTTATTTTATCTAGCTCAATTCATTGTATGAGTATTGTCTCAAAGCAGACACTAAACTAGCAAACCATTTCATCCCTTCCCAAACATAAACCCCAAACTGAAGTTCCCTCCTGGGATCTTTGGTACCGTTCCCATTTATTTTAAGTTACTAACTCTTCCGTGGTTTTTTCTCAATCATAGATCCACAGTTTGTCAAGGTTTTGATGCCTCAGATAAGTAATAATAACAAAAAATGCATTAAAAAGGAACCAACATGGTTTAATGGAAAGACACCTGCACAACTTATTTTGCATGAAGCTCCTAATTGCGTAATTTCTTCAGCTCATAGTTTCTTCATCTGTGAAATTGTGATTTCTGAGATCTATTCCAACTCCTTAAGTCCCATCTTATTTTACAAATTCTTTAAGTATTGAGCGAGAAGATAAGTGTGATGCTAAAGCAATATGGAGTAAAGCAGAAGGCAAGATCTCATTATGAACTATTTATCAAAGACTTTTCAAAAGACCACTGCTAAGCATTGTGGGGGATGTGCAGAACAGAAACCATGGCGCTTTTTTCTAAAGACATCTTATGATAAATTCATTACAACTTGATATAAGTAGGCAAAAAGTTAAGCAACATCAAGACAGATACAAAAGGTGTTAAAGGACAGCCCAAGAATACTACCAAAAAAATGAATGTTTACCACAATACTACCAAAAAAATGAATGTTTACCACAGGATAAAAGCCCTGAAAACCATCAACAAGCATGGCAAATGATAAGAACAGTAAGGTAGAGGCATTCTCCCCCCCCCCCTCCCCCCCCCCCCCACCCCCGCCAACAAAGAAGTTACTTTGATTTGTTCTTAGGCAAACCCTAGAACTACTCCTTCCTCCCTCCTCCAGTGCTGAGGCTATTGTAGATATATCTCCTTCCTCTTAAGCAGTGCCCCTGCCCCCTTGGCCCTTGGCTCCCCAGACCTCCTGTGGAGTCCTGGGAGTGGGCGGGGCTTCCAGCCTTCTCTGCCCTCCCCTGGAGCAGCTGCCATACCTTCTATAATCACAGCTCTCTGCAATCCATGCGTGTGCAACCCTGTGTGTTCAAGGAACATAGATCTTCGTCACGGCTCTGTTGCCAATGGCCAGTAAAACCACACTTCTTGAAATGTTTATTTTAATAAATGCCTATGATTATGTTTCTGCAGCATTTGGCTAACAGCTCCCAAACCAAGTAGTTAGCGTGGGTAGCTGCGCTGCCTAACTGTTCTCCAGCCAGATTCCCTCTCTCAGTAATGCCCATCTGATCAAATGGGAAGGTTTTATCTTTGGGGGAAGAAGGGAGGGTACTCAGCAAAACTGCTTAATGACTTTTTACTTAGTATAAGGTGAATGGGAGTGCTAATCTCTCCTCCTGGCCCCTCCCGTCCCACCAATACTCATGTACCAGTATATGCAGGAGATTTGAGGGAAAATTACCTAAGTTCTGTAGAAAGCCCAGGTGACTTCTCAGCAGGGAATGGCCATTGGGGTGGATGGGGTTTGCACATTGATGGGGGACAAGGTTGTGTCTTAATGGTTTTCAGGAAGCGTTGGGAACTGTCCTGAGAAATTGGCCAGTGTGTGTCTTTGGGAGGGGCTACTCCAAATTCTCACTTTTTGTAGATCAGCCCTAGCTGGGGGCCTATTTCCACCCGCTGGGAAAGAATTGGGTTTCTTTCAAAGGACAAGTGATGTACCATTGGAGGCACTGAACTTTTTTGTCCGATTTTAAATGTTTAAAAATGGTTATCCTACTAGTTTTCTTTAACAGTTCCTATCAATTACAGAAATGTCCATTGCCCAAATCGGGAAAGATGGAGAGAAAAGGATCAAATACGTTCAACAGGGCCTTACGTCCCTTTCCTTTGTTAAGTGGCATGTCTGAACTGAGATGAAAATCTTTCACCTCTTACATGTGTAGACAGATCTGTCTACATGTACAACCACAGGGCATTGACTTCCTCATATGTTTGCTCTTACTATAAAAATAAAACATTAGGAATGCAGAAGGACCCCACTAACAGAGATCTACCGAGTGTCAGTGTATACTTGGAAAATTATGAGTTCCTGGGAAGATTCTGTGAATCCATTATCTTGGTGTAGGGAGAGATAGGCCATGCTTTAGAACACTAAGTGCATCAATAGCGACTCCTTTCCCTAGATAGACTAGAGGTCAGACTATTAAAAAAACAAAAAACAGTTAAGCTCACACACGACACATATACTCACACACTACATATATATACTAATTGCTGTGAAAGAAAGAATTAAAAATTAGGGATTCTACAAAGAATATTTGGAGAATGTTTGCCTTGGAGTATAATGACTTGGAACAATTCTCTTGATCTCAGTGAGCCTCAGTTTTCTCACCATAAAATGGGTATAATAACAGCACATAAAGATGTTGGGGAACTGACTGACATAATTCGCATTCAGTTCATAATACAGTGCCCGACACATAATAAGCACTCCAAAAATGTTAGTTTTTATTATTTTTATCACCTTCATGAACTAGTCTCTTATGGAACAATTCTAATCTCAAGGTAAAGTATTTTCTGATGTATAATTTTTAGGATTCATTACAAACTTTATATTTTGGGACTCAGTGTTAATGTTATTATCTTACTTCTTTTTGTATGTATATTACTTGATAGTACAAGTTAGCATTTTAATGGACAAGTTAGCATTTGAGCCAATCCTCTGACACAGCAAGCAACAGAGATTTTGGTTTTCTTGGATTCCCCCCCCCCCTCTCTCTCTCTCTCTCTCTCTCTCTATATATATATATATATATATATATATATATATATATATATATATATATCTTTATTGATTTATTGATTTCAGAGAGGAAGGGAGAGGGAGACAGAGATAGAAACATCAATGATGAGAGAGAATCATTGATCGGCTGCCTCCTGCACATCCCCCACTGGGGATTGAGCCCGTAACCCAGGCATTTGCCCTTGGCCGGAATTGAACCTGGGACCCTTTAGTCCTCAGGCTGATGCTCTATCCACTGAGCAAAACTGGCTAGAGCTTGGGTTAATTTTCTATCCAAGGCCAATTATTTATTATTCTAATTATGAGAACATATTTTGTTTTCGTAACGGAAATCAAAAGGAAACCCGATTCACATTCTGAAAGATGGGTCGGAGACTTGCTTGTGGAACACACCTACTTAATGAAGTGAGGAATCCCAACAGTGTGTCCCCTTGTCCTACCCTAACATTCGCAATGGAATCCTAGCTTTTCAACAGGTCGGCATGCATCCTTGGCACAAGTCTCTTCCTAAACCTCTACAAAGCTGTCAACCCCCCATTACAATGCTACTATATATAACGCCTTTGCATAAGAGAAGAGAGGCCGGCCATTTTTAGAAAATGCAGGTGCCATGTAAGCCCCCTTCTGAAAGAAAGAACTTAGCTCCGTTTCCTTTGAAGAACTGGAGACTTGAAACTGAAAACTTTATTAATGCCATTGTCTCCTTGTATCAGCAGGTTCCGGAGAGATTCCTGGAAGTTGCGCAGATCACATTACGGGAGTTTTTCAATGCCATTATTGCAGGCAAAGATGTTGATCCTTCCTGGAAGAAGGCCATATACAAGGTCATCTGCAAGCTGGACAGCGAAGTCCCTGAGATTTTCAAATCCCCGAACTGCCTACAAGAGCTGCTTCATGAGTAGAAATTTCAACAACTCTTTTCGAATGTATGAATAGTAGCAGTCCCCTTTGGATGTCCAAGTTATACGTGTCTAGATTTTGATTTCATATGTATGTGTCTGGGAGGCATGGATAGGTTATGAAATCAGCTGGTAACTCCTCTTCATCATCTTCCTCTCATTTTCTTTTGTTTTTCCACTGCAAGGGGATGGCTATTTTCCTTCTGCCTTCCGTTTACTTTTGCCCAAGGCCCTTAACATTGGGAGACTTAAAATAGGGTTAATTTTCAGGGAAAAGAGGAGTGTTGACACGTGTCAAGTCTACATTAACATGGAAGGGCATTGGTTAGCGGTGCTTCTGCTTGGCTGATGCTTTATTGTGAATGGCGGTTGGCGGAGGGAAACTCATGACACAGCAATTCTACAGCGTATGTCTCTAGTTTTCTCTGCTAAGAAGGTCGGAAAACTCAATGAAACCACTTCATGAACTTCAATCTATTGTTTGGTTTGAACTCAGTAGCTTTTGATGACATGTTTTTTTTTAAAAAAAAAAACACAAACAAAAAACAAAAGCCAATGGCAGATGAGCAGCTGACTTCTCAAAAGTATTGCAAAAGGCCAAACTTAGAAAAGAAAAATAGTCACTACTGTCAAGTCTTTCCTAAGAGAAATGGCAAACACCCCAAACTAGTACCCATTTCTTAAGGAGGCAAAACAGTTTTGCACCAAACTGACTCTTTTAAGATGAGACTGGAAATTCACCCATGATCCTCTCTAAATTTTACCATAGGTTCCTCTCCACAGTAAGTGAGCCTGTATCATTCTTCATAGAGAAAAAGCCCTTATAACTTATCATTTTCTATTTATCTTGCTTCAGATATTAAAAGGCACATACGTTTCACACTTATTCTTTGCTCAACTTTGTTCATATGCTTAAGAGAATTACTATTTCTGTATAATATTTTAACACTTTTTCCACCCCCAAAAATACTATTTTCTGAATACCTTTCTCTAGTAAGGAATAAAGGACGTACCAATGTGACCATAAAATTTCTGCCTACACGAGAAGTTTCTTGACAGCCGTTAGATGACTTGCTCTTCACCTCGTGAGAGGATCCCAGATGAGAATTATCCGTTTTCATGTACAATTCCGCACTACCCTGAAGGATAGGCAAAGTGGTGACAGTGTAATTAAGTGTGTCTTCATTTTAGGTATAGCATTTCAGAGCAATGGATAAAGTCTCTTCTAATTAAGAAGCTAATATTGACCAAAATGTGAGAAGAGTGGAGAGCATAGCAAAGTTTGGGGGTTGACCCAAAGACACAATTTCAGCACACGTAAGAAAGCTAGCTGCTATTTTATGCTTTCTTCCATGGTTCTCTTCTTTTTTTCTTTTTCCCCTTTTTTCAGTTTTTCAAAGGCATGCAACGTCCCATACTTGCTCTTAAGAATTTGTGTGGCATTCACACTTGTTTTGTTAGATGGGTTCTGTGTGCAGATGCAGTAAGAATTCCTTGTTCATTCAGTAGTTGTTGTTTTTTTTTTGTTGTTGTTTTTTTTCAGGACCTTCCCTCCCCTTAGGTCATTTGATACACACCTCCAAAAATGACACAGTAACAAGCCTGGTATTTAGATAATACGGAACATAAATACCAATTTATCCTCCATTTTTGTAAAAATACATTTTACTTTGGAGAATGCAGGTGGACCCACGTGACTAACTAGCTGACCCAAACGTTGTAATTTAGCGCCGTTTATAAATTCTGCTGATGGACAGGAATGTCTGAAGGCAGTTACTGTCAGCACAGAGCCTTAAAACCTGCTGACTTTAAATGAAACAGCCCAGTCCTGTGACGGCCTGCACCACTGAGGGGACTGAGCCCCTCTCCCCGGGTGGACGGCCTGCAGGGACATAGGCTGGAGCCCCCCCCCCACAGCTGAGCACACCGCCCAGCTCGCTCTCCCTCTACAAGGCACACAGAGCCATCAGTTCCCATTTGTCCTCGTCCCAGCTTGCTCTGGAGGAGAAAAAAAAAATGTTCAGGTAATCATTACCTTGGAATAAAATGCAAACCAAAAACCAACAACAACAAATCCAATCAGCACAAAGTAGGGAAGCATTGTCAACCCTCGGTCACGCTCTTTTGCCTTGTTTCCTGTGGAAGAGTGTGACTTGCACTGTTCGCGTCAGATACCACTGGGTCTTGGCTCTTCCAGGGGATTCATGTCAACAAGGCATTGCCATTTGCAAGATAAAAGGCAAAACCGTAGGGTATTCACCCATGTAGTCAGATTGCTAGAATCTTCTGGAGCTGGGGCAAGTTCATACTGGTTCCAGAGTTGGGTTTTTAGTAGTATTCTCCCCTGCCTTTCTAATTTAAATAGCCAAATCAAGCAAAAGTGTATGTTCACAACCAAATGTCAATGCGCTTATCAACACCGATATCCGCTCAGTGTTCACTGAGGCACAGAAATTATTTCGGAGTAGAAATTGCAGCATGAGGATAAACTCACCTCATTGTTTTGAAAATAGAATTGGATCACTAAGCTTTTAGGTGATTTCCCCCCTTTACAATCGTAGAATCTTGTGCCTCCAAGTGCACTGGAAAATGGCAAAAATCTGTCTGTCAAAACTCCTATTTAATAGTTTTGATTTTTCAAACCACTATCTTTCAACTCCAGCTCAACTCTCAATAAGTGAAAATTGGTTACTTGGGAGAAAGTGAACTTTCTATGGTGGGAGAGCGAAGGACGAGGGACAGTTTGCATAGGAAACAAAAGTCTAAAGTCCATGTTGAAATACCACATTAGCACTTGTTTTCTGCTAAATTATTTTTGCATTTACACTTGAGGTTATAGTCTGTGCCTAGACCTAAAATGCACCAGCGGAGGGATTTTTAAAAATCCTTCAAAATACCAGTTTTTTCCCCACAAGTACAATTGTTCTTGTGCCTTCTGTGGCTTTCGATTTCATCTTTTTAATTTTATTTCCAATTACTACAGCTGCAATAAACACTAGATTTTTTTTTTCTGGCTGTTTGACATAACGTTGATAGCTATGCATATTTTGTGTCTTTTTAAAACAAAGCGGGAGAATACGTTTTTGAAGAAGAGAATTTTTAGAACAGTTTGATACCGCAAATTATTTTTTCCTCAATTGTTTGAGCAGCATTCGAGTTTTGAAAATTCTTGTAGAAGCCAATTTTTTGTAACTGTGGTGCAAATCTTGTGTTTTCTTAGCCTAATGAAAAGTAGTATAGAAGCAATATTTCATACCATGTGCTATATATGTGTGTGCAGATGTGTGAACATAAGAACACATACATGCACACATATACACACATGTAAAATATACATATTATATATATATATATATGCGTGTGAAGTGGAAAGCTTACCTTTTCCTATCTAGATTTAAGGACCTATTTTAGACATTTGTTATGTTTTGTGGAAAGAATGCTCTATTTGCATCAACAAAACATTTAATTCTTACTGTATCTCCGGCTGTTTGATGAGGATGTTTCTCATTAAGTGGTAAAACAATGTGGAAGCTGGTAGAATGTAGTAATTATTTAAGGAAACGCTCACCCACATTTTTTCCTGAAGTTTGCTTTGTGCCTCCGAGTATTATTTAATTAAAGTGTTTTATGTTTGAGAATCTCTGTTGCTGTGCTAGGGATGTGGGTGACTATCATTTTTAAGAATTTTAAAAACAAACAAAAAAAAAGGCAAAACAAAAACACTAAAGCAAGAGGGGAACTTTTATAAAGCAATGTAAATATTTAACCTCATGGCTGTTGTTACGTAAGACATGAGATTTTAATAAATAACTACATTCTCACAACATCTGTTGAATTTATTACGAACACTACGACTTGTATAGACAGTTGAAAGCATTCTTGAAAATCCTGCTCTCTACTTTTAAAAGATAACAGCCTCTTTCATCAGATGTCAAGGGCAAGGGTGATGCCATTTCTGTAAATTTATGAAATTTATTTTCTATGTACATGAAGACATATAGTAAGTGACCCCTCCCCCTCCACACACACATACACACACACGTGCAGTCTAATATGAAGTCATAAAGCTGAACATTTGGGGGCTTTGAAAAGAGAATGACCCCCAGGAACTATCAAATTCATCAAAGAAAAAGCGATTTACAGACTCCCCTGAAAAAAGCAGTGTACATGTGAGGAAAGAGCAAATCCTTTGCCATGTATATTATAGAATATTCATTGGTGTGAATAGTACAATGTTTCCTTCTGGTACAAACTCTGTGTTTGCAAATTACAAGAAGCACTGTTTTCCAAAAGCTCCCCTGAAGAGAATGTAACTGGTTGATATGAGTAAGCGGTGACTGTATTGCACTTAAATGTTATGTGGAAGGAAATGCAGCTTTGTTTCCTGTAGACCTGTTGGTTGTACACCATCCCCGAAACTAAAGCTGTAATGCTCCTAGTCAGAGCTGGGATCCAAACTGGTATTCAACCTTTGCATCTTCTTATAATTATCCTTCTAAGAATATAACAGAATCTGGAAGCATTTGGTCTTTGAGTCTTTTCCGCTGAGCCCTCTTTTCAAATCTGACACCCTCCCCCAAATGCACAAACATGAGCAGAAAAGGGAAGCGGACTGGCCTTCTTTGGTGAAAAAGTATTCATTCTGTATTTTTTAAAATATTGTGATCCCTCACATCAGGGGGGAAAAGTATTTTAAAATTGTATATTACCACTTCAAAATGAGAATTAGAGAAACAAATGTGTTTGGGGTTGGTCTCAGCACTACCTGGAAGAATCAAAGGTTGAGGCTTTCCCGATACTGTCCCAGCCATTTCTCATATGTATATAGTATAAACCGTGACAAAACACTGCCTTTATATTATTTAGCAATATGTTGTAAATAGCATTATTAAGCTCTTTTTTTTGTAATAAAGATCCTTTGATTTGAATATAGTACAATAACTGAACTGATAAAGTCAATTATTTTTTTTTTAGCTAGAGGCAATTTCAATTGTGGATTTTTGTTGTTGTCTATTGTTCTGAAGACTTTGCATAATTTATTGGTTTAATTTATCCTAATTTATTTGATGAAGGTGTACAATTTTTGTATTACCAAGGATGTACTGTAATATTAATTAATATGATTTTTAAAAAATGAGACTCCCTGTCCATATTAAAAAGAAAATAAAAAGGTGCAGTAGACAATTGATTTTAAAGTAAAAGTAAAAAATTTAGTTTGGCAGCTACTAAATTTTAAAACAGGAGATAAACAGTTGTTGGGGGGGAGGGGGGTTTTCCTTTGTGTGTTTTAAGCTTTTGTATACTCTCCAAACTTTTACCTTTTTCTTTGTACCACTTAAAGGATACAGTAGTCCAATTGCCTTGTGTGCCTTCCATCTTCTCTTAAACTGAATGTATGTGCAGTATATATGCAAGCTTGTGCAAAATAAAATATACATTACAAGCTCAGTGCC
Organism: Cnephaeus nilssonii; assembly: GCF_951640355.1. Classification (NCBI taxonomy): domain Eukaryota; kingdom Metazoa; phylum Chordata; class Mammalia; order Chiroptera; family Vespertilionidae; genus Cnephaeus; species Cnephaeus nilssonii. Next base: position 28,513,687 of record NC_137092.1, on the reverse strand, counting down.
GTCTGATTTTGTTAAAACATGTGGTTTTACTTTTTGGACCTGTGTCGAATTGGAGGACAAGAGGCTAGTTGTGGCTGTAAGATCAATTCTGGACATTCCCTTTCATTGCAGTTCTTCATTATACAAGCCTAACGTCAATGCTTGCGGCTCCTATGAATTTCTTCTCTTTTACACTTGTAGTAACTGGCTAGATGTCTCTCCGAGACCTCTTCTCACAGACTTAACTTTAGCCCTCAAAATTTAAAAACAACAACAGCTTTGGCTCAAAACAATGTGAGCCAAAAATCAGTTCAATTGCTAATGTCTAATGAATGATTCGAAGAATAAGGAAAGATGTTCTTAAAAGTCACAAGATGGCAAATACGTTACTGGAAATATGGGGAGTGAGAACTTGTTTTCTACTCTGGCTAAACTCAGAACTAAGTACTAATGTAAAATGTCAAAGCCTTTCTAAAGTGTTCCTTTGGACACAATGGGCAGCATGCTTTATACTAAGAACAGTGGTTGTATGGCTTTTTAAAATTTCCCTCATTGCCCTGGCTAGGTGGCTCAGTTGGCTGAAGCATCGTCTGGCACTTGCATAGGTTGTGACTTCGATTCCTAGTCGGGGAGCATTCAGGAGGCCACCTATCGATGTTTCTCTCTCACATTGATGTTTCTCTCTCTTCTCTCTTTCTCTCCCTCTAAAAATCAGTTGAAAAAAAAATACACATATCCTTGGGGGAGGATTCAAAAAAAAATCTTTATCTCTTTTGCTGTGGTTTAAAATCACAGCAAATGGGAAATGTGAAGAATCAGCAGAAATCACTGTGAGCCTGAGATTGACGCTGTTACTACACAGTTCGTAGCTGCACCTCCCTTTCTGTCTATCATAGTTTTGTAGACTAGGTCTCAATCTTTCAGATTTCTTCTTTTGCTTTCACCTAAATGATGAAAACTTTACATTTGACCCTGTTATACACGAGGATGCTTAGAATCAATGCATTATCAAAACTATTAAGTTATAACCGTACTTTTTCCACTTTCAGCTCTTTTTCTATCAATGGCACAAATTTAAATTCCAGTCTTCCTAAGTAAATTATTCAGAAGAACATGTCTATGTCCTCTATGCCAACATGTTTATTCCCCGATTGGAGGAAAAAAGGGATCTCTCCCCACACTCCCTCTACGGCCCCCTACACACACACACACACACACACACACACACACACACACACACACACACACCTGCTCTTGAAAGGGAGACAGCACCTTCTGTACTTAGTTAATACTGATCTGCTCTAAAACAGATTGGATCATCCAGGTAGTGACTAAATCACTAAGAAGTCACAGCAGGTGGTACTATTTTCTGTTTAGGAGGTTTATTAAAAATGTAGCTTCACATAATTGACTAAACTATCTGACGGTGCGGGTCTCAAATAACATGTGCACCATTCTCAACACTGACCTGAACCCTGGCCACACACCTTTTCCCACACCTGTCTGTCTCAACGTCTGCCGGGGATGTGATTCTTGAAAGTGTAAGCTTCACAAGCTAATAGTAAAGAAAGGGCTGGTTTTGTTCACTCTTCTCTTCATTTTTCATTATAAATGATTTACAAGTTTTTCTTAAAGACAATTTAAAATTACTGTATTTTCAAAATTAATTTACTGATACATACTCAGGTGACAGAAACATCAAATATTTGCATGTTATCACCAGGTTTTGGGGTGTGTGAACACTCCTATGTTTTGAGAGGCATACAATACAAGGGGAGCATATGTAAAAGAAAACAGCTGATTTTAGAAATGCTGGAAAGTAGTCGATAGGATGCCTAAGCAAAATTATGAAAGATTATCGAAGAAATGGTGCTACACCACCTTCACCAACAACGTAACTCTCTGCAGGAAGATTCAAGACACGGGGGGTAAAAACCGGAAGGGTAACATTTTAAACTAAATTAAAAAGAATCAAGAGAGCACTGCTTTGGGTGTCAAAGAAATACTGCCTCTGATCAATCTATTTCTAAGATCTTTATGGGCTCACCCGGGGAAACCAAGGTAAGTCACTTAACCCTTGAGCATCAAGGGACTGGAAAGAATTTTATAAAAGGCTAAAGGACTCTTAGAATTATTGCAGCCGCCATGCTGACTTGGTAGGATTCCTATGTGGGGGGAAAAAAACCCCACAAAAACCAGTTTATTAAAAAGTTTATGCTTCTCATAAGAAAGGCAGGAAGATGCAGGACAGGATGAGGACAAAACTCTGAGGTTGACCACGTGGGACTTTGGGTCATTTTCTCTCTGGGGTCCATCTCCCTTCAGGAAGCATCTCTGCCCCTTGACAAGCACTTAGTGCTCTCGGGAAGCCCAGCCCACCCTCTGTTCACAGGGACGAGCCGCCAGGTAAGGACAACAGTAAGACATCACTGTCCTGGGGTGTCCTCTTCCAGTGGTATATACATCAAAAGGTACCTGGTGCCCAGGAATACAGTCTACGTGGCTCTCGTTGGGTCTAAGGACATGGATTGTGAGTGATGAGGGGCTGGAGGTGGGCTCTCCACCAAACATAAGGCCAGGCCTTTGGAGTGGCACCTCCCACGGCTACACCTTGTTTCTGTCCCCCAGACTTCCTTCCTCTCCCTCTCCAGGACTTGTTTCCTGCCCCTGGTCTCAGAGCCCTTCCAAATGTCCCTAGAATCTCTCATCGGAACTCACAGAAGGAGGACTCTTCTCCATTGGAAACGGGTTTCTTTTCCTGGTTGCAGAGGAAAACGATGTAGAATGAAGAACTTTTAGAGATAATCTAACTCAGTGGTTTTTATTTCTTAGCTCTCTAGGGTAATGCAGTATCATGTCAGGGGCCACCAGACTGGGACCTCTTTAACCAAAGGAGCTTCATCTTTAGATTGGCATGAAATAAAGTGTTCATTTACAAAGAGCAGTTCTCTGCTTAAACAACAAAAACCTCATCGAGTATGACAGGACCGATCTCTAAGTATGAATGTGGGTACGTTCCGTCAAACCTTCATTTAAAGAAAGGAGTTCTTTGCTCAACAATACAATACTCATCGGGTAGAGGAAGAGATCTTTAAGGATGAATGTGAAAATTAAAATAAGTAATAGGTTATGTGAGTCCTATCAAACCTTCAACAAAAGAGATTATTTTTATACCCTAGAAATAGCACAGAGCCCTGGCATATGGGTTTGGGGTGAATCACTATTTGTTCCCTTTCTTCTCCTTCAGTTGGTGGCTTTTGCCATCTTGCCATGCTTTTTTAAGTTGTGATGTAAGAATTACACCCAGACCCATCACAGCTTCTCAGGACAGTCAACTGTGAAGAACACAGAAATGCTCCAGACCATGAAAACTCCTGTCCCACAGGCCCTAGCCCTCAGCCCCAGACATATAGCTGCTGTGGCCACACCTCCAGCCAGCCACGCTTGGGCAGGCCCCAGAATAGGAGTGGAGCAGCTTAGAAAGATTAAGGTGCCATGACAGACTGAAACAGAATCACTAGGGCTGCCTCTACCCTGGCAAAGGGGAGGGTATTATTTGCAAAGCCCCCTGCTGAGTGGCCCAGGTGCTAGCTAGACAAGCTCAGGAGATGGTTTGGCAGCCACCCTGGAAAAAATGCCTGTGTCTCTGCAAATAAATCTGCTGGTGGAGAAAGCACTGGGTTTTCCCCAGTGCTTGTGCAAATAGTGCTCTGCTCTTTGCTGGTATTGGAAATTCCTTGGTGTGAGTAGCTCTGGACCATGAAAATGGGAGCTATGGATTTCTTGTCATTGCTGTTACCCTTGACCTGTTGGGAAATAATTCCAAAGTCAATGGTTTTATTTCCAATTATTTGCAACTGGAAAATCTTTGGTAACCAGAGACATGTTTTCCCTAAATTCCCGTTCACAGCTCAGCAACTGACCTAGGGTTGAGCAAGAAAGTCTTGAAGTCTGACACAGAGGAGGGTAGATTATGCACCCATGTGTGGTTTGGGCATCTGAGTGTAGGTATCTGCATTCTAATAAAACTCATGAAAAATTATATATTACCAATTGAGTATTATTTGCATCTTTTCTTCATTTGATATCCAAGAATTTGTAAAATCAACAGTATGGTTAGATATGTGAGAAATCTCAGCAAAATGGGTGCATTTCTAAGCAAAAAAAAAAGGGGGGGGGGTAACAACATTTTTTTCTAAAAGTAAAAAAAAAAAATTAAGTAACCAAGGCCATAGAAAATATTAAAAACATTGTCCAAACAAAACACAAAATAAATGTTAAAAGCTCTTCTTCCCTAAAGGCACCTGGCCTTTATAGTTTTATAGGTGAGTTCTACCCAATATTAAAAAATAGGTCATATTAGATAAACATCATATTATTTTATATAAATGTACATGTTTATATAAAATTGCTCAATTTGTTTTATGATGGCCACATTTATTAATTCAATGCAAAAATCCTAAGTAAAAATATAAGCAAATCCAGTTCATCAGGAGAGTTAGGAAAATACTATACTACCAGATAGCAGGGTTCATTAACCTGTAACAAACTGGGATAAAGGAAGATCTAGACTTCTGGGTAAAAAAACAGGAATAGTTTTCTTAATATTTAGATTTGTTTTTTCTGCCTAATGAAAAATGGAAACAAATATTCTCACTGGGCCTGTCAGCTAACTCAACCACCCTGTGCTACTGCCTCCTAATTCCTTCTTTTGCTGGAGCCAAGCAGCCTTTGCTCTTTCGGCCATTTTAGTTTGCCAAGTTGCCTAATTCAAAGGCCAGATCTCACTGTAATACATCTTTTTGGAACTCTGAGTCTTTGAAAAAGCCAGATTCTTATAGTAGGGTTTAAAGATTTCCCTCAGTAAATTTTTAAAAAGAAAAGAAATCCAGAAAAAGGAATGCAAATTAAAGATAGGCTTCTCATTCTACGTAACAGGAATCATGAAAATTTCATTTTCTGGACTACTGACTTAAAATAAAAACCTATTTGTTTATATCCTAAGAAGACAGGATAAGGTATCAGGCTCTAAAGAAGTGCTGGCTTGGGCAGCACTAATCCCAGGCAATTTGGTGAAGCTTATGAGAATTTAATTATGAGCAACAGGACATTGAAAAAGAAACTTGGCAATATCCATAATGTTTAAAAATGTGCGTGCAAGAAGCATGGAACGGACTGTGGAATCTCAGAGGGAAGGCGGCAGTGGGTGGGTGAGTGGGTGGGAAGAGATCAACCAAAGAACTTGAATGCATATATGCAATAACCCATGGACACAGACAATAGGATGGTGAAGGCCTGGGGCGGGGGACAGGGGCAGGCTAGAAGGGGTCAACGGGGGGAAGGAGGGGATCTATGTAATAGTTTCAACAATAAAGTTTTAATTTTAAAAATGTGCATGCATTTGCCCTACCAGACCACATCTAACAGTCAACCTTTTAGAGATATTTGCACTTATAAGCAGATAGAATCACAAAGACACATATTTGCTTAGGTTAAAACATGTGGTTTTCCCCCCCCCTACAACCCAAATTAATCTCTACAGCAAGTTCCTTCTTTGTCTGATGGTAGAAAATAATGGAGTCACTTTCAGACCAGCGTCCATCCCTTTCTGCTCCTTTCCTTAGGGTGGCATCGAGGCTCCTGGGTGTTTGTGAGGAGGCTCCTGGACCCTGGCTCATGCTTAACAATGCTTTCCCCTCTGGTCCTGGAGCAGGAGTCCTGAGCCATCTGGTTCCAAGTTGTCATTGGGGCGCCATGCTTTGTTTGCTAATATAGCCATCACTGCCTTGGGTTTCTGGGGTTCACACCACTTTCCACTGGGGCAGTCTCAGGTCATCACTGGCTCAGTTTCTTTCCCATTATAATTCATGGTCTGGACCCATGTAAGTTGGACTCTTTTCTCAAGCCACTAGAATCTGAGGCCCTCTGTTCCAGGCGCTCATAAAATCTGTGCCCTGCTGCAGCGACAGCCTGTGGGCCCAAGGCGTTTCTGCATTGCTACTATGTTCTAGGTGCCAGAAAGAACACAGATACAAATTCCTTCTTCAAGACCCAGAACATACTTCCCTGTTCTGTCACATCCACCCAAATCCCAGACTCAGCCCAGGACATAAGGAGCAGGTCCCTTTGTAGAGATGGGGTCTGATTATGTCTTTCCTCTCTTAGCCATTTGTCCCCTAGTCCAGTGGTCGGCACTGAGTAAGACATTACCCTTACCCAGAAGTTTTGACTTCAGGTTAAAGACATTAGAACATCATTAAAATGTTTTTTAAGTGTTTTTCCCTAAGGCAGTGGTCGGCAAACTCATTAGTCAACAGAGCGGCAAACAGCGGCTGCGGCTCGCGAGCCGCAGTTTGCCGACCACTGCCCTAGTCCTAGAATACTGCCAGCCAGTGAGGATGAGTGAGGCTGGCTCCTCACCTGTTACCTCTCTCTCTGTTCTTTGTTGTGGATGAGGCTCTATGCCTTGATTTCTTTGGTACTTAACTTTTGAAACTAAAAAAGTCTTTTCTATTAAGAAAAAGAAAGCACACACAGAAACACACACACAGAATTTGGAGAACACACACCACCATAGTAAACATTACTTTTGAGGAGTGGAAATAAGCAGATAAGGGGGTAATTTTTACATTTACTTTATATGTTTCTGAAGTGTTTAGGCTTTTTTCAGCCAGGGGACACAACTCTTGTTTGCAAGAGGCAGACGCATATTAAGAGACAAAAGTAGAGAGGAAGAGTGTGCCCTTCAGCAGCGGAGAGGGAACGAGGTCCTCACCTGGATCCATGCTCCAGGCTCGTTTGTGCTCTCGGGTGGGCTGTATGCAGTGCCCAGCTCACCTGGATGTCGGGGTTGAGAAGAAGGTAGGAGGCACAGCAGGACAGACCTGCGCCCAAGCCCCGTCCATGGTTGTTAGGGTTTTCATCTTGCTGAGTCATAGTCTGTTCTATGTAATGAGACGTGCTTTGTGGAATGCCTGGTATAGAATGTGTTCAATGAATGACAGGGCGAGAGGAAGTCAGGGAGGAAGAATGATTGTTATCCATGGGGAGTGGGAAACATGGTTGCCCCCACAAAGCAGGCATTGACATTCTGAATGCCACCATTGGTGCCTTATTTCTTTTTCTCTTCTTCCCTCAATTGGACAGCCCAAATCAACCCTCGCTGAGCACCTGGTAGAGGAAGCAAGCAGGATACACAAACAGAAGAGAGCTACACACCCCGTCTTCAAAAGGAGCACGCTCCAGGTGGTGTGTACGGGTGTGTGTTATAGATGAAAGGGGGAGGCATCAAATACACAGAGGGCACATGCAATGTTTTGCTTGGGTCAGTGTGATAATGGGTTTGCAGGTCCCTACCACAGGAAAGGAAGGAGTGGGGGAAGGGAACAAAAATAATTTATTTAGTAAGACCCAAGGTTAAGATGAGTGTTCAGAAAAGAAAGTAACGACACAAAAATTATGTTGTAAGTCTGGGTAGAGGGCAACATGGGGGAACAGAGGGGGCTGGGGAACAAGGCACACTCTGGTGAACAAGGATGCTGAAACCTGTTCTGGGCTTGTGAGACTGAATGCTCACACTTCTGGGAATTGGAGACCTGGGCAGAGGGTGTACGGAGGCAGAGCTGGAAGGCAGAGGGAATGTAAGCCACTCACACCCCCACCTGCCCTGACCTCTCACCCCGAAGCCTCAGGAAAGGGAAAATCAATGGGCTCCCTAAGTGCCCCGGGGTCTGTGGCTGGAATTTGACCCATGCAGAGTGTTTACTGATCTAGAGATGGATAGGTCCAAATGAGCTCATCTTTACCTTGAGAGGAAGTTATGGAGCCCAGACCAAGACAAAGACACGTTTTATTCAATGAAAATTTACCCCTCCCCCCATAGCACACAATATCCAATAAACATCCACCTGAGTAACCTACTCTCCAAAAATCCATTTTGAAAGATCAACAAATAGGGAATTATGAGCTTACAGAAAACCAAAAGAGTTATTCCAGAGTATCTTACATTACCTCTCCTGCTGATCTGTAGTCTCTTTTTTCTCTCCCAGTTTGCAAATATTGACTAAGTTCAAGGGCAGTGGTATAAGGTCTAACTTCAGAGTTAGCATGAGGTGAAATACTTAAGATGGTGCAATCCTGGCCTAATGAAGAACTTATTAGATCCCAAGGTTGGCTATGAGCAATGCTTGTCCCTTGACTCAGTTGATAGTTGCTTTATCAAGTCAGGGACTATTTTTGTCATCATTGTTAATCTTCCTCTTGCCAGATCTGTTTTGGCCCCGGGCATGCGCTTGAGGTATGTTAGAAGAATGGAGTGCACTATTGTGGGAAAGAATTCTCACTAATTCTGCCTGCCTACAGCTTCCTCAGCCCTGTGCCTCTGAACATAATACACTAAGCAAACTTGCAGATGGAAAAGTCCAGCACCTGGTTCCAAGGAGTGGACTTTGGAGCTGGAAGAGCAAGATAGCAACATTCTCATGAGGACCCTCGCTCTTCTTGGTTGGAAAGCATTTTGACTTCCCCATCATGGGTCAGCTGGACAGTGTATTTTGCTAGTAAAGAAACCCACTGCTAAGTGGATTGGTCCAGCTCATTTAGACTCAGCTTTGACCTCAATTTTTTACAAGTCTTGTCTCAAGGATTTCTGGAGACCTACCTGCCCTAAGACCTCTAGAACTCAGGATGAACTGGCACTTCTGATGCAAGGATTTTAGAGTTAAATAGACCCTGGTTCAAATCTTAATTTCTCTGAGCCTCAGTGTCCTCCTGTGTGACAGTAATCATAACAATGCTCTTGCAAGGCTGCCCTGAGGATTAAGTGTGGCATTGTATCTGAACGCATTTAACACAGTGCCTGTTGCTTAAAATGGGATTAATATGTTTTAGTCTCCTTCCTTCCGCCCAGCTCCTCCAGCTGCTGGTGTATCCCCTTTCTCTGCTGCATACATCTGACATAGTGGAACCAGGCCAGGGACACTTGAGGGGACACCACCGGAGTAGAGAAAAGGTTAGACCATGTTCAGAAGATCAATATTCACTTTTAAATGATCTGAGTATAAACTGAGTGAGCTCTATGGACATGGCGGGGGGGGGGGGGATGCAAATATATAAATAAACATACAGTTGTGTGACTGTTTCCTAGATCTGGACACAGCCAACAAAAAGCCTCCATGTGGAGACCTTCGTTTGGGGAAATTTTTTTATCTGAACACCATAGAGGCCATCATATTCTTCTTTTGATATTATTGCTGTGTCTCAGTTGCCCAGTGAGCTGATAAATCTCCCGAGCAGTTTGCTCCAGGGAGAGGTGATAAGGCTTTTAGACTCATAGCAGCCTCAGCTGCAATGTTCTACCCAGAGGTCCACACACTACCTCTTGTTTGAAAGCACCGTATCTCAAAATTCTGGTAGATTATGTAACCCTTGGCTACTTCCTCTCTCAGCATGGGAAAGGCTGGAATTCTTTAATATCTATTTTTATTGATTTCAGAGAGGAAGGGAGAGGGAGAGGGAGAGGGAGAGAAAGATAGAAACATCAATGATGAGAGAGAACCATTGATTGGCTGCCTCCTGCATGCCCCCCACTGGTGATCAAGCCCCCAACCTGGGGAATGTGCCCTGTCCAGGAATTGAATGGTGACCTCCTGGTTCAAAGGTCGATGTTCAACCACTGAGCCATACCAGCTGGGCGAGGCTGGAATTCTTTAACTCTATTTATGTACATATCTAACAGAATGAATAACTGAGTACTTAATTGATGCCTTTTTTGTGTGTACCAGTCTTAAGTGAAATGAAGAACAGGGTCATGTGGTCCTTATGCCTTTGTCTTGGTACACTCATTCCAGGGGACTTTACAAGCCTTTAAGCATCAGATCTATGGGTTGATAGCACTGTCCCTGAGAAAGTAAGGATGGATGCTTTTGTGCCTCAAAGGAAACAGAGGGATGTTGATCAATCTATGCTTTGGTGACTAGGAGGAGATGGGAATTTAGGGTTTGGGTTAGGTGGCCAGAGATCTGCTTCCCTGAAGATGAAGGATGGGTGGAATTGCTACATGGGCGTCTGTGGAGGACCAAGTGTTCAGCATACAGTGATGAAGACAGAAGCAAGAATTTCACAGAAACGCCCCAGCGGAACCACCTGCCTTTAGTAGCTTGTAGAACTATAAAGAGGAAACACTGAGAACAGAAGCATAATTGAGGAGTGACTCAAGGCCCATCCTCGATCTTCCTGGATCATAGAAGCCTAGGCTCTTGACCAACCTCAAGGGAGAGAGAGCGTGTCCCTCCAGATAACCAACATTTAACAACCAGCCAGTTCTAGTAAATGGGGGCAGGCGCACATAATAAAAGGAAAGTCCTTTTGCTTTTTAGTGCTGGATTCTGAATATTTAGGATCAATTTATACCAGAGATAGACATATTAGATAGATAGATGGATGGATGGATGGATAGATAGATAGATAGATAGATAGATAGATAGATAGATAGATGATAGATAGATGTGATAGATGATAGATAACAGATAATAGGTAGGTGGATAAAGAGAGAGAATTCTTGGGATTGGAGAGGAGAGATGAAGGGTGTCTTTTATTTTTCAGTGTATAACATTTTTATTATTTGAATTCTTATAAATATTATTGCTTTTATAATTTTTAAACAATTTTTAAAAGAAGAAATTTTACTTTTAAAAAGCAATGATGGCAGCCCAGTAACTCCATCAGAATGTGTACCTTTGCTTACCTAACACATCTATACTGAGCTCATCTTCAGTGCCTGGCACTCAGGTGGATCCAGGGGGAAATCACGGACAAGATCCAGTCTGCCCTCAAGGAGCTCCTGGTCTGTAGATGGCAGAGGGGAGCACTTGGGCCACGCGTGCCCACTGGGCTGCTGGGTAAAATTACACGCTTCCTGCTGGTGATGTCCCAGAGCCACCTGGCAGAAAGTGTGGCTTACCCAACTCAGACCTTGAAGCCTGGAGGCCTCGAAGTCAGAGTTTTGCCTGAACTGTGTGAAACGACCCCGACGTGGCCTGTGATAAGCTGTTGTCTGGGAATTCGCCATACAAGTTCTCCAACAGCTGCTGAGAGTGTCTGGAAAGTCATTCACTCTGGGGGCAGAGAGCCTCTGGTCCCAGCCGCACTGAGCTCCCGGGCATTCTTCTCTTTTATTCCTTCAATAACCAGTCCTTCTAGGTTTGTGGAAACGGTGATGAGTAAAGCAGACAGAGTTCTGACTCTGGTGGAAGCTCCTATACTCCAGTGGGGGAGACATTAAGCCCTGTGTTTGGGGGAAATGGACACCCATGAAAGCCTGAAAGATGCTCTGGAACCAGTGAGCCAAGGGGAGGCTGTTCCAGGAGAGGGTGCGGGATGGGGAGGACATTCTATCGCACGGGAGGAGGAGAGAACACAAAGCTCTTTTCTTTGCTTCACCAGACAGATAAAAGTGATTTATATTTCACGAGAGAAGGAAAGAGATCCACATGTGACGGATCTTACGACAATCTTTCCCAAAGAATGTCTTCTTCTACGTGAATGGTGTCGTCATCCAGCCATCCATTGGCCAAAATCGAGAACCCATAAGTCATTCTTTTCTCTTAATTCCCTCGTGTAATCAATCATTATTTGGCTGTCAACTCATGTTTCTTATATCATTCAAATGCATTCACTTTTCTCCAGCCGCAGTACTTAATTCAGGCCCCCCTCAGCCCTCATCTCAGGTTCTGCAATGACAAGAAGTAAGCTGTATCACAATTGGCCTCCCTACCTCCAGTCTTTTCACCCCAACATTATCAATTCACTCTCCCATACTGCATCCAGAGCGATTTTTCTAAAGATTTCACCTATTTCTCTGCTCAGAACCTAGAGTGTTACCATTGCTCCAGAGTAAAGTCCAAATGCCTTAAGCTGGCTCTTAACACCTCTTATGATCTGTCCCTGGTTATTACTCTACCATTCTCCTTGTGTTGGTCCCTTTTCTCCCAATATTATGGCCACATAACATTACTGCTATCAGCAATCAATCTTTCTATATCACATCTCTAGTGTTTCCCAGATTAAGACTAATAAGGACTCCCGTTCACTTCAGTATTATATCCTATCCCCTTAGCATGGCAGATGACACTTCTTATATTACTCCAACTTTGTCCTCCTGCTGTATTTCCCATTTCTTTCTCCCTTACCTCTAATTCTTGCCATTACACCTCCAGGACATTCAATTGCTTGTGGTTCCTAATACATACTTTGTTATTTCATGACTCAGTACATTTACGTAAATATTCCCTCTGCCTGAATGTTTTTGTTTTCTTATTTGCTGATTGAACTCTATGGTACTCCTTAAAACACTATTCTGATATTAAATATTCAAACCTATATTATCTATCCAGACTATCAATCAAGTAGAAGAATTTACACTCTGATATGCACTGATTCAAAAACTCATTTTTCATTCAGTCTTTCTGAAAAATTTACCTGAGATACAGAATGAAGGTGAAAACAAACAACAAAAGAAGAGGAAGATGTGGAATGAAAAGTAAAACAAACTTTTCATGGAAGTTCCATGGAAGACAGGTTGACAGCTGTGTAGCAGGCTTAGAACGCAATTAGTTCCGATTGGAACAAGAACTCAATAGTTTCCAAAAGGATGTCCCTGGAAAAATTTAAAAGATTCCACACAATGGGCAGAATGAGAAGCTGGAAAGTGTTTGTGAAATGATAATGAAATTATGTATTCCTTGTCATAATAAAGGGAAAAAAAGGCAGTAGAAACTCCAGGAAAATAAAGAATAAATAAAACAAACTAAGATGGAAGAAACTAAGATGGAAGAAAAAGAAAATGTGGCATGACGGCAAGCAATTGATAAATTATGTGAAGAACATCAATCTTGGAAAAATAAACACCATGCAAACACTAACCAATAGAAAACTGGTGCAGTGGTATTAATATCAGACAAGTAGGCCCATGAAAAGATAAAAAGAGGATTAAAAACAGAAACTACTTTGGAATGTACTCTAGAAACATTCTGCCTCAAGTGACCTGGGGTCCCTACAAGGTAATGAGGGCAGGCAATTCGTTTTATAAAATTCTGACACCTAAAACAGAGCCTGAGAGGTAGCAGGGACTCATACCTATTTATTTAATGAGTGATGTGAACCAGTAAAGAAGGAAATGTACCCTTGGCACTGCCGAGCTTAGCGATGTCCACAATTTATGTAAATGTAATAATATAAACGCGTTTACTCTGTTACCATTGAGGATCAACATATGGCTATAATAGAGCACTAAAAGATGGTTACAGAGAAGAACTTAAAACAGTACCAACTGTGGCAATGTGAAAACAAGGTATGACTGCTCCAAGTTAGGAAGTACTGGTAGAGAAAAGGTGAGGGTATTAATGTCCTCACCTGGGGAGTCAGGGGACACAGTCTAAAGGTGGTGGAACTAAAACTAGATTTTGAAAGGTGCTACTGAAGGCTACAAAGGTAACCAGTAGTAGGACCAGGAGCATCCAGGAGCTGTTGGCAGCCTTCTCTCCATGATGCACAACCTCTAAATGATCTTTTCCAGGCTCGTGGCTTGAAATACCATCTATTCTGACAACTCCCAAATGTGTAGCTTAAGCTGGATGATCTCCCAGACTCTTATATCCAATTGTCTAGTCAACATTTCCATTTGGGTATCCACTGAACGTTTCAATTTAACATGCCCAGTAGCACATTTAAAGAAATTTGCTCTTGAAACAATGAAGAAATTAAAAGCATTTCAAGCCTTTACAGAATCTCTAGATAAAAATACTACAAGGCAAAGTGAAATCTTCGAGCACAACAAACATCTAAAAACTTCCCTTTCTCCATTTCTGCTCCTTCTAAAACCTCCCACAAGGCAGCCTCAACTCCCTGAAACTCACCAACTCTCACCTCCTACTTTCCTCCCCAACGTCTTCCAGTGCTTTACTCTGTGAATGGTAATAACAGCAACTGCTTGTATGGAATTACAGCGTGCCAGGCACCGTTCCAGCCACTTTAATCTATCAACTCATTTAATCTTCACAATCGTGGAAGGTAGATACTATTATTAAACCCCATACATGAGAACATAGACTTAGAAAGTACTTGCCCAAGGTCACCCAGCTAGTATGTGGTGAAAGTGAGGTTTAAACCTTGTCTGTCTGGTTCCAGAGTTTGTGCTCTAACTACTACATTATCTGGGCTTTGACTCTCTCGGGTTTCTTTTGTCTTCTCTGTCATATGCCCATCGCCTGATTTTCACACCAAAGGAGATCCTGAGAGCTGTCTCCAGAGGCAGCATACATTCCCTCTTAGAAAACAGGGAAAAGAAGAAAAATGGCAAACACTCATAATACAATTTTTTTCCTGAAAAAAAAATGGTATGAAATTTTGCCCTAATATGAGTCAGAGAAACAAAATGCAGGGAAGGAAATGTGATACTGAAAAGTATGGGCATGTGTAAACTGAAAGTCCTCAATTTCTCTGGACGAGGGGACCCCAAGCCATCAGGGTTATATTTTACCTTGATGGACTATGGCATATCCACCTGCAAGTTCCTTCAAGCATCATTAGGAATGACACCAGCTGCCTCCGAGCCTCTCGGAGCCCTTAGTCTTCAGAGCTGCCGGGGCTTTCTTCAAGTTCTGGGTGGTTGGCTAAATTTTCGGAGCATCCTCCAAAGACCACGAGTCAATAGGAGGATCATGCTGCTGCCTGTTTCTATTGAACAGTCTCTGGTCCTCAACACTCTGGACTTCCAATTCTTGGCGTTGAATTTAGGTTAACTGGTTTCTGGAGTTCTTGTAGATGCTTTGGGACCATCTATTGTTGCTAAATCAATGTCTTGGGGGGGGGGCGCGGGCAAATAAGGCCTGAGGCTTATTCTTGTTCCACCATTTCGCTGACATCATCATCATGAGGAGTATTTTTCTTAACTTCCCTTTTTTTTTTTTTTGACAAACTTTAATAAGTGTCTTCTACATGCTACAGCTAGGTTAAGTGGTAGTAAGTAGGGGTCTCAAGAAATCCAAAGTTGCCTAACTGGTTTGGCTCAGTGGATAGAGCACCGGCTTGCAGACTGAAGGGTCCCAGGTTCGATTCCGGTCAAGGGCATGTACCTTGGTTGCGGGCACATATCCAGTAGGGGGTGTGCAGGAGGCAGCTGATCGATGTTTCCCTCTCATTGATGTTTCTAACTCTCTATCCCTCTCTCTTTCTCTCTGTAAAAAATCAATACAATATATTTAAAAAAAGAAATACAAAAGTTAAATCCAAATATATATACCTGACTCAAAAGCCCTCTGATGTATGCACTATGCCATGTTGTTACACACTGTACCATGAAATTTGTGGGGAATTCACCCAGCATGGAAAATGAATACATATTACAATGTCAATGGCAGAGTCCCATAGTGGGTTGTAGGCACCAAATACGGCTGCTCTTGTGAAGAAAGCCTGTAGCCTAAAGTGTCACAGCTCTGGGAATCTCGACCCAGGATACATGTGTCTCTGAAGGCAGGCTTGGTACCCAGGGACAGGAGATGGGCTGGGTTCCCCAAGCACTTTGCAGAAATGGGAGTAGAGAGGGAGAAGTGAGAAGTTCAAGCATGTAGGAGGATTTTGATATATTACCAAACCAGAAAGGCAATGAACTAGATGGAGAATGGGGAAAAAACAAACAAACAAACAAACAAACAAAAAACGGAAGAAATCACAATAAAAGAAAGTTGCCCTCATCCTTGGAATAAACTCTAGATAAGACAGACCTGGGTTCAAATACTTCATCCCATCCCTTATTCAGAGATCTCAAGCAAATAAGTTACCTGAACCTCGGGTTTTTCATCTCTAAAATAGTCCTTAAACTATCTCCATCACAAGATTGTTGTAGGAATTTAAAGAATGTGTATAAATACCCTAGAACAAATCCAATTACACAGTAGACACCAAAAAGGGAGTAGTTGTTACTATCTGATAACGAAATATTGCAATGTGTATTAGCTTTCTATGGCTGCGTTACAAATTGCCACACATTTAGTGGCTTAAAGCAACACAACTTCATTGTCTTATAGTTTCTGTGGGCTGGCGTCTTGGCATAGGCTGGCTGGGTGCTGTCACTTTAAACAGGAGCAATTTACCCAAAAGCAGGACACACAAATCAGGTCCACTTGGGAAGGTTAAGCTGTTTGCATTTCCTTTCTTCAGAGATAGTCCCAGCCAAGGTGACGGAAGTACTTCCTTTAGAGATTCTGGCTCTCAATGTAGGAGTGATGGTGGTTTGGGGTGGGTTGGGGTGTGAAGATGTGATTAATCATCATGAAAAACAGCTGTCAGAGAAAGGACAGGGACGAGAGCCTGTGCCAGGGCCAAACACCCTCCTACCCCTCAGCTCTGGATTTGGAACTGTGTGTCTTAATCGAGCTCTTCTATCCAAGAGCATCAGCTCACCGGCACACAGACATTATTTCTGCTCATCAAGTTCACTGTTATTCGTAGTTTTCATGGGTTAACATAGCCTCTTTCAGACCTGGCCGTGTGAACGCTCACAATTGGTATGTACCTCCTAAGGGCTTGCGTACCTTCACTTAAAGGGTCTGGGGATGGGTAATACTCAGTGCCCTATTCAGAGAGAGGATCCACCAGCCTGGTTCCAAGCACCCGTGCCTCCCCCGTTATCACTGCAGTAGCGATGGCACTGAAGAGAGAATCTAGCTCTGTTTTCTTATTGGCAAATTAAGCCCCAGACATTTATGATAACATAGCATAATTACTAGCTTTACCTTCAATGAAACTAGGTTGATTTTTTTTTTTTTTTACCAGTAAACCAATAAAGTTAACAAAAAAGGTTTTGGTAGGAGCAGCATATAAAACACCGGTGCTGGCTCTTCACCCCAGAAGGACACCTGAAAGCTCCTCTCTGTCCCCTTCACCCATCTCCACCTTGAACCCATCTAGAACCACTCTACCCACAGCCCTTCCCCACCGACACTTTCTCAAAATCTCCCCAACATCCTGGCACGCTGGTTCTTTCCCTCATCTCCGATGGCTCCTCTGTGTTGGTTAAATGTTATTTCACACACAGTAAGCTCTTCAAAACAAGAATCTTGGCGTGCAGGGACAGCCAGTGGCTTGTGAGTCAAGTCGGGCAGGAATGAGATTATGCTGAGGCTGCCCTCGCCCCGCCCCCCCCCCCCCCCCCCCCCACACACACACCCGTCCCTCCCTCACCCACATCGACACCGTCACACAGATCAGGGCACAACTGTGCTGAGAAAGAACGCTGATAAAGCCATGAAAAGCTTTGGAAAAGGTAACTCAGCTAGACTTAAACGCTTGGATTCTGAAGAAGGCGGGGACAGAGGCTGTCGAATCACATTCTTTTCTAAGCGTGTCTACACTCAGAAACTCCGAGAGACCATTATTCCAGGATCTGATGGCACCATGATCTCAAAGTCACTGAGCCACAAGAGTCCCTAGTTTGTAAACATAAAATAACCATGTGTGGTTCTTATGGCCTCACATCATTTAATAAGCACAACGCCTGATACCACAGCATTTTTTTTCAGGACCTACGTGGAAGAAAGAGAATGGGTTTCTGGTTCAGAACTCCCAACGTACAGGGTAATTTCTCCTTTCATCCTAAGAGCCCACTCTCCCATTCTCAGACCTTGACAATGACAATCGCATGTGTGTGACTGTATTTTTTCAAGACACTTTCTAAGGCGGCATCTGTATGATCGTCCCAGCACCCCGAAGAGATAAGCAGGGTGAGTGTTCTACCCATTTTACAGGAGGGGCAGCTGAGTCTCCACGGGGCTCATGCTGTGCCAGCAATCTCAGCACAGGTCTGGCGGCACCTTGGAAGCCACGGTCCTGGCTTCTGCTTCGGGATGGCGTTCTCGTGGCAAAGTGTGAACACCGAGAAGTCCTTTTGCTTAGACTGTGGGAGCACTGGCAACCGCTTCCTACGTGCCCCCAACTTTGGGCACAGGCCCGCCTCTGGTGAGGCCGTCCGTCGACTGTCTGATGCCTTGCTGTGAAAGACAGGATGGTGAAGTAAGACAGTTCACCAAAGGGAGAGGGGAGGTTGGAGGCTGGAGTAAAAGAGGCTGGGAAGTGAGGCGGGGCGTGGAAGAGCCGAGAGAGGCCCTGAATGAAAAGGAAAGGGGGAAATTATCCCAATTCTAGCACTGCTGGAAAATGGGAAAGTTATTGCTGCACAAAGGCCCTCTCGAACCGCCTGCCTTCCAACATTTCTGCGGCACTCTCTGCAGTGACTTGTGTATGGCAGGAGCAGCATCTTTGTATTATATGAACAGTCTGCTTCATAATCAAATACCATCTGTCGCTACATCTGAACTTGTTTTCAACATCTGTGCGTTCTGGTCTTAACAAAGCTTTAAAAACTAATTCAGAAACTTTCACAGATCACTGACTAAATGTGTACATTGACCATCTTTCCGCATTGGTTTGCGGTGCTTCTCCTATAGGTGCCCCCCTCGGCCTGGGAAGCCTGAAGACATATACACTTGGAGGCTCTCGGAAGCCGATTTCCTAATGGCCTTGGGTAGCCAAGTGCAAGAGAGGGACACTTGCTTATGCACCGAGAGGACCCATCATATTCTTTCTTGGTGCCAATATGGTCCCTTCCTGCCAATGAGAAACCTGTAAGTTGATCAGCTACCATACCCCAATTACTCAAAATGACACTACAGATAAAACGGCAACCAAGGGGAGAATGAACTGGATGGCTTCGGCGCAGCGCAAGTGTGTTTGAACAAATGGCGAAGTAAAACCCTGAGAGCTCTCGGGAGGATAAGGACGCTGTTACTTTGCACATGCTTCAGAAATGCGAAGGACATCTTTGCGGAACTTTTGGCCAACCCCCTGGCAGATGTTGACCAGTTTTGCTTGTGTATACATCAGTTGCAGAACACTAAAACAGAGATTGGAAATTTTAATTTAGTCAAGGCAGTTGGGCTAAAATGATGGCTTTTGTTGAAACCATTAAATAGAGCTGCCTAATGAAGTACAGTACAGGGTCGGCCAACAGAGCCCTGATGGGAGGCTGCCGCTTCCAAGCCGGAGAGAGGGAAGGCAGTGGCTGCGGGTCTCAGAGTGCGGGCTGTGTGCGTCCTTGGGCCGAGAGAAAGGGCTTGGGGTGGTGGGGGCCGAGAGGAGGGGGGCTAGCAACCATGAACAGAGTAGGGGGGTTGCCCACAACATCAATGCTGGTGGAATCTCAGCAGGGCACGAGTGTGTGTGCAGCATGTGTGTGTGCATTTGCATGCATGCAGGTGTGCATGTGTGCGTGTGCGCGTGTGTGTGCGTGTGTGTGCTGTGTGCCAAGTGAAGGTTTTATTTTGGAAACACTCTCTTTTAAGTTTCAGCTGCCCATTTGCCAGGGGCCGGGAGGGAAGTGTGGTGTCGTGAGCAAGTGCACGGCCCCTTGAAGGTGATGTGATGTGGGTGAGTTTGGATCAGAGCGAGGGAGGGTGGTGGCAAGTTGTAAGGCTGGGGAGCTCGGGGGAGGGCTGGGAGGCTGCGGGGTTAATGAGTCCGGTGATTGACTCCCCTGCTTCAGTACACTTGCCCTTCCCCGGCTGCTTGACGGCAAGTAGCCATTAGGTGTGCCCTGGCCAGTCTTCCTTGCCCACTCAGGGTCAGCCGAGGCAAAGCTGAGATAACCTCAGTATTGATAGAAACCCACGTTAGCATGATGATGCTGACTGATAATTATGCAGACGACTGGACACTGGCTTCCGGCGCAGTGATGAGTAATTAAAGAGCACTAGACTTTGTGCATATTTTTCAATTGTTTTCCTGTCTTAGTGGGAATGTTTATCACATGACCACTTAATACTCTAGTAGTGACTAATGTTTAAAAAGATACGCACAATACTATATTTTAGTAAAGATTAGTTATTTTTACTGTGGTGTAACTATTTAAAGCATATAAATAAATGAAATTGCATTTAGTAAACACCTATTATTGGCCATGTATTACAGAAAACAGAGAAAGGCTCAGCCCTTATTCACCTTATGGGGAATAACGTGGAATGATAGTTGAGTTTTGTCAAACGACTTCCATCTTAAAAACAAAGGCATTAGTTAATAGCTGTTTGAAATGATTGTCTGAGATTAAGTGGATACTGGTATACTTTTTTTCAAGCTGGCTCAGATGTATAAACATGGCCTAAGTACAAAACAAACAAACAAACACACACATACACACCAAAACCTGCTTCTGCTGTTCAGTATTTGGGATATATCCATATCATGTTGTTGTTTGCCTTTTGTCATGAAGACGACCAGACTCCTAATTCTTCAAGTGAACCCAGCCAAAGCCCAATATTAGACCCTGAACGTTCTGTGTTCCAGGACATATCCCCAGCCTTTCAAGGATGGGGACCCCTCTACAGGATCAGCATCCCGCAACATCAGTTTTATACACAGATGACGCCTAATGGACACAGGGAGTCACTGATCCAAAGCTGGTGACAAACATCCACTCCTAGCTCCAATTACCTCTAGATCTTTCATAATCACAGAGATATGTTAACCCCACCCAGTGAGCATGCTAAATAAATTCTATTTCGTTAAGAAGTATTCATGTTTCACTCAAATAAATACCGAAATAAGTTTGGATTTCTTTATTTAAAGCACAGTTACTGACAGCCTGGGGGAGACAACCGAAAGAGTTCTAGGTGGACCAGAGAAAACAGCTTAGAATTAAATATTTCCTAGAATATTTATATTCTAGCTTTCAAAAATGGATTCTTTCCCCACCTGGATGAAATAGGTTTGTCTGTGATACTTTTCCCACTGCGTCTAAATATCCAGATTTATCTCAAAATGAACAAATGTCCAGGAGGTAGGGAGAAGGGGAAAGAAGGAGAATTCCAATTAGATGCTGCATAATTTTTGTATCTACTAAAGAGAGAACAGCAGATGCAATTTTGAAAGCCAAATTATTTGGAGGGGGGGTGAGAAGAAAAATCGGGACTCAGTTGACATTGATGATCACCCTGATGTACAGTTTCCAGTTCATTTCTTTTTTTCTAGGACGTAGTGTCAGTAAACGGCACTGCTCTTAAAGGTTTGCCAGTATTTCTCCATCATTTCTGCTGGGGGTGTGCTATGGCTTGGCAATTTGTGAGCACGCTGGGCTGAAGCGTGGTACACACATTGTCAGCCCAGATGCAATTTTCCATTGCAATTACCAAAAATGAAATCAAAGAAGCTGCTTGGGATTTCGGTTTATGGGAATGTTAGTGAGAGAGGAATATTTGTATTGCTCTTCTCTTCCTGCACATGTTTACGCCTCGATTTTGTTCATCTTTATTTCAGGTGATTTTCCATCTTAGGAAAACTAAAGTTTAAACACACACCAAAAAGACTGAGGTAGGTTTCATTATAGTATATGTCTTTGTTATGTATATGTATATGTTATGGCATGAATGTGGTTTAAATATTGTTGTTTCCTGGTAGAAGTTGTCCCCAGGTATAAGACCTTTGGCTTTCCCTCAATTACTACAGAACTCCCTTCAGTACTATGTTGTTTTCTCCCAAGTTTCTTGGGGTTCTCTGAGTGCCCTACACTTTAATCTGTGTTGGTTAATTGGTGGGAAGGGACCATATCTGTACCTACAGGGCCTCACACAGCATCACCCAGCCTGGCAACACCAATGTACAGCCAACAACAACAGCTCTTGACTGAACATTCATCTCTCTTTGACAATAGGCTCAGAGATCTTATAATTGAATTAACCAAATCAACATATCCCTCTGATTTTGTAGACATGAAGATGCCCTATTTCAATCATACCCCCCAAAACTATGTATTGGATGAAATATGAAGCAAGGGGGGGTCAGTGGAGTCATCAACAGCTTAGTAAAGACTTGGAATAGGAGGGAAAATGTTTTTCATTGACTTCAACGAAGTAGACCATGTCATAGAAACGGAGTTTCTCTTCAAAGGTAAAGCTCTAAGCCTTGGCCCAGTTGGTGAAAGCATCGTCCTGATACACCATGGTTGTGGGTTCGATCCCCGGTCAGGGCACATACAAGAATCAACCAGTGGATGCATAAATACGTGGAACAACAAATCAATGTTCTCCTCTCTCTGTCAAAAAATTTTTCAATAAATAAAAACATATTTTTAAAAAGTAAAGCTCTAGCTTTATCATTAAGCCAGTCTTTCTCAAACAGAGGGTGAAAAACTCCAGGAAAATGGGGAGAAGGTGACTGGCTGGATGAAGAAGGGGTCCCAGGAAATGGCTCTGACCTTTGGTAGAGCTTATGCCATGGCTCCTCCCAAGATGAGAGCTGTCATTTTCTCAGATGTGTTTTCCGCCTACCTCTCACTCTTTAAGCACTTAGGGGAAAGGACCAGGGTTTGAATCCCTGGAAACTCGTAGTGGTATGGCCTCAGGGAGACTCTCCCATTACAAACTGATCCAATTCTTCGTTGTTTTACCATATTTTCCTTCCTCCATTCTATTCTTAAAAACGTGGACAAGAAAAAGGAAAGCAGAAGATTAAAGGAGGGAAGAAAGAGAGAGGGGGAAGAAAGGAAGGAGGAGAGGGAAAGAAAGAAAAATCAGTAACTCTTGTACAAATTCAGGGACTTGCATTTTATTTCTGATTTCAAAGCCGGCTCTTCCAATCACCTTGTTCTCCAATGTGCTGAGCTGAAAGGCATTTGAGGAGCAGCAAAAAGGGAAAAAACCTTGGCACTGCTGACAAGACACACTGCAGCATCTGGGGTGCTCCTCTGAGACCTGTGGCCAGGCTAACCTGGCCTCGCATTGCTGAGCTTGCAGAACCTAGAGGATGAGGTCACATTTGGCCAGGACTATAAATAGACACCAGTGACAACTAAAACCAAAAGGGAGCTCTGCCTCTGGTTCACAGGCTGACGTCTCTGAACAAAGGAATTAGGCGTCCATCATTATCTGGAAACCTCAAGAAAAGCAAAACTCTGGAAGGTAATTTTTGTGCCTTCCCTTTTTTGCTTCCCTTGAAGTCCTTTGATCTGAGAAGGAGATCCCTTGGATTCCAATATCAAGATGAGAACAGATGCTAAGGAGCTCCCTATTGCTTGGGATTCCCTAAAAAAAGGTATCCAGCAATTGTCTTACAGCAAAGGGAATCATGTCACACCTCCAAGCTGCACAGTGAGTTTATCCCAGGAGCAACTCTCAGTAATACATTATCCCCTCACAGTGAGACATGATATGGCAGTCTACATCCCTACATCCCCCACACTGCCCTCGGAGTTATGTGCCCTTATTGTACACATAACTCAGTATCTTCTGAGAGCCCACCCTGAGCTCACAACATAGCGGGCGGAACGAGAGTAAACTAGCCTCCCTCGCTTCCAACACAGCTTGTAAGAACCAGGGCCCAACCATCTGCAGCACCTGTTCGTAGACAACTCAGTGGAGGTATCTCTCTTCCAAATCACAAAGAGAATCCGAACGGGGAGCCAAGGTTCGCCCATTTTATGGAGTGGTGGGATTGGCTGCCGGAGTCACCCTTCCATGTCCCCAGAAGCACAAGCTTGCTGCCCCCTGAGACTCTGCATCCCTTCGCCTGGACAGCAGTGTCGACCCGCATTGGTGAGAATGCAGGAGCCCGAGCCCCGGGTTCTAACATGGATAACAGTATCCGAGCAAAGTCTGCTCAATCCGAAAATGCAAGTAAAACTCTAAAAAAACTGCCATCTGGACCAGGGAAACATGTCATCTTTCAGACTACGCATAGCATCAGTGTTCTTCTTTCCACAAATTTAGCACTCTGCCCTCCTCCTCACCCCCCCCCCCCGCTGCCTCGCCCCTTCCCTCACTCCTTCCCCCTTCACCCTCTCCATGGCTCTGTCACTTGAGAAGCCCTGCCTTCACTTTTCTTTGTATTTAATTTTTCATATCATTTGCAGGACATATCGCATATTTGTTGTGATTTATGCAATATCCATCCTTCCTCTGACTTTGGAGAAGGCTATCACCTTCCCCTCCTGCTCTGGCAGATTCTGCCAAGTCCACAGTTTGTGAGTTTTGTCATAATCCATGTGCTTGAATAGTCAGGGGAGACTGTTTCGAAATTCTGCAGGTCCCCAAAGCTGCCTTCCACCCATTATCTGCCCACTTGGGTTTAATTCTAAGGAGGAGGCAGGGCAGGCCTGAGCGGAGGACCACAGGATGGGACCTCGGTGAGAATGAGAAACTTGCTTCTTATTTATTCCCTAGAAATTATATGTATTTGGGTTTGCTAAAACATATATAACTGTATTTAAATTTTTCCCTAGCATGCTGGCGATATTTAAGAATTACAAAATGAAACTCCTTGGCCATTTGCATTTAATGATGGCTCCTTCTCCAAAATGGCAGAGAATTCATTATTTAGAGTGAGAGAGAGACAGAGAGATGAAAAAGAAAAATAAACAAATACCGAAACAACTGGTGTAGGCCAGTTGTCTAATAAGGTCTTTTTCAGTAAGAGGCCTCAGGAAACAAAAAAGGAGAAGAGAAATCATCATTTGGGTGTAAGCAAAGTTTTACGAGCAGCATCTCTGTGCAGAATCCTACTGGGGAAACCAAAGAATAAGGCTCAGTCTTTCCCTTTTAAAGACCCAAATGATGCCCATGACAATTAGCAAGGCCACAAGGGACCAAGAGAAGCTTGGTTTGTTATAGGGGGTAATCAACTTCCCCCTTGCTCCTTATTATAGAGTACATGTTTTGCTGGAAGGTAAATTGCTTGAAGGCAAAATCCGTGCATGCATCACCTCAACCTCAATGATAAGGACCAACAGGAAGTAGATTCCCAATGAATTCAATTGCATGGTCACCTGAAACGGACACTTTCATCAGGCAGGTCAGGCAACACTCTGTGATCCTAGGATGGAGAGGCCCTGGGGAGAACACTCAGAAACTCCATCCATTGTTATTCCTGCTCTTTCAGGGCATCACCACCTCTGCTGGCAGTTGTAAAAGGACTGAGGTGCCATCACAGTTTCCTCATGGCTACGTACATATAACAGTACTTTTTGCCAAGTGACACCATGATGTGCAAACTCAAGGCTTTCACATACTCCTATCGCTTGGGTTTGCAAACCATTGGGAGCCTTTGACCTACTTGAATCTCCCATCCTCCTGTTACTGGTCCACACTGGGTTTCTTTGTGGCTTGTATTCCTTGGCCATGCTCCTTTCTGCCAAGTCATGAGGAGCAGAATCTCAGTATCTCAATGTTTCCTTCCTCCCTTACTGCTTAGAGTCACATCATTTCTTTTCTCCGGAAATCCTGTCCATCCATATGAGCAGTACATAGAGGCCAACCCCAATACTGACTCTATGACCTTGCGCAGGTCTCTCCATGAGTCAATGCCTCCAGTTTTCCCTCTGCAAAAGTGAGGAAGTACTGGCTGCCTTTCCTACCTCCGCCATAAAATTTTGTGCAACTGAAATGAGACAAAATTACATGAACGTGTAGCCGAACCATAGAATGTTTTCCAAATACAAGGTGTGACTCTTATTCTGGGCTGCCCAAGGATTTATTTTGTGCAATCGAGATTCTCCCTTGACATTTGTGGGTCTTTGTTTGGTTCACCTATCATGGCAGAAATTTGCTTTGAGATCTTGAGCAAAAGATACTGTCGTACTACAAATTACTATGATCTAATTAGGCCTCCCTCCATAAATCTGTCATTTGAAAGCCATTCAGGCCTGCTCAGCTCAGCCCTTGATTTAAACTGCTCCAGGAGTCTAGCTGAAGATATGTCCAGGACAGAATCCAACATAATATTCTGGTCTCCTCCCACTGCTCCCTCGAGGATGGGCTGTTCACCAATTTTGGCCACGGTAACAGTTATGTAGAAGAGAGATTCATTATAGTTTGGGCATAGATCTTAACCAGTGCCCATGCAACCTCGTGACAACATTATTTAGCATTCAGATTGGATGTGAGCTCTTATTGGGGAAAGAATATTGCTGAAGATCAGCACTGCTGGGCCCCTGAAGCAGAGAGACAGACAGGAAAGATACATATTCTCTCTATTGAACTGAGAGGTGTCTGCAGCATCCCTTAAGTATGATGAATACTTTGCAGTGGCATCTAAAACAGAACTGTGGCTTTTAAAAGGTGCTGGCGCTGGCCAAATCAAATAATGTCCACTGAAGGAAGAAGATAAAAAAAAAGAGGTATGGAAACTCCAAAGCAGTGGCTGACCCCAAACTCATTTACACTGGGTTTTAGAAAGTGTGTTTGTACTTATGTTCGGTGATGAGTGTCTCTGGGGCTCCAGGCAGCCATAGGTACCCATGTAGCAGCTCCAGGATCCTCCCTCAGGAACGTCTGGGAGGCACACGGCTTCTCCATCTTTCCTCTTCTCATCTCCTTCCCACCACTGCTATTTCTGATCTCCCACCGTTGCCTCCCACCCACGCTTCCACCTTAATATCTTTCTGCACCTCATGGCAGGCTGTTTGGGTTTCAAAGAAATGCTCTGTGTGCAAAGCAAACAGAAAGCCGTGGAATATCAACAAAGCTTTATTAAACAGCTAATGGACTTAGAGTCCCTGGAGGAGCCGATTCTGGGCTGGGAGAACCTGACTCAACACACACAGACTCATGGAGATGTGCCTCCCAGCGCTTTCAGCACCTGTCCGCACTGGAAGGGCGTGGCACAGTCCTGTGAGGGATGCAGGCAGCTTGTGATGGACAAGGGGGAGCGGGAGCTGTGGTGTGAAAGGCCCCGGCAATTTCGTCAGGGGCTGGGCGGGCATCGGCCCTTTTGCAGCTGTGAAGGGGCAGGGGAATAAGAAGATGCCCGGGTCCTGGAGCTTCGCCCCCGCTCTACGGAGGTTTGCTAGGCAGCTCTCGCTTGTCATCAGCTGAGGCCACACGAAGATCCCTGGGTCTGTCTAGTGCCGAGGGATGAGATGATTAGCGGGGAGGAGGGCGAGGAGAAATAAAGCAGAAGGATCACAGGAAAGAAGAGGGAGAGGAATTAGCCAATAAAGGGCCATTTGGGCGTCCCCTTGCCTGTGGGCTCAGATGAATGGGGGAGGCAGCGCCCACACACATCAAGGAGCCTGGCAGGAAGGACTGTGAAGCAGGGCTCGGAACCACTCTCAGGAAAGGGGTCCAATGAATGTTTTCAAAATAAAAGAGGCTGAGCAGGGCCAGTGAGCAGGTAGCACAGGAGGTTGAGCGGCACGGGCAAGCGTTTCATTGTTGCTATAAAAAAAGATGCTCAGAAAGGGAAAGGAAGAAGGAGAAATGCTTTCAAGGTCTGAGCTCCTTTTTTCTTTCCTCAGAAAGAGGCGCCTGAGACACCGAACTGAAGATTATTTTAGTCCATTTGGGGCGGTGATGCTGGTGTCCGGGGACTCCCACCAGCCCGGGAGTGAAGGGGCCTGCAGCCGAGTGGAGTCTAAATTTGAGGCTGAAAGTGGTGATTGGAGACGGGGAGCCACACACAACCGCAAGGGGGACATGTCAAGGAGGGCAGGGCCCTCTAGCCCTGGGCAAGCTGGCCATGCAGGCAGAGCTGCCATGTCTGTGGCTGTTCTCTCCAGATCTCCGTCTCCGGGGAAGAAACATTGGGGGGGGGGGGGGCAGAGGGAGAATAAAAGAAGAAAAATCCTCCTGAAGAATAGCTCTGGACTCAGTGCCAACCTGAGACAGCTGCTAATGTTGAACAACAACATCAAGGACCTACTGTCCCTTCCTGCCCCCTCCTCCTCCACCACCACAGAAAGAACTGTGAAAAGACCAAGAGTTGGTGGGCGGCCAACAAGAACTAAAGAACTTGCAGCTGGTAAAACCACCTGTGCCTTGTCAAATTCCAGCCAAAACAATCCCTTCCCTCCTCCCCCGGGTCTCCCGTTAAGGAGGGGAGAGAATCTGATCAGAAGATGAGAACCAAGCGGGTGGAGACTGAGTTCAGTGGCTCCAGACCCAGCACTCAGCCAGTTGGGGAAGAGAATATTGGGAAATTGTGCCAGTGGGGGTAAAAAATCCGGCACTGTGCTCCTGAGAGAGAAAGAGAGCAATAACTGTGTGCGACTGAGCCAGGCAAGCCACGCTCCAAACTCGGCTTTCCTGATGGGCATGCTTTGTAGCACCAAGGGCTGAGGTCTAGATCCGGGTGGCAAATGGTGTAAGGAGGGCAGCATGGGTTCAAATGCTGAGTGCCCATGGGAACATTCCAGAAAAGGCTCCCTTTTTCCAACTGCAAAATCAAAAGCTGACTAGAGCTTCAACACTCCCAGCTGCATTGCTTATCTGTCATGAATGGTCTACCTGGGAGGGTTTTTTGTTTGTTTGTTTGTTTGTTTTTAAATATATTTTTACTGATTTCAGAGAGGAAGGGAGAAGGAGAGAGAGAGAAACATCAATGATGAGAGAGAATCATTGATCGGCTGCCTCCTGCATGCCCCCTACTAGGGATCAAGCCAACAACCCGGGCATGTGTCCTTGACCAGAATCGAACCCAGGACGCTTCAGTCCACAGGCTGATGCTCTATCCACTGAGCCAAGCCAGCTAGGGCTGGGAGAGTTTTGTGTTGTGTTTTCATTTTTTTATTTTTTTCCAGAAGGCCAAGCTATCACGGTCAGGCTTCATAAAAGTTACGTGAACAACAGTGATGAAGATGTTCAGAGATCACAGGGAAACAACACATCTTCGAATGAGATGTATTCTCAGATTCAGACTCCAGTGTGATCTCTACCTCTTTCGACCTCATTTCCTGTCTCTCTTCTACTCACTGCAGCTGCCTTAAGTTTAGAGATCATTCCTCTAGCACAGCAATTTTCAACTGGTGTGCCGCAAGATTTTTTTTTAAATCATGCAGTACCTGTTTAGTCAGGGGCACTGACCTCTTTTCCCTTAGATTGTCAAATAAGAAAATGACAACATCCAACGCAATAGCCATCCAGTGTGAATGAATCAAAATTATACCTTTTCTTTTTTTTGTCAGATTGGCAAAGAATATATTTCTGTGTGTGCCGCAGGATTTTAGTAGTTTGTGTGCGCGCCATGAGATGATAAAGGTTGAAAATCGCTGCTCTAGTGGTAGTGTTGAAAAGTAATCACCCATTCATTTGAAGCACTAATAAACGCTGGTTCTAAAATTAGAAAGTTCTCCTTGTCCTTTGAAGATTAGCTGGATCTCTAACTAATGTTATCGTTGGCCAGGTAGTGTTGGTATGAACCAGAATTAAATTTTTGTTGGCATCCGCCGCTGAAATCCACATCACAGTTGATAGCCATTAAAGATTAGTAGGTCATTCCCTGTGTTAAAACTTCATTTTCAAAGTATTTATTCATTTCACTGATGATTGTCACCCCCCGTCTGGCTTTTTCTTTAGAGCATCCAAGAGAACACCACGATCAGAGGATGGTGAGAATAAGTAGGCCCATGGTCAGCATCCATGTAAACATCAAAAGCAATATCCTGTCATTTACCACAGGAAAGACTGCAACTGGTGAAAATGGAGAAAGGGTTTCTTTTTTTTCTAGTATTAAAATCTCCATTTTATATACAAAATTTAACCTTGATTATAATGAAGTCAAGTAATATGTTTATTAAAAGACAATGCATTTGTGGTACTCCTGCCCAAAGTATATAACTTAAATCTTAGTGTGAGCTAAATTTACACCAAACAAACCCAAATTAAGGGCTTTTCTACAGAATAACCGGCCTGTACTCTTCAAAAAAATGTCCAGGTCAAGAAAGACACAGAAAAGCTGAGGACCTCTTCCAGATTAAATGAGACTAAAAGGCCGTGACCACTAATGAAATGCATGATCCTGGATTGGATTCTGGATCAAGAAGAAATAGTTAGCCAAAAAGGAATTCTTAAGAAATCTATAGTATATGAATTCTGTAGCAGTATAGTATTAATGTTTAATTTCATAAGTAATTTTAGTATTTTACTGTAGCTATATAAGAAATGGCTTTATTCTTAGAAAATAAATACTGAAATATTAAAGAGATACTATATTTCCAACTCACTCTCAAATGATTCAGAAAGAAAAGATAATATACACACACATATGAACATATACACGGAGTGGCCAGATTATTATGATCTCTGAACGCATAATAATCTGGCCAGTCAGTGTATATCCTATATAATAAAAGGCTAATATACAAATTGTCCCCTCGACCAGGAGTTTGACCAGCAGGCAGGCCGGCCAACTGCCCATGTCCCCTCCCCCAGGTTAGCTGGACCCCACCCATGCAAGAATTCATGCACGAGGTCTCTAATATATATATCAATTCTGGTCAAGGACACATGCCCCGGTTGTGGGCTTGATCCCCAGTAGGGGGCATGCAGGAGGCAGCCGATCAATGTCGTGACCCACAGGTTAAGAACCACTAGCAGGGTCGCCTAAGGCCATCGGAAAATACAGATATTTACATTACGATTCATAACGTAACAAAATTACAGTTATGAAGTAGCAGCGAAAATAATTTTATGGTTGGGGGTCACCACAACATGAGGAACTGTATTAAAGGGTCGCGGCATTAGAAAGGTTGAGAGCCACTGCTCTAAGGGAAGATGGCCGTCATGTTCCAAGTTGCTTTATGGAGAAGCCCCACGTAGCAAGAAACTGAGGGTGGCCTCCCGCCAGCAGCCATTGAGGAACTGAGGCCCTCAGTGCGACAGCAGACAAGGAACTAAATCCTGCCAACAACCACACGCACAAGCTTGGAAGAGGCTCCTTTCCCGGTGGAGCCTTGAGATCACTGTGGCTCCAGCCAACACCTTGACGACATCCTTTGGAGAGGCCCTGAGCCAGAGGACCCAGGCAAGCTGTGCCAGGAATCCTGCCCCACAGAAACAGATAATAAATACTTGTTTTTCCAAGATGCTAAGTTTCAGGGAAATACACATTATGCCGAAGTAAGTAACACATTCTCCTACCTTCTCTTCTTTTATTTATGTTTTTCTTTTCTTAGGAGGGAGAAATGCATTGACACATAGAGGAGGTGGTTAACAGTATCATGGACAAACTTCCATTCATTATATAAAGCACTCATTATTATTTTGGCAGCCATAGTTGTTAAGTATTGTTCAGATTGTACATTGCAAAGGAGCACCTGACAGGGGGTATAACGGGACTTAAAATACAAGTGCCTACTGGCATTTGGTTTTGCTCACCCAGAGGAGAGGCTATCTTTCCGTAATTTACACCAGGCGTCCTCAAACTACGGCCCGCGGGCCACATGCGGGTGTTTTTGCCGTTTTGTTTTTTTACTTCAAAATAAGATATGTGCAGTGTGCATAGAAATTTGTTCATAGTTTTTTTTTTAAACTATAGTCCGGCCCTCCAATGGTCTGAGGGACAGTGAACTGGCCCCCTGTTTAAAAAGTTTGAGGAGCCCTGATTTACACTAAGGCCCCTCTGGGCAAGTGGCAGCCCTGTTAACAGCTGCATAATATTCCATGGTCTGAGTGTACTGCAATTTGCTTACCCCACCTCATCTTGCTGGCCATTTAGATTGCTTCCTGGGTTATTATTGCAACAACCCTCACTACAGTGAACATCCTTGTATATCAGTTTTGGTATTCTTGTACAAACATTCCTGTAGGAAAGATTCTAAAATGGGATTCCTGGACCATAGATTGTGTCCATCCTTAATTTTGATAGCTCCTGACAAATTAACCTTATGAAAGATTAGGGTTATTTTTAATCTGTTTATACTCCTAGCAAGTATAAAGAAGTTGCTTATTTTCTTATCCCCTCACCAACACTGAGATCAATCTTTTAAATATTTGCCAATCTGATAAGTGAAAAATTTTATCTCAGTTTTACAGATCATTTGTAGAAAACCAAATATTTCTAACTTTCTGTTCTCTGAGTCAGGACATTTTCATAGTAATGCCGAGTCAATCTTTTCCCCTCAAATATGCAGGCAGTGTTGAATAAACCTGTTGGAGATCAGAGAATCAGACCTTAACCAGCCAACATCCATTCACTCAATCCTATCTCTAATGTGAAGTGTGAATAGGAGGGAGAAATGCATTGACACATGAGTGCAGTTAAGTATACAGTTTCAGCAAAGATCTTCCAGCAATTGACTTTCTGACCATAAGTCTCAATAAAAATCTTGTTGACTCGTCACCAAATCTGTTTATATAGCCACCACCATCCCCTTTGAAAATAAGATGACTTTCATTCAACTATTTTGATGTAGGTTGTGTGAGCAGAACCAAATGCTGTTAAGAATACCAAGGCTCAGGACCTGGCATTGTAAGCCTTGCTCTTCTCCTAGGCATGTGTATTAGACCAAGAAATTTTTACGTGTGCAAACATTTTATTAGGGGAAGGCTCTATGGTAGGGAAAGCTGAAAGAGCTGCCAGGCACTGATACAAGTCTGACCTCAAGGAAAGAAGAGAATGAGGGTAGCTTGTGTAGAAGCATCATACACTGCCATGCAGCCTCAGGACCTAGGGGAGTCCTTGAACCAAAGTCAGCCATCAGAGGAGCCCCGTGTCTCCCAGGGTACAACCTGCCTTCGTATTCCTGCCACACTCAGTCACTGGCTGGGAGAAGCCCACGGGATGCACAGCCTTGATGTGAATGTGGCCATAGATTGCAGAGCATGGCAGCTGGAGGTCTTGGTCAATTACACTCTCTAGAGTTAGAAGCCTACTAGGCTGATGTCAAGGCTACCACCACACAGTATCAATGAGCTCATCTGCAGATAGGACCTCAGTAGGATTACAAAAATAGAAAATATAGAGGGAATTTGTGCTTAATGCTTGGTTTCTTGCTTCCATAAGTTCTATGCAACTGCTTACCTTCCTTTCAAATAATGAAAGGAAGCATTTCCATCTGGTTAATGATTATATAACTTTCCTAAGTCCCTCAGGTAAAAGATGAAGGCTTGTAAAACAGAAAACTTGCTGGAATTCTGTGTACAAGAAACAAAGAAATGAACAGGCACTGGATGATGGAGAGGAGCAAAGAAGAAAGAAGAAGGGAAGTCAGGGGGGGGGGGGGCGGGGACCTAGAAATCTTCAGAGACAGTGGCTACAAAGAAAAGTCCCAATTGAAGAATAAGAATGACCATTCATAAGAAAAAGGGTTATTTTTGTGCAAAGCACTATCATCAGATATACAAATTGCCCATTTCCTACTAACTTTTTTCATGTAGATTTGGGGGATGAAGGGGTTAAATACTAGTGCTTCTCTAAATATGTCTTTGATATTATGCTTGAGGTGCTTTTGTTTGTGTGGGGTTTTTTTGTCATGTTGAACTCTAAGGAGCAGCCCAAAAATTTTTGTTAAATTCAAATTTATTTTTGTCCACTATTCTTTTAGAGACAATTAAGCCAGAACTTGAAAATATCTCATGCTGTGCCAATGCTGTCATAATTGTTCAATCTGTGTATGTGTTTGTACTGGTCAAATCTTTGCCTTACCCTTCAGATGGTAAACTCTTTAGGAACAGCTTTAAGAGTATAAATATTTTCCATTGCCCCTGCATTTGTCACAACAGGATTATTATTTGATTATGATCATAATGTTTCAATCCTGAACGTCTGTCTACAAAAGTAAACTATTTTGTGCACATGTTAATGCAAATCCAGTAGGTCTCCTCTTATCTACTTCCTCCATCCTATCTCTGCTACATTTGATATTGTTGATCGGTAACTTATTGATTGAATGTTAACTGTAATTGAAAAATAAAAAAATATTTTTTTAAAAAAAGCAAAAGCTACAGGGTAAAAGAGGTCAAGGCAGATATTTTTTTTAAGATGGGAAAAATAGCAATGCTTGTATTCTGATGGGACTGACACATTACAAAGGAAGAAATAGATGATATAGGAGAATTGCTAGGGTGATGTCCTTGAGTAGCAAGACTCAAGGCTGCTCGTCATATCAAGTAGCAAAAGTGAAGGGGTTTTTCTTATCTAAGAACCTGTGTATTGAAGGTACAGCACATACTACAAAGGCAGGTAGACATGGTTGTAAAGTTTATGGAATTCCCCTTCGGAGCACAGATGGGAGGGGAGATGTTGAATATCGAGGGGGAAAGAAAGGGTGTGAAATAGCTGTTTAGGTAAGAAGGAAAGTGAATGGACTAGGGAATTATAGTAGAATTGGCAGCCAACACTGACAGCCAAGTTGAAGTTAGTCATCCTGAATTTAAATCAAGACCACTCACCATCATTGTGCATTTTTCTCCAACCATAGTCAGCTAGAAAGGTGCTGGTGCCTTCTGGGTGGAGAGTTTAATTTAACCAAGGCTTTGCCAGACAAGTCCAATGAGGAGAGACGAGACAAGGGAGCTGGAATGTCACATAAGGGAGTTGCTCTAATGATGGACCTTAAACTCTCAATTAGGGAAGGAGAGAAACAAGGATCTACATCAGGGATGGTGAAATGGGAGTGGGATCAAGGGGTACACATCCTGCTAGGGTAACTGGAATTGCTGGAGTCAGAGTATAGGTTCCTCCCACTATCCACAAGTAGAGGGTGCCCATAAAACCTTTAGTAGGCCGAAATGGCATTAATCAAAGAAACAATTACCATTCATTTACTGGTATATGTCTTTACTTCATTCACCATGATCAAAATGCTTAATTATGCCCAGTTTTATGCGAAGTGTAACATCCTTATGAGCTCTCTTAGGCTTTTCTGACACCTTGGGACACATCTTGCTAACAGGTGCACAAGATAAATCGAGATAAAACCCAGATGCTCACAGCCGCAGTTCACAGCTGTGGGAGCCTGATGCTGGGATGCTGAGTATAGTTCCCAGGGAAGGAGCCTGGGAGGGGGCACTCTCAACACCTGGGGTGCGCGCTACCTCTGTCACGGCTCATGCAAAGCAAACGCTGAACACTATTTTCACCTTTTTTTTGGGGGGGGGGGGTAAAAAGTGAAAATCCCCTTCAGATTTCTTTCACCTAGTGAAAACAGGTACTAAAGGATTTGGGTCAAAGCTAAGTGATATGATGTGAAGTTTCCAAAAGCAGGGAAGGGGGGACCTCTACTACAAGGAGAGATCTGGAAAGGTACGAAGGGCTGGCCAGAAAGCTCTTTTCTCCTCTCTCCTAAAAGGCAGTTCTATTCCAGAGCAGGGGGTGTGATTCCTCCTTGTTTCTCTAGCCCCAGAAGTGCCTTTATAAAAAGGTCATATAATAGACATCTTTTGATGAGTGAACCACTAACGTGTTACCAATGTGACAATTACTTTCAAGTGACGGGGTGAGAATAGTGGAACTGCACTAACAAAGGAGGGAGATTATCTGGGTTCAAATTCAGACTTTGCCTCTTGTTCTCAGTTAGGAGGCTGATTTCTTCCTTTAAAAAAAAAAGAATAGCTTATTGATTTTTAAAATTTATCTTTATTGTTGAGAGTATTGCAGATGTCCCCTTTCTTCCCCCCATTAACCTCCTGCACCCTGCACCCACCCCCTGCCCCAAGCCTTCACCACTCTATTGTCTGTATCCATGGGTTATGCATATTTGCATATAAGTTCTTTAGTTAATCTCTTTCCACCAACCACCTCCTCACCTTCCCTCTGAGATTCGTCAGTCTGCCCCATGCTTCTATGTCTCTATTTTGTTCATCAGTTTATTTTGTTCGTTCGATTCCACATATGAGTGAGGTCATGTGATACTTGTCTTTCTCTGACTGGCTTATTTCACTTAGCATAATACTCTCCCGTTCCCTCCATGCTGTCTCAAAGTGTAAGAAATCCTTCTTTTTTATAGCTGCATAGTATTCCATTGTGTATATGTACCACAGCTTTTTTAGCCACTCATCTACCAATGGGCACTTGGGCTGTTTCCAGATCTTAGCTATTTTAAATAGCACTGCTGTGAACATAGTGGTGCATATATTCTTTCTGATTGGTGTTTTAGGATTCTTAGGAGATATTCCTAGAAGTGCTTATTGAATTTTAGAGAGAGAAGAAGGGTGAAACATCAATGTGACAGCAGAACATCGACTGGTTGCCTCCTGCACACGCCCTACCCAGGATCGAGCCTGCAACCCAGGCATGTGCCCTGACCGAGAATCGAACCAGCAACCTCTCGGTGCATGAGATGACACCCAACCAACTGAGCTACATGGGCCACAGCTGGAGGCTCATTCTTAACCATGGTGAGCTTCACTTGTCTCATCTGTAAAATGAGAAAAATAATAATTGCCCTGCGGTTATTGTGAAGATCATATGCAATAAGGTATGTGCAAGTGCCTTGCAAACTAAAAGGCTAATTAACAATAACCTGAAATTGCCTCAAGACAATGAATCACCCAGCAAAGAGAGAAACACAAGCCTCCAAGGACTTTTGAGGCGGACCTTTGCCCTCCTTCCAACCTCTATAATTAAGCAAAGCATCACGTTTGCAGTTTTCCCATTCACCAGCTTCCCTTTCTGTGTGTGCTCCAAACCTCCGTGTCCTCCCAGAAAGGAACAGAGGAAAAGGGAGGGAGAAAATAAGAGAGGAGTGGAAGAGAGTGGGATGCACACCAGACAACTTTGCAAAGATCCCACTGAGTCCTCACTCCACTGTTATTTGGTATTATCCTCCCCGTACTCCGACATTATATATGAGGAAACAGACGCAGAAAGTTCAAGTTATTCAACCCAAATTATACACTCAGGACGTGGAAGAACACAGAGTCAACCCCTTCTCTTTCTGACTGCAATGCCCAGGTCTTTCCTAATAAATATTGGGGTGTACAGCTCATCAAAAACTCTCTTCTCTTCCCAAGAAAAATTATCTTTTGGGAGAATTTCCTGAAGTCAAGCTCTCGTTTGCTCTGTGGTGCTTAAGCTCCTAGAGTAAGAGGAGGATGTAATAAAAGAAGAGAAGTATTTAAAATACCAAAATTACTGAAATTCTTGGGACAAGGCGTTAGGACAACTTAGATCTTAAAACAGTTGTCTTACAAGCCCTTCTTAGCTCCTAAGTAATTCAGAGCTTCTACACAAAGAGGTCTATGGCAACACAATAGAGGGAAAGACAACTGGGCTAGCATTCCAGGCTCACATGGTCAGGGCACCTCAGTGTTGAACGGTTACTGATCTGGATCTCGCTTCCTAAGTAACCATCCACCCCAAAATATACTGGCCTGAAACAACAATGTTCCTATCTCTTGGTTCTGAGGGTTGACTGGGTTCTCCTGGGCGGCTCTCTCTTAGGATTTATCCCTGCACTTATAGCCAGGGGTTGGCTGGGCTGCCGCCATCTGAAGGTCATGGGGTAAACATCCAAATGGCTCGCCCTCAGGGCTGGCAATTGATGCTGACGGAAGGCTGGGGGTTCGCTGAGTGCTATCAATCAGAGCATCTACACATGGTCTCTCCGAGTGGCTTGGGCTTCTCACAGCGTGGTGGCTGGGTTCAAAGAGGGATTGTCCAAGAAGTAGGAGACAAAAGCTGCCAGGCCAGTTAAGAGCTAGGCCTAGAACCGTCACAGCATCCCTTCTGTTGTACCCTATTGGTCGAAGCTGTCACAGAGCCTACCCAGAATCAAGAGGGTAGAGAAATAAACTCCACCTTTGATGGGATGGGAAAGAGGCAAAGTCACATGCAGAAAAAAAAAGGGGGGGTGTTGAGAAATATGTTCATTTTGGAAAATGTAACTGGCCACAGTCACTAGTCCAATAGCATGTCTAAGTTAGAATGGCCTCTATGTCCAGTTGAACTCCTAGCCCCTGCTGGAGTGTCTGCCCACATCTCACATCAGTGCCTGCTATGCTGCAGCCATACTCTCTCCTCTCTTTTCTTTATTCCTACCTCAGAGTGTCAGGACTTCTGCACAAAACGCCCCTTCCTTCAGTCCTGCCCATGGAGGCTGCCCTCTGATCACTGAAGTCACAGCTCCAACATCACCGCTTCCGGGAGACCTGCCCTGACTGACACAGGACTCCATTTACGTCCTCCAGAGCACTTGTTTGCTTTCTCGTCCACCATCGGTTCCTCCGCCACAGCACAAGCTCCATGAGAGCAGTGATCTGATCTACCGTGTCCACTGCGCATCCCCAGTGCTGGCACCGGTGTCCGCTGCGGAGTGGTCATTCAGTCCGTCTTTGTGGGATGGATGAGTGAACAGATGACTATCCCTGTCAAGGCGCAGCCAGTGACTGCCTAGACTCCTCTTACGACAGAGAATTCTAACTTCGTTGGGAAGTTCTTTTATCTTTTTGACACATCTTAGTCAATTCCTGCAAGACATTTATGAATTGACCTAACTAGTCAAAACCTCCATCATTTATTCACTAAGACTAATCCAGGGCTTTTCAAACTGTGCCTCCAAGTGCAATAGCCTCATGGCTCCAAACCCCAGGAAGAGGCCAAGGGGAGACAGAGGAAAAGGAAAGGCAAGGGACCCCATCATTGTTAATCACAGCAACAATCCCTTCATTTGTTTTATCTACTGGGGTTCTCCATACGACTTCGTCTGAAACACAATTCCACCGCTGAAAATAAGACTAGAATCTAGTCACGAGATGATCTCTTTGACTCTGGCTCTATACCTTCATGGTGATATTTCTCACAGTGTGACCTTCCAAACTCCCTGCAGCAGGATCAACACAACACTGGGCACCCTGAAAATGCAGATTCTGGGGCCCCTAGGGAATTAACATTTCTGGCCATGGGACCAGGAACTCTGTATTGTAACAAGCAACTCAGAAGCTTCTTATGTGCTCAAAAGTTTGAGAATCATCGAAACCGGTTTGGCTCAGTGGAGAGAGCGTCAGCCTGCGGACGGAATGGTCCCAGGTTTGATTCCGGTCAAGGGCATGTACCTTGGTTGCGGGCACATCCCCAGTAGGGGGTGTGCAAGAGGCAGCTGATTGATGTTTCTCTATCATCGATGTTTCTAACTCTCTATCCCTCTCTCTTCCTCTCTGTAAAAAATCAA
Organism: Cnephaeus nilssonii; assembly: GCF_951640355.1. Taxonomy (NCBI): domain Eukaryota; kingdom Metazoa; phylum Chordata; class Mammalia; order Chiroptera; family Vespertilionidae; genus Cnephaeus; species Cnephaeus nilssonii. The sequence goes on along the minus strand of NC_137092.1, from coordinate 28,474,788 downwards.
TAAAATATATTAGAAAAAAAAGTTTGAGAATCACTGCTCTATGATGTGAGAACATCTGATAAAATACCGAAATATGCTGTCGTTAAATGTAGAACTCTTGTTCCTTTGGAATAATGTCTTTTCTCAGTATATACAGAATTTTTTTGGAGAAGTAGGCATGACTGGCTGACCTCAAGATATCCAGAATTTAGACTTTTATCTCCTCGCTGGATCCCTGATTGCTCCCACAATTATCTCTCTGTAGCCCAGTGACTGAGGCTAGACCATATAATAGTATGTGTGTACACACACACACACACACACACACACACACACCTGCCAGTGGCCAACGTCACAGCCAACCTACTGCCTCACTCAACTGAGTCCTGCCAATTAAGAACTTCTTGAGTGGTTTAAGAGCAGGGCCCTTAAAATTCCAAGCATAAAGTAGCTAATAAGAGTATCATGTTTAACAAAGTAATAAAAAAAAAAAAGAGAGACAAAAAAAAAAGCAGCAAAGTTTTCTTTGTGATCATTGTTTAACACTGTATGTAATTAAATATTAATGGAAGTATGCTACTTTCATTTTGTGAGCAATTTAATTCAATTAAAAATAAATGGGTCTCCTTGGCTCAGTGGGCATACTGATATACAGAACAGCACTGCCCTTAACTTGGTTTCCACTGTGTTTAAATCCAGCACGGAGAAAAGCTACTGAAATATAACCCCAGGCTTACTTCATTAACCCGTTAATAACCAAGAGCCAAGCTCAGGCAGTCCACTGGGTATAGCGCTCTGTGGCATTCACGGCGTGCAAGGCATAATACGGTTTCCTTAAAAAATACATTTATCAAGCATTTGTTATGTGGGATGGAAAGACATTTAAGACACCTCTTAGATATCGAAACAGTAGTTATCTCAGCGGGGTGAGATGGGCATTGACTGGGAAGGGGCAGGAGGAATCTCAAAACACTGAATCTTGATCTGGGTGTGGGTTAGCATATATATTGCAAATATACACTGAGCTATATCTTAAGGTTAGTGCACTTTACCAACTTGACTACAAATATTTCATATCTCAATGGGGGAAAAGAAACACCCCCCTCCCCCACCCCCAACAAGGACCTCCCAGTCTGGTATTAAGCACATGAAAGGCGACAGGGCATCAGGAGGTTCCCAGCTTATGATCTGGCTGGAAAGGCACATGAGAATACTTAAGCGCACTTAATTTGTGATAAAAACACACAAATCTCAAATCACCCTTACGACAAAACCTACAAAGACCAGGCAGTCAATGCTCACAGTCATTGCGCAGGGGTGCGCACAGGGGCACCACATGTCACTGGGTGTCCTCTCTTACAGGCTCTGCTCCAGGGAGCACAGGACAAGTGCACCCCCAGTGGGGAGAAGGAGGGGGACAGTGGGGACACATAAAATGGCTTAGAGCAGAAGCAAGGAGTCAGGGAACCAGGAGGCCCAGGATCCAATTCACCCCGTGTCAGGTCCGCCCGAGTGGGGGTACTGGAGGAATGGGGTGGGTGGGGGTGGCAGGAGAGCAGTGAGGAGGGTGGATACACTTGGCCTGGCTCTAGGTTCCAGCCCGGTTCCGGGCTAACTTTCCGGGGCGGGTTTTCTTGTCGCGGGCCATCTGCGTTCACAGGCCCGGGAGGTAATGGATCCCAGCGGCCACCGTGATAACCAGAGCCGCTCTTTCATTTCACCAGAAGGGCCGTTGTTTGGGAGTGAACTCCGGGATTCCAGAGGCCATGTCTAATAATAACAGTGTTATCAGGGCGGCAAGGCTGAGCCAGCCGAGTGCATGTGTGTGTGTCTGGGTCCCCAGGGGCCTGCGCCAGCCCTGAAAGGAGAGCCGGGCCCTGGTGAATGGGGAGGAAAATGCCCATCTCTGGACAAAAAGTTTGCTGCTAAAAAAGAAACCCTGGCCAACATTTTACAACCTGGACGCATTGTTAATGTGCGGGTTTATCTGGCAGGAATAGGAAGCCGTGTTTGAAAACAATGTATTCTTTTTAGGTGCAAGGTCAGCGTTGGTTGGACCTCGGGGTAACTGCCAGCCCCCCACCCATGGGAGAAGGCTCCAAAGGCCGGCCAGGGAGCTTCCTGGGCGGAGGGAAGTGCGCTTAGCCAGGGACAACGGAGGCAAGATGGTATCCTGTCTCCTGGCCATCTGACGGGGAGCCCCATGCACACAGGCCTCCCTTACCCCCTGGAGCAGAGCCTGCAGAGAGAGGACACCCAGTGACAGGTGGCACTAAGGCCCCTGGTCTGGTGTGGGGGAGGGAAGGGGCCTGCAGACCCTGGCACATCGCTGCCCTCAGCAGGAGCCTTCTCAGAGCTATCCAGCCTCCTCCTGGGGCCTCCGAGTCAGAGCGGGGTGAACGTAGAGAGAATTCTGACGTGCCTCTTCTAGAGCCTGCTCTCCGTGGGGAAGAAAATCCCGGTGGTTCCCAGCCAGCCCTGAGTGCAGGCTCTACCACTGGAGTGACCTGGGTGACCTGGTGCACGAGATTGAACCTTCCCCCAAATCTTCAGTTTACTCACATGCAAAAGGGGAATGATAATACGGCCCACCACACAGGGCCACGGCGTGGACCAAACGAGATGATGGAAGTGAAGCGCTCAGCAGGCCGGGCACACGGCCAACACCCAGTGAAGGGCCTTTGCGCTTGCTGTTCCCTCTGCCTAGAGCACGCTCCTTGAGACAGGCCTGTTCCCTTATCTCCTACGGGTTCCTTCTTCAGTGCTCACCACAATCTCATATACTACTCTTTTTTTTTTTTACTTTTTGTTGTTAATCCTCCCCCGAGGATATTTTTTTCCATTGATTTTTAGAGAGAGTGGAAGGGAGGGAAGGAGGAGTGGGAAGAGAGAGAGAGATGTCAGAGAGACACATCTATTGGTTGACTCCCACATATGCATTGACCAACCGGGGCAGGGATCGAACCTGCAACCCAGGCACGTGCCCTTGACCAGGAATTGAACCTGTGACCTTTTTGTGCATGGGTGAGCACTCTAACCACTAAGCAATGCTGGCCAGGGCCTTTTTACTTTTTTTAATCTTATTTATTGCCTGTCTCTTCCAAACCAGAGGAAAGCTCTGTGAGATTAGAGATAGGTGTGCTTTGTCTATTGCGGAATCCCAGAACCTAGAATAGTGCCTTGCATATAATAGTTGCTCAATAAAAATGAAATAAAGGACAGGTGGTGATGATGAAGATCAGAGTGTAAAAAGTCCCAGGTTAATCTCCTGATTTCAAATTTCCCAAGGTCAGCACTCCTAGTAGATCATATGCAACATGCATGTAAGAACAGTGTCTTACCTCTGCAGGTATAACTGGATTCTCCATAGCTAAGGCTGACAGATTTAGCACATAAAAATACAGAATGTTCAGTTAAGTTTAAATTTTTCCTTTAGTATAAGTACATCTCAAATGTTGCATGGGACATACTTATAGGAAACCATTATTCATTTTTTACCTGAAATGAATATTTAACTGGGTGTCCTGTATTTTATCTGGCAACCTTATCCACAGTCCTTATGCAGAGTAAGCTCAAAGTAAGTCATTACTGTATGAATGGATAATATGCTCAAAATCCAGAAAAATCAAAGTAAACTTACTGGCAGAACGACCAGTAGCTATGATGTACACTGACCAACAGGGGGCAGATGCTCAATACAGGAGCTGCCCCCTGGTAGTCAGTGCGCTCCCACAGGGGGAGCGCCACTCAGCCAGAAGCCCTGAGCCATGCTCACAGCTGGTGAGCGCAGCAGTGGTGATGGGATCCTGTACCACCTCTGCAGCAGCGCTAAGGGTGTCCGACTGACAGCTTAGGCACACTCCCTAAGCTGTCAGTAGGACATCCCCCAAGGGCTCTAGGACTGGAAGAAGGCACAGGCTGGGCTGAGGGACCGCCCGAGTGCACGAATTTCATGCACTGGGCCTCTAGTAAATTCAATAAAAAGGAAAAAGTATTATTTCTGGGGTCTTTTCCAGCAATGACATCTATGATATTCTCTCTTAATCCCCACTTTTTCCCTTCCTCCATCTTCTCACTCCCTTCTTCCTCATTATCTTCCTTTTTTCCCCCCCATTCTCTCCCCGACCCCTCGCCCTCCACCTCCTCCTGTACCACAGTCTCCCTTTTCTCTGTCTCTCTTTCCTTCTCATTCTCTCTACCCTTGTCCCTCTGCCCCCCTATACAGACATACTGCTGGAACCAACACTGGCCACTAATCAGATAAAAACTCTCCTAATAAAACAAAGAAAGAAAATAGGAAAGCCAGGAGCAGACACGGCCTCGATGGAGAGGCGGATCTTCAGAGCACACACTCCCCAGTGTTACTCTTTAGTCCTCTACACTGTGTATTGACGGTGCCCTTCCCTTTTATCTGGAGAGCACTTTGCCAGCTACACAAACAAAAGATTATGCAGATTATCATAAGTATGCAGGGAAAAAAAATCTTCTTAGCGAAACATCCCAAAACGTAAGCCCCTAAATGGGAAAACTTGGGCATCCCAAGACCAGAGCGCCCCCAGAATGAGAAGGGTGCTGGCCTTTGCCCGGTTCCCTCGAGGTGAGCAGCACAGAACCCTGAGAGGCGGGTGTGCTCAGAGACGTCCCAGCTTGCTGCAAACTCCGAAAGCAAATGAGAGCCCTCAAGGCTCATTAGACCTATTTATACAGTTCTTCATTGGGAAAATTAAACCTTCCAAACACAGATAAATACACCCGTGTGACAAATGAACTAGCTAGTCACATTGAAAGCCCAGCTTCAGCACTGACAAATGTACCAGTTGAGGCCCCCAGGCAAGATAAACATATTTCTTTATCTTGAATTCCCTTTGGTTGGGAGAAAAGGAACACAAGGCTACCCTTGGTTGTGTAGGGGTGGAGGCCTGGTGGGGAAGGGGCTGGAGGGGGCGATGTTCACTGTAAGGTAGGAAAAGCTTGTGAAGGTCACCTTCTCAGTCAGGTAGCCAAACCGCAACACCTCTCCCTGCCCAGCTCTGCCCAGGCCCTCTGTTAACCCAGCTGAGCTGGCCACCAACTATCTTCTACCAACACGCGGTATCCGCGGAGACTCCACGGCACGCAGGGACACAGGGTGCCCTCAGCGGCCCACGGCCTGCCCCTCTGTATTTCTCAACAGGCCCTATCTTTTCCAGGAAACACTCCCTTTCTGGGAAAGGTTGGCAGCATCGGAGAACGATCCTGGCAGGAAATGGCCAGCCTCATCCAAGGACCTCCGAGAAGAGATAGTGATAAGATAGAGGAGAAGAAAGAGAAAGCTTGGCTGACTCTTGGGACCTGCGTGCACGGTCTAGAACTGCTCTCTCCAGTGCAGTGGCCTCGCGCCACGGGGGCCAACCAGCCTCTGAGAGGTGGCTAGGCTGAACTGAGATGCACTGTAAATGCAAACCGCACGCTGAATGTTGAAGGCTCAGGACAAAACGAAAGTGTGAGCTCTCTCATGAATCATCTTTGGTATACTGAGTACACGTTGAAATGATATTCTGGGTATATTGGGTTAAAGAAAATATATTATTACCGTCAATATTGCCTGCTCTCTTCCCTTTTTAGAATGTGACTACTAGAAAAGTTAGAATTGCGCCGCCTCATGTATATTCTATTTCTGTGAGACCCCTCTAGAGAATCGTTAGCTTCCTGCATGTTTAATCCAGGTTCTCTTGAGGACCCATTTTCAGAGTTTGCCACTTTATGAAACCTTTTCATAACTAAACCAAAGTGGAACTGATGTGTGTTTATTTTCTCCCCAGCACAGGGCGCCTAAAGGTAAACTTATCCCAAGTCGTGAAATGGAAAGCTACACTCAGAAGTTCTTCGTTTCAGCACACTTGGGCCCCTTTAGTTTCCTAAGTTCGTTGTCTTTCCTCCTCATCACTTACCCTTGCCTCCTCCCACTCTCACCTTCAGAGAACCCTCTCTTCCCGGCTTGCCTTTGGGTTTAGAAATAGCGGAATGAAAGGCCGGTAAGAACCCGAGGAACCCATCAAACCCATTTGAATCGGTCCACTTGACCCAACTCTGGAAAAACACAGCTGCATTGGTCAATTCTTGTTTTAAAAAAGCAATAATTCTCACTTGTTTTCATATAGTAAATAATACGCATTCATTGTAAAAAAAAAGGGAAAATAGAAGCCAAAAGAAGAAATAAAAAACATCCACAATCCCAACCCTCGCTAGCTACTGTTGACATTTTAGGGTATATCCTGCCAAAATTTTGTTGTTGTAAAACAAAAATAATAATTGTAACATTTATTGAGTACTTACTGTGCCCGGGCAATGTGCTGAACATTTTTAACGTATTGTTCTTTATAATAATCCTAAAGTAAATTCTATTATTACTCCCATATTACAGTTGAGAAAAACTGAGACTTAGCAAGGTTAAATATCTTGGCCAAAGACAAACAGCTTAAGTGGTTGAGCCAGTTAAACACAAGTCCAAATGGGCCCCCGGACAGTAAGCACTCAAGGAGAGAGACACTAGGACTTCCCTCATGAACTTGTTCTCTTAAAGGCAACGCTCCTGAACTCACAGTGCCTACCTCAGCCCATTCAGGCTGCTCTAACAGAACACCATAGGCTGGGTGGGTATAAACAACAGTGTTGACAACAGTGTTGGCAGCTGGGAAGTCCAAGGTCAAGACTTCCGGCAGATTCAGTGTCTGGCGAGGACCAGTTTCCTGGTTCATAGACAGCCATCTTCTCTCTGTGTCCTCACATGGCAGTGGGATGAGGGAGCACTGTGGACTGTGGGGGTCTCTTTAAAAATGGCACTAATCCCACCATAAGGCCTCTGCCTTCTTGACCTAATCACCTCCCAAAGGCCCAATGTCCAAATACCATCACGTTGGGAGTTAGGCTTTATGAATTGGAGAGACACAAGCATTCAGTCTATAGCAGTACCATTTTTATGCATGTCCTAACCTACCGGTATCTGCTTTTTATTTTTATACTAGGGGCCCAGTGCACGAATTCGTGAACCTTGAAAGGAACCGTGGGCCGCAAGGCTGTGGTGGGCACAGGGGCGGGTCTCAGCCCATCCTCTGTGCCCCAGCCCAGCCCCTCCAGCCACGGCCCCTGGTCTGTCTGCCAGTAGCCCCTCTCCTGCCACTGCCGCTCCCACACGCTGATGGCGCCGAGCAATTGGGGCCGGCACCAGCAGCGGGTGTGAGCCGTGTCTGCTGCCCCGATCGCCCCTCAGGAGCAGGGGAAGGTGGAGAAGCCCTCAGGGGCGAATGGAGCCAGCAGCTGCCACTCGCACCTGCTGACAGCGCCAAGCAATTGGGGCTGGCGCCAGGCGCCAGCAGCAGGTTTGAGCCCCGGGTGGGACCATGGTGTACGGGAGCAAAGAATTTTCAGTATCCACCAGAGGCTCGCCCTGATGACAGTGACCAGCATCCCACCTTGGTCTGGTGCCCCCACTCATCTGCTCCACCATCCCGCCGCAGCCAACTCCTGCCATGTTCCATGCTCTGCCTCCTGCTGCCCACGCCCACCATGTTCCACGCACACCCCCTGGTGGTCAGCACACATCATAGCGATCAGTTGTTCGGTTGTTCCCTGTTCAGTCTATTTGCATATTAGCCTTTTATTATATCGGATTTATTGACTCAACAGATATTTATTGGACACTTTGGGAATATTCTAGGCCATCGGAATGCAGCAGAGAACACAATTAACAAAGTTACTATGCTCTCATTAAGCTTATAATTCAGTTTTAGGGAAACAGCAATAAATAAACAAGCCAATAGATATTATGTCAGGCAGTAAGTGATACAAAACAGTAAGAAGGAAAGACTGAGTTGGGCAATGGGGACACAAAGTGAATGGAAAGGGAATGGTGGTAAGAATCACGTAGTAGGTTACATTACTATTTGCAGTTACTCGTGCCTTACATAGGAAAAGCTGGCTAAGACAGATTGTTGTTGTTTTTAGGGGAGTCAGGGAAGATCGCACAGGTAAGGTGACATTTGAGCAGAGACCTTGAGAGAATTTGAGCAGAGACACTGAAAGTGACATTTGAACAGAGGTTATTTGGGAGAAATGTCCAGGACTGAATGTGCAGAGAAAGCAAAGTCCCTGAGATGGGAGTGTGACTGGTGTGTCTGAGGAAAGTCAAGGGGCCAGGGTGGCTAGAACAAAACCCATGAATACTTCAGAGAGTTTTCCCGGGCGAGGATAGCTCACACGGAGTCTTTAGGGCCACTGCAAACTCTGGCTGTTGCCCTACATGAGATGGAAGCCACTGGAAAGCTTTTAGCACAGGAGATATAACTTCTATGTTAATAGGATCACTTTACCTCCTGTCTTAAAAATATATTTGGGGGGCAAGTGATCTATTTTGAAGACTGAACCAACAGAATTTGCTAATGGATCAGATATGGCTATAAGAGAAAGTATCAAGGTGTACTCCAAGCTTTTCAACTTTGAGCTACTAGAAAGAGGGGCTTACCATTAAGTAAGATAGGAAAATGACAATAATTTTTTTTGAGGGAGTGTAGAAATCAGGAACTTGTTTGGGTGTATGTTAAGTTCGAGATTCTTATCAATAAAAAAGCTGTATATTATCTGAGTTCGGTGAATAGTCTAGGCTTCAGATGGAATTTGGAAGTTCTCAGAAGATAGATGGTACTCAAAACCGTGGCCCTGAATGATGTTATCTTGGCTGCGATGAACCACAACAGAGATCAGATCTTTGGACTAAGTCCTTGGGCCTGCAGCCGGCAGATCTTACAGAGAAGGAAACAGCAAAGGGGACTGGAGAGAACAGCCAGTGATGCACAGGAATAACCAGAACAGAGGAGTATCCAGGCCAGTCAAGAACACTTCTCAAGTTGAAGGGATTTGAACTTGATCAACCCTGTCAAGTGCTGCTGAGAGAGTATGATATGGACTGAGAACTGGCCATTGGACTTGGCAATCTGGAGAGCATATATATGACCAATATAAACAAGTGAGACAAACCAAGAGATCATTTGGAAAGGACTCTGGGTCAAGGTAGGCAATAAACCTATACCCTTTCATCTTTCCTGTATCATGTTCTTAGGGACTCAAGAGTGTCCGTTAGCCTCATTGAACTGTTCTGACTAGTCTAGTTTGGCTTCCTGTGTGACAGATAATCTCATTACCACCCTAGAAATACTGATGATAGAATCACAATCAAGTAATAGGTTTTAAAAAAATTAGTAATGATTGGTGGTGAGTTTCCCATCTGAACTTCTCAGGACCCAATGCACCCGTGAATACTTCTGTGAGTTGACATCTCTTGGACGAAGGAATATATTTTCTAGCCTTCCCTGAATGCCTCTACCCAGGAGAGGATGTATCTCAACAGTGGAATATTATAACTTGTATATGGTTGATACTTGTATAAGTGTTACATTAGATGAAATAGTCACACTAGAATTCAATTGCCCAGATTTCATAAATAAGCCTAATAACCCCAATAACTGCAAATCAACTCCAATTGCTTCATTTTTCTGTCTTTTGACAATAACAGGATTTGACATTTTCTTTCCAATTCCATCTTAAAAAATACATCGAAAGTCTTACAGACTATTGGCTCTCCAATCACACGTGTACATGATGTGCTAAGCCTGTTTTCTTGCCTCTAACCCATCCTGCAGAGTTCGACTTGAATCTCAGGATTCACCTCCCAGTCTTCCTTTGCCCTCTCCTTAAATAATTCTTCCAAAAGCTCTTAAATGTCCTTGGCTAAATCAGATCCAAATCACATGCACTCGGGATATGACTCACTCAGCAAGGCCACACTTGGAATTCACTCAGTCCTTCAGTGTTAAGAGCAGGCTGGAGAGGTTTGATCCGGATGGTGATAGAGGAGAATTTCCAGAGCCTGAAGGAAGTGCCAATCATCGGCATGCTTCCTTCCTCCCAATATAAGAAAAGCTGGCTTTGGGAAGAAGATGGGTGGACCTGCTTTATTTGTATCTGGAGCCTTATTTTCTAAATGCGAAAGCCTCTAGAAATTTTCCAGAAGCAATATGACTAACAATACAGACTTTTCTCAAAAATAACCATTTTGAGTAAGTACAATGTTGCCTCTCTAAAACGCCACATGCTTTTTCAGTGAACTGGGCTGCTCCTCCACCCCTCTGAAGAGGCACAGAAGTTTTCTCCTTATCCATCGCATCCACACTGCTCTAGAAGGCTCCTTTTTCATGAAGGGCAGCTCCTTTAAAAGGCCTATGTCTGTATGTGTATAGGTGAAGCTTCTGAAATATTTGAGAACCTGTAGATCTCAGCTGCTCGTTAGTACAACTTCACAATCTACATTTATATATATAAAAGGCTAATTTGCAAAGTGTCCCCTCAGGAGTTCGATCGCTCGTTATGATGTTTGCTGACCACCAGGGGGCAGCGCGGAACAAAGGGAGGCCCCAGTTGGTGGCCATAAGGCCCCGATTGGCCCTGATCACTGGCCAGGCCTAGGGACCCTACCCATGCACTAATTTCGTGCACCGGGCCTCTAGTATCCTATAAAGAAGTTTCTCAAAGCTTAGGCTGTATTCATTCATTCAACAAGTATTAATTGAGCACCTGTAATCTAAGGAACCATTCAAGGCCCTAGAGAATACAGTAGTGAACAAACCAGATCAAAATTATTTTTCTCATTTTTTACATTCCAGTGGGACAAGACTGAAAACAAACTAAATAAATAAGTGGAACATATAATTAGTTAGATGGTAGTAAGTGATATGGAGAAAACCAGAGGAGGAGGAGAGGGAGTGCTCTGGGTAAAGAGGTGGAAAGAGGGTTATAACTTGAAAATGGGTGGTCAGGGAAGAGTTTATTGAAAAGGTGTCATTTGAGCAAAGATTAGAAGGTGTGAGGGTGTGAGCTTTGCAGAAATCGGTAGAACAGTTCATTGGGAAGAAGGAACAGCAATTTTACAGGTCCTGAGGCTGGAATGTTCGAGGTACAACAAAAAAGCCGGTGTGCCCGGGAGAGTGATTAGGGAGTGCGAGGCCAGGGCAAGGAAGGGGAAAAGGGGCCCCAAACCATGAAAGTCTCTGCAGGGACTTGAGCGTTCTCTCTAGTGAGAGAGGACCCACTGGAGGATTTGCAGCAGGTGAGAGATATATTTTAACTTATGTTTTAATAGGATCACTTGGCTGCTGTGTGAAAAAGAGTTGATTTGGAAATAAGAAGACTATCAGGGATGCCAGTTAAGGGACTATTGCAATAATCCATGTAAATACTGATGATAGCAGGTCATCCATTGAAATTACCTGGAGCTCCTGTGCAAACCACCAATTCCAGAGTCCATCTGAGATCCTCGGAACAGGAGTGTGGGGATCCCAGGACTCTGCTCTGAGGTTTTCACAGGTACCCCCAGGTAGTGCTTAGGTATGTTAGGGTTTAAAAGCCATTCTTGTACAGTGTGCTATTATCAATGAACTAGAGGTCTGATGTACTAGGGGACCTGGGCTTCGTTCTTGTCCTGGCTTGGTCCAGAAGGATGTCCTGAATGACGTCCAGTCTAATTAGCATATTACCCTTTTATTATTATAGATTAACTCTCAGCTCCAAATTCACCCTTCACTGCCTGCTCGACAAAACTAGATCTGAGTCCTTTACATACTTGTCCGTTGCCAGATGACACAATGTTGAGTTCTGTTAGCAGAGAGCCCTGGAGAGACACTGCAGTGGGAAAGGGGCTTTCGTGCTGGATCTGAAGTTCTGGTGCAGCAGGGGACAGCAGCTTCTCCACTGCTTCACTTGCACCATGCTGGTTTCTCCAGAGCCAGTTCTTGCATGCAAACACCTTCTCCAACACACAGCTCCTGCAGGGCGGACACCTTATCCAGCACACAGCTCCTGCAGGGCGGACACCTTCTCCAGCACACAGTTCCTGCAGGGCGGACACCTTCTCCAGCACTCATCTCCTGCAGGGCGGACACCTTCTCCAGCACTCATCTCCTGCAGGGCGGACACCTTCTCCAGAACACAGTTCCTGCAGTGTGGACACCTTCTCCAGCACACAGCTCCTGCAGGGCGGACACCTTCTCCAGCACACAGCTCCTACAGGGTGGACACCTTCTCCAGCACACAGCTCCTGCAGGGTGGACACCTTCTCCAGCACACGCTCCTGTAGGGTGGATACCTTCTCCAGCACACAGTTCCTGCAGGGCGGACACCTTCTCCAGCACACAGCTCCTGCAGGGCGGACACCTTCTCCAGCACACAGTTCCTGCAGGGCGGACACCTCTCCAGCACTCATCTCCTGCAGGGCGGACACCTTCTCCAGCACTCATCTCCTGCAGGGCGGACACCTTCTCCAGCACTCATCTCCTGCAGGGCGGACACCTTCTCCAGAACACAGTTCCTGTAGTGTGGACACCTTCTCCAGCACACAGCTCCTGCAGGGCGGACACCTTCTCCAGCACACAGCTCCTACAGGGCGGACACCTTCTCCAGCACACAGCTCCTACAGGGCGGACACCTTCTCCAGCACACAGCTCCTACAGGGCGGACACCTTCTCCAGCACACAGCTCCTGCAGGGCAGACACCTTCTCCAGCACACAGCTCCTACAGGGTGGACACCTTCTCCAGCACACAGCTCCTACAGGGCGGACACCTTCTCCAGCACACAGCTCCTGCAGTTGGACAGCTTCTCCAGCACATATCTCCTACAGGGCGGACAGCTTCTCCAGCACACAGCTCCTGCAGGGCGGACACCTTCTCCAGCACACAGCTCCTGCAGGGCGGACACCTTCTCCAGCACACAGTTCCTGCAGGGCGGACACCTTCTCCAGCACTCATCTCCTGCAGGGCGGACACCTTCTCTAGCACACAGCTCCTACAGGGCGGACACCTTCTCCAGCACACAGCTCCTGCAGTTGGACAGCTTCTCCAGCACACAGCTCCTACAGGGCGGACACCTTCTCCAGCACACAGCTCCTGCAGTTGGACAGCTTCTCCAGCACACAGCTCCTACAGGGCGGACACCTTCTCCAGAACACAGTTCCTGCAGTGTGGACACCTTCTCCAGCACACAGCTCCTGCAGGGCAGACACCTTCTCCAGCACACAGCTCCTACAGGGCGGACACCTTCTCCAGCACACAGCTCCTGCAGGGCGGACACCTTCTCCAGCACACAGTTCCTGCAGGGCGGACACCTTCTCCAGCACTCATCTCCTGCAGGGCGGACACCTTCTCCAGCACACAGCTCCTACAGGGCGGACACCTTCTCCAGCACACAGCTCCTGCAGTTGGACAGCTTCTCCAGCACACAGCTCCTACAGGGCGGACACCTTCTCCAGCACACAGCTCCTGCAGTTGGACAGCTTCTCCAGCACACAGCTCCTACAGGGCGGACACCTTCTCCAGAACACAGTTCCTGCAGTGTGGACACCTTCTCCAGCACACAGCTCCTGCAGGGCAGACACCTTCTCCAGCACACAGCTCCTACAGGGCGGACACCTTCTCCAGCACACAGCTCCTACAGGGCGGACACCTTCTCCAGCACAAAGCTCCTGCAGTTGGACACCTTCTCCAGCACACAGCTCCTACAGGGCGGACACCTTCTCCAGCACACAGCTCCTACAGGGCGGACACCTTCTCCAGCACACAGCTCCTGCAGTTGGACACCTTCTCCAGCACACAGCTCCTACAGGGCGGACACCTTCTCCAGCACACAGTTCCTGCAGGGCACACACCTTCTCCAGCACTCATCTCCTGCAGGGCGGACACCTTCTCCAGCACACAGCTCCTACAGGGCGGACACCTTCTCCAGCACACAGCTCCTACAGGGCGGACACCTTCTCCAGCACACGCTCCTGTAGGGTGGATACCTTCTCCAGCACACAGCTCCTGCAGGGCAGCTTCTCTATTACCAGGCTCCTGCAGTCCACGATGCTTGGTGACCTCTCCAGCATCCAGCGCTTTTGGCGCATGGCACCCAGCAGCACCCTGCAGCCAGCAGCTCCCCCAAGCACCTCAGGCAATTCCACAGTAAGGTCCTTCAGAGAGAAACCACCTCATGAACAACTGTTCCCTTATCTCCTGGGCGATTATCTCAGCTCTGGATGTGGCAGCTGCTCCTTATAGCTTCTATTCTGTATCTTTCCAGTTATCTTTACTTATTTCTAGCCAACCCCTCAATACTCCAGTCCCCTGTTTTAGCTAGTAATTTTTACTTTAACTTTTTTATGTTCAAATTTTTGTGTGGATTCTTTCTTCTGATTAGACCTGACTGAAACATACAACATCACACACCTAGAAGTACCAATATCCTTCCCACAAAGTAGATAGTTTCTTGTCTTTTTTCCTACCTGATTACAACTGGAGAAACTGTGGCCACTTGGATTAGGTAGTGTGACCTAACGATTATAACTATAAGCTTTTGAGTCATGGAGACTTTTCATTAAACTTGCTCTATACCTCAGGCCAGTTACTGCAATTTTCCTGAGCCTCAGTTTTATCATCTGTGAAATCCACACTTACCTATGGAAGTAGACTACCACGGGGCTAGTGTGAGGGTGAAATGAAATGACACATGTGGTCAAGAATTCCACCTGGCGCGTGCCAATGTGATGGTGGCTGTGCCTGCTAAAAAGTACAAAACTCCATTCCTCCCTGCTTGTGCAGTCAACGTGTTGGCAAGTCTGCCTGTAACCAAGCCGAGTGACCAGTGTGAGTCCCGATGGTCAGAGCTTGTGCCATTTCCATGGGTGGCTGCAATGTCTGTGCTCCCCTCCTCGGCTTTAGTCCCTCCCCTCATCACCGACTCCAGACTGAGGAGTCATAAAGAAGTGCCGATTCTTAAGACACGTGACCTCCAGACACAATTTATCAGAAAAGTCTAGAAAGTACTGTCTGAGACAACAAACAATGTGAACCATATGTGTAATTTTAAATGTTCTACTGCCACATTTTAGTTTTGTTTTTTCTAGAAACTCGTCCACCTTTTTTGTTGTTGTTAATCCTCACCCAAGGTTATTTTTCCATTGATTTTTACAGGGAGTGGAAGGGAAGGGGAGAGACAGAGAGAGAAACATCAATGTGAGAGAGACACATCAATTGTTTGCCTCCCACAGGCGCTCCGGCCGGGGCCGGGGACAGGGCCGGGATTGAGCCTGCAACTGAGGTGAGTGCCCTTCACCAGAATCAAATTTAAGACCCTTCAGTCCTCAGGCCAATGTTCTATCCACTTAGCCAAACAGGCCAGGGCTACTGCCACATTTGAAAAAGTAAAAATAAAGAGGTGAAAATAATTTTAATAATGTAGATTATTTAACCACTTACATGTAGTGTATATAATATTATTGCTTTAAAATGTAATCAATATTTAAAATACTATTGAAATATCTCACTTTTTTTTTCCTAGTCTTTGAGATCCAGTACGTATTGCATGCTGACAACGTCTCTCAAGTCCTGGCCAGCCACATTAAGTGTTCAATAGCCACATACAGTAAGTGACCACTGTATTAAACAGAGTAGTTCTAGATCATCTAGCCCTGCCCCCCTCATTTTAAGGAAAGGACACAGAGGCTCAAATAAGTTTTATGAATTGTCCTTTCTAAGTCACATAGCTAGACAGTGACAAAATCAGGACCAGAATCCAAGGCACCTGGCACCGGAGTGTAAAACCCAACCCTGTCCTTCGTTAGCTGTGTGACTCAGGGAAATTTCCTAACCTCTCTGAGCTTCAACTTCCTTTTCTATAAAATGGAAATGATAATACATTCCCAAGAGTTGTGCTAAGGATTAAATAAGGGAATGGATGTAAAGCACTTAGGCCATAGGAATCGCTGGCTAAATGGAGTAATGTTATCATAATCAACGTCACCAACCACACCGCCTTTCATCTACCCTCATCCTCAGCTGGCAGGCGGCAGAGAGGGGCGGCCTCCCATTGTGTGCCACTGGCTTTGGATGTGGCCTTAGTCTAACCGACATGAGCAGTGTTTTGATGCTATACATGCCCATCAAAGCTTTAGCTCAGCTCTTCCTCTATTTCCAAGGTAGAAAACAAAAGGGGGAGTTTCCTTTCAAGATTCTCTCCGTGAAGAAACAATGATGAATTTTTTAAATTTCAGAGAACAAAGTTATAGGAAGAGAATCATTAAGTGCCTCACCCACCCAAGCCCCGGTGACTTGAAGGCCCCCTGATTCACCTAGCTGCCCTATTGACCTTGCTTACCCAGCCAGAAGCCACAGTGCTTGCTCAAAGGGAGATAATGTCATTTGTTGACATTTCCCAGGTGACAACAAAGTCAAGTTCTCTTTTAGGGATCTGAGTCTTTGCATATAATTAGCAGATCAAATTACCCTCAGGGAACTGAGGCTTGGCATTCCTCATTGTCAAGAGGAACCATAGCCTTTGAGAAAGGGAGGAGACGGAACCACCTACATTTCTCTGGGCCTTTCTTCATGTAAGGATCACAAATGGCTAATGGAGCAGTGAATGAGGGGGGAGTAGAGGGTTCCAGGTTCAATTCCTCACTCATCTTAGAAATGACTTCCATGGATATACTCTGAAAGTTAAGAGCATAAACTGAGATCAGCAAATAGAACATTTTCACTTTCAATTACCAAGTGTCTGTTAGGTATCCTACCATCTGTATAATGCTTGGCTAAAAATTATTTTTCAATTTCAAGAAATTTACAATCTACTGTGGAAGAAAATGTGGAAGACGTGGGTTAACATAATGTAGATGGCAATATGATATGTGTTATACATTATATTAACTATTATATTAACTATTGATATATAATTACTCATAGAATATAAAATTGTTAATTAAAAGAATTAAAGATATGCAATGCAAGTGCTTAGGAATGAAGAGGTGTGAAATAACATCAGGCTGGATGACAACTAAGGTCTTAGAGAGGAGGTAGAATTTGAAACATCGGTTGAATCGAAATGTGATGGAAGAGAATTACAGAGGACAGTGTGGAGTGGTGGCTGGAGGTGAGACTCAAAGGAAGAAGTCATGGCATGTCTAGGTGACTGAAGAGATGGGTGAGGCTGATGAGAAGTGGGAAGTAGGTTGGAGAGGCGGGTTGTGCCCTATTTTGTCAATGGGAGGTTTTAGCATTCACTCCGTGCCAAGCCCTCCACTGGGCCTTAGCGAAGGCATTGCTTGAGAAGCCCCCAGAAAGCCCCCGCTGCAGCCTAAATGCCAGGCTCCTTGGAGGTGGTCACATATTTTAATTTTATGGTCACCAGCCTTCACACAGAGAGACTTGCTGCAAAGGACACCTTCCCCTGCCCCTTGCACTTCTAACCACACGGAGACTTGCCCGTGATGGAGTGCGCGATGCAGGTTTCTGACCTTGAAATCCAGACTCAACATCAGGAACCAGAAGACTAAAAGTGAAAAGTGAGAGAAGATCCCCTGGAGGTTGGCTAAGAAGAGAACGCATGGGAATCACTGCCACTAAGGTTCTTGGGAATCTGAGAACTTTTCATAAAGGCGACCTTGTGGCATCTGCACCCTGAGCTGGGCTCCCTGAAGAATACATGATGAGAGGTCTGCGAAACCCACGAGCTAATGAGGAGGCCTCCTCCCCAAAACTGGAGGCAGCTTTCACTACATTGATGTTTAATTCACCAAAGGCACGTTGTCTCGGGTGTCATTATATTGACAGCTGCTTAACCTGGCTTTGCAAAATAAATATCCAGGAGCTGGTTGTAATTACCTCCTGCCCTTTGGATACTTATTTATGCCCCCTCTTTTACATAATGCTTGCCTTTTCAGACTTCTCTTTCCCTTCCTTCTGAGTTTCTCTTACAAGTCTAGCAGGATTCTTAAAAACAAACAAACAAACAAAAACTTGAAAGCAAATTTGTCCATTTATTTACTTCAGCCTTAAAAACCTTCCCAGTGAATCTTCTCTAATTTCCCAACAAATTTCTTGGCTGTCTGTAAATGGTTCTGATAAAGAAGAATCAAATTAAAGTGTAAGTCCAAGAATTCCATCCCATGAGTGTGTTCGAGTGGTGTTTTTGTCCTCAGACGTGGGTCCTGCTTGAGCGATGAGCGCTTTTCCTAGCAACAGACAACTTCCTGAAGTCCCACCTGACACACAAAGAGCCACCTCGGCCCAAGGCCCTCCTTCCCTTCCTCATGGGTCCTCCTTCCCTTGCTTTGCTTGGGGAACTGAAACCAGATGAGCTGCTGACATCTGGTGGTTGCTAAGCAGAGTGTAAACTCGGCTTTAGAAGGATTTCCACCCCAGGTTACACTAAACTCCCCAGCCTTCAATTCCCTGAGGCCTCCTCTTGAATGGCGAACGGTTTTTTGTATCCAAAGGGAAAGCGAGAATGCAAACTAAGAAGCAAGGGAGACAGTTTCCCATGGCGCTGAGAAGAGGAGTGTGGGCGACCAGAATAAGACACCAGCTTCCCTGGAGGCATCCAGGACTCCCTGGATTGGACACGGATTGGTCCCAACATACCTGATGAGTCAGGGAAGGTGAGTGGCACCCGGGACTCCCTTTTGGTTCAGGATATGTTTTGTTGTTGTTGCAGCTGAAAAAAATTCCCCTCAATTCAGTTGCTCTTTGCCACTCAATCACTTTAGAAAGCTCTCCCTTAGTTTGGGGCCTTAGAGTAAACGTGGTTTCCGAAGCATTGGGAATTCCTCTACTCTTCTGCCTTGAGGCACACAGAGTGAGACCAGTTCCCCTGGTGGAGTGGAGTGGACCCCGATCTCTGCTCACAAAAGTTTTCTGAACTCCATCCCCAGAGAGAAACGTGGGATTTTTGCTCTGGGTGGGACAAAAGGTACCCACCGATGAGACTCTCTGAGCCAGGAGGTCCGGCAGGTAACTCTGGGGAGAAAGGCTTCACCAAGCCGCAGGCAAGGGCAGTCACTGTTCTGAAGTGCTATTTGACTTCTTCTTAGCTCTTATCCCTAAATAAATGTATTTTTTTAAAAAATTTGTCATGTCTACTCTTGCTTTGCCTTCTCTACTCAACACCCTCGATCCCAAACTGGAAAGTAAACTTGAGAGCAGGGACTCTGCCTGTCCTGTTCTCCATGCACATCCCCAGCACCTGAAACATTGTTTGGTCCATAGTAATGTTCTCAGGTATTTGTTCAATGAGGAAAAATGACAGCACAGTCCCATAGTTCCTCCTAAAACCAACAGAAGCCCTGGCTCTACCTTGCTTTGCTCTAGGAAACCCACAGGAGGGTCATGTGCAGGACACCGTGGCAGCCCAACAATGTATCTCTAGCTGTCTCCTTGGGCGACAGCCTAGAACGGAGGGCAGACACCTCCAGGCAGCCTCGCCACCTCCGGGTTCCTGGAGGGTGACTGGCGTTAGGGATGAAGGCTGCCATCACCACAGGGCGAATGCTCCCGGGAACTCTTCGTGGCAAGGTTGGGTATATCACAACGTATGTGCTTGGTGCTCAGTTGCTCTCTGGGTGTGCATGAGTCTGTAGGGATGCGGGGGGGAAGTGTGTTGGAAAACTTTCCCTCTGTCTCCAACTAAATGGTTTCCTGAGGAAATGAGAAATGGAGGTGGGGTGGGTAGGAAGGAATGAAAAAATTCCAGTAAGGAAAAAAAAAAGGCCTTTTTTTTTTTTCCTTCGGAAAAGGGAGAGTTATTGGCAGACCTGAAATTCCAGGATCTCTGTATATTAGAAGCGCAAAAGTCTTTTTAAAATTAAAAACAAAACAAAAAATGGGTTTGACACACTAGAATAAGCCCTTAAAGGGCAACACTTTTAATTTAAGGGGTTTGGAGAAGCTGGGACCAGAGTGGTTGGAGCCCAGGGTTCATGTCCCTCCCCATTCAGCCCAGCAGAGCAGGTACTTTCTGACATCCATTAACATAGTTTATAGTTAAATTGCTGGACCCCATGTGGACTCAAAGGACCTCTTTATCTTTAAACAAACAGATGAGGAAGGAGGCGCTCTCCCCCCCTCCCCAGCCTAGACCTGTATTTGTGAGACCACACCATGGGTTTTTCCATTCCAGTTATCAATCTTCCCTTGTTTGTGGCTCAAGAGAAAACAGAGAGGCACTGGAGGAAAGAGGCCTAATCGGAAAGGTAACTCGGCTCTCTATCAGCAGACCTTAAAATAAGGAACTTGGTCTGACTTTTCTTGAAGATTGGGTGGAAATTTGGGAGGATCAGGATTCATGTGGGGGCTCTTGCAACTCCCCACACACACAAACCACCACCGCCACCTTCATCGAGCTTTCGGTAACGCACAGGCTTGGTCCCGGGTGCAGGTTTCCAACTTGGAGGGTCGTGGGCAGTAACAGTCAAAAGCAGAACGGAAAGCCTTTATTCAGTGTCTCTGCACACGGCACCATAGGAAACAATATAGAAAATAATCACAGCTACACGTCTGCCGACTAGAATTTACAGTCTAAGAATTACCTAATAGCCTCTTCAGGGAACATCAAATATACTAATAACAAGGTTATGTTTGCTTTGTCTTATTTTGTTTCTATCACAGCACCATGTGGTGGTGAAGATCACAGGTTTTTGTATCAGGTAAAACCAGTGAGAATCCCACTTTTTCACCCACTGATGTGTGACCTGGAGAAAATTGTGAAACTTTCCCTGCGCCTCACTTTTCTCATCTATGAAATGGGAATGAAAATAGCTATCACATAGAGTTGTCGTAAGGATAAAATGAAGTCACATCCATAGCAAGTTTAACACAGTGCCGGCCGCATAGCAAATTCTCAACAAAAGGCTGCTACTGGTATTTGGTCAAGAGAAACAAGAGCATTTGGTGAGGACCAGCTATTGGCAAGACCCTCTTTGAATATATTACTCATTTCATCTCTTAAGAATCCTGTGTGGTAACCACTGTTCTTACTCTCGTGGTATATATGTGAGGAAACTGAGGCAGACTTGCCCATGATCACATAGTAAATGGTGCACCCAGGCTGTCTGGCTTCGAAGACTTTCTTAGAAAGGAAGGTCTACTTGTTGGTTTAAATAGTTGACATATGTAATTTTTGCCTAAAAAACCCAAGTGGACGATTTCATCACTGTCCCCTTCTTCTGCTGACACTGGTCACTGAGTGTCCAATATCAACTGGACTCTGTCTCCTTGGACAGGCCCCAAGCTTAATCTGGATGGATGACCTCTACGAATAGTCACCCTTGCCCTGGCCTCCCAACAGAAAACAGAAAGGGGGACAGTTACATAAAGTAACACTGACTTACATTTTTGACTCTAAGTTACTTCTAGGTTCCCAGAGCCAACACTGAGATTCGCCAGGAAGCAGAGACTGATGTCCGATTCTTCTTACCCCTCTTGCGCCTTGCCATTAGCCTAGCTTGTCTGAGAATCAGTGGCTGTTGAATGGTTTGGTTTTGCTACACGAGTTCCCTTAAGGGAAGACCAGCTCTTTAAACACCAACCCAAAACAAAACACACAGGGTAGACAAAAGCTTATACTATCAGATATTTATTTCACAAGGCTGGTTAGAATTACAAATGAGGTGTGTGTGTGTGTGTTTGTGTGTGTGTGTGTGCGTGCGTGTGTGTGTGTGTGTGTGTGTGTGTGTGTCTTTAAGAAATTGCTTAATTTTCAAATACTTAACACACCACCAAATAAGAAAGCATTATTAAATGAGGATTTGAAGTATAGATTTAATGAACAAGTGGCATAATCTTATCATTACCCTAGTCCACACATATAATATTTGCATAAATAAAGTTTGGCTCCTCAAATAGTTATCCTCAAATTGTCTCCTACAAACTTGTTTTGCTAATTGTCCTAGGAGACATTATTTCAAAATAAAAAACAAGTCTGATTTTTACATCTAAATTATCCACATTAGCAGATATCGTATTACTAAGATGTTCATTCGTTTAAAAATTGTTTGCTTTGTATACTTGAAAAATCTATTGACTTAATCTTCTCTGAAGTCCTTAGCAGCAAAAGTGATGACTGAGATCCATTCCTCACAATGTCCTCAAACCAATACTACATAGTTCCCTGATAGGAAGAAGTCAGAAGCTCAAGTTCAAATATAGAACTATCACTGAATTATTTGGGGACACCCAAAACATCACTTAACTTATTCAGGCCTCAGTTTCCTCCCTCCACCATAGGTTCCTCGGTGATGGTGGTGATGATGATGATGATGTTGACAGCAATGGTGGTGATGATGATGTTGGTGGTGATGGTGGTGGTGATAATGGTTGTGGTGGTGTTGATGATGATGATAATGTTGATGGCATTTATGGTGATGATGATAATAATGCTGCTATTTATTTAGTCTTATATGCCAAGGCACTATTCTAAGCCTCTGACTTAAGTTCATTTACAATATCCTCATAGAAACCCTAGACCAAGGGTCTCTTCCCAAATCCCTGCCTACTGTGAACTCTTGAGCAAAGGACATCTGGCAGTAGCCTTTTCAAACAGTAGCCTCAACAATATTTTCCGTCCTCTAGGCCCTTGGTCCAATGTCTTTTGACACTTCTCCCTTCAATAAGACATGTTTCCTCCACCTTGATCTGGGTGGGTTGAAAACTATGGCAGGAGTGACACTATATGATTTCCAAGATTAAGTCATAAAACGCATGACAACTCCTGCCTGGTTCTTTTTGAGATGCTTACTCTGAACCCAGACATGAGGCTGTGCGGAAGCTCAGGTTACAGGGAGAGACCCTCTGTAAAGGCTGCAGCTGACAACTTCAGCAGATTCCCTGCCAACAACTAACATCAATTACCAGACTTGTGAGTCAGGGTGTCTTCAGTGATTCTAACCCCCAGTCACTGAGTCACCACCAGCCTTCAGGTCTTACCAATGGAGTTTCCATCTGTCAAGGCTCTGTCCCTGCTGTGGGCCCATGATGAATTCCTGATCCTCAGAAGTGGGAGCATAATAAGACAGCTGTGGTTTTAGGTCTTTAAGTTTGGGTGGTTTGTTATGCAGCCTGTAAGGCTCTCCACTCTCCCTTAGAGCCTAGACAGGAGCCAGACCTAAGACCTCCTTGTTCCTATTGCTAACATGTGTGGCCTGTGGCAAGAATACAGATAGAGGCCCACATACCATATGTCTGAACTTTTAAAAACTATAATAAGCCAACCTAACAAACTATTAAATATAATTTGTTCTGTCATACTACATAGATAAAAAATACCTCTATTATCAACCTGAAAGGTTCTCATTTAAAATTCCCATATTCCTGAGGGTTCTGTATTGGAACATGGGCTTCTGGGAGAACTGGTCATTAGCCTGTGGTCTGCCTGCTTGCCCCATCTCTATCTCCCTCTCCTCCCCATACTGTAACACTGCAGCCCCAGCTGGAATGTCCAAACTCCATCATACCCCTAACCTCCTCCTCCACGGCATATATCCAGCCCTTGGCCATCCCTCAGTCCTACAGGCCTACACACAAGTGACATGATCCAACCGCAGGGCAGGGTGCATGAGCAGAAGGGCAGGCACCTACCAGTCTACCAAGGTTGAAGCCACACATGTTCAGGGGTGGTGGGGTTGGGGCTTAGGGCCATTTCAGCAGGATATTCCCAAGGAGGGTGTGGTCTTAAAATGAGACCCTCTTCTTATCCCATGGGGAAGGGCACTCCTAGAGGAAACCAGAGCAGGGCCCTCTAGGGCACAGGTCTGAGAGCAGGGGCCTGAGACAGTAATGCTCCTGGCCTTCCCTTTTGACCCCATCTCAGAACTGAAGAGGTTGTAAAAGGCGTATCCAACCTGATATCTTTCCAAAGCATCAGGAGAAGAGGAAAGAACACTCACGGGCTTCTGGAGACACGTCACTACTCCATGCCCAGGACTTTAATACTCCACGGCCATGCCAGGCTCCCGCAAGGGATTGTCAGAACATTGCTATAGACAGGAGATGGGGAACGTCCAACCCGTGGGCCATATAAACTCCACAAAATCATTTGGTCTGGCCCTGCCAAGGCATTAGGGGTTAGTTAATTCAATGTTTGACAAAATATAGCAGGCTAATTTTTAAGTTGATAATTTTGTATGGTCCACAAATGATGTTATAAATATTCAAATGGCCCTTGGCAGAAAAAAGGCTCCCCACCTCTGCGACTGTCTCATAATGTGTCCTTCTCTCTCTCTTAAACTGAAGGGGGAAGCCTTGAAGACTGATTAGCACACCCCCAACCTCTAACACTAAGCAACCCTCAAGAACTCATATCCTTAGAACCTCTACCCTGTCCCCTTCTGAATTATGCATTTCAGATCCCTGAGGGAAAAAAAGCAAACTGGCTGATCCTTCCAGAAATTATTGCATCAGATGGAGAATGGAAAAGAAACAAAATCAATATTTGGATTTTTTTTTAAAACTGTATACTTTCAAAAACTGTGTCATATATATTTTCAAATGTAATAGCATTAAGATGATGAAAAACTGGGAATTGGTAAAATGGAGAAAAAGACTTATAAAGGAGAAAATGGAAAATGTATTTCAGGAATGGGGGCAGGAGTAAGAATAGAGACAGCACGTTCTCTGACTACCTTCAGCAGCATACCTATTCACTACTCCTAAAATCAGGAGGCAACAGGGCTTCATGACCCTGGTCTGTTCTATTGGTGAGTTCCAGAGAAGCCCAATCAAACCTCACTAAATATGGAATTTGGCTCACTGTCACCCTTTCTGCCACCATACCCATCACCAACAGATTCTTCCTCCCAAAGCAAATCCCAATTGACTAGCTAACTTGTATAACTAGGCACAATAAGTTACTGTAAGCAGGCATTGATGAACAAGTGTGTTACCCTGCATGAGCAATTTAAGTGGAAATGCAGCTGCATTACACTTATTGTCTGTCAGACTGCAGAAGTATTTAGGGTTAGCTAGACTATTAAGTTACAATAACAGTAAGGTCAAATTCATGTGATGACAATAAAAGAAGAACTTGTTTCCAATTAGCAAAATGATGTCCCCAATATATACCCATAGTATAAATACACATTTCTCGTGAACATGCGTATCTATAAGAGAAGCTGGGCTGTGTGTGTTTTGGAACCCAAGCAGCAGGGTTTAAGTTTGCATAGGGGTTGCCATTATTCCCCACTGTTTTCGATGACCTGTATTCTGAAAACACCTTCTATTTAGACAAATGTGACCTGGCAGTGGACTTTGCTTAAAGATTATTTTGGTTTTCTGGGAAATCTGTGTAATTGATTCAGATTTTGAATGAGGGAGGAAACTGTAAACTTAAAACCAATTAAATGCTGAGCTATTGAGAAGTCCTGGCTAGAGAAAGACAGCTCAGTGGGTGGAGTGGACTACAGTCAACTTCACTGCCCTCAAGTTGGGGAGGTTAATGGAAAGAACTCCAGAATGGGAACCAGAAGAGAACACTCCTTGTGCGGGCTCTGCCACTGACCAGCGATATGACCTTGAGCAAGTCACTTGGCCTCTCTGAGCTGCACTCTCCTCCTCCTCCATAAAATCGTGATAATGAATCTGCCTTCCCTACATCAACAAATGGTAGAAAAAAAATGGTGAAATGGATGACAAAGTTCCTTTTTACATATCAAATGTACAGTACTAGGCTCCCTGCATATTTTACTTGACTTGTAATTTAATTTTCCACATGTGCTGTGTCTGATATTCTTCACCAGATTGTAAATCCCATCCGTACAGGAAACAGGTGTATCATAGTTCTGGCTTTGCCCATACTGGGGGGGATATCTATTAATACTAGCCCTGGTGTTATATAATGCATAGGAATAAATACTAGTGAAGGACCAGAGAAATCAGATATTTATTTTTTCATCCCTGAAACTTAAGCACTGTTAGGGCATGAAGAATGTGTGCTATTTAATAGAAGGCAAAATAACCTATGTCATCAAAAGAAACATCGAGGAGTTCTGGACGATTACTGTTGACTTCCTGTTTCCCTTACTGGAGATTCCTGGTCCTCTGTTGCTGTGGTTGTTTTTTAATCTTCTCTTCCTCGGTTTTCCCTTCACTCTCCTCCCCTCATCCACACTCCTATTTTCCATCTGCCCCTCTTTCCTTTGGGCCCACGAATGGCCTCTGGGTTAGAAAGTTACTGGCCGGGCCTCTAAAACCTTATTGCTCAGGCCGGCAGCCACGGCATCACCTGCCAGCTATTGACAATGCAGAATCTCCTTAACCACTGTCCACGCCACCGCAGAGCCTAAGTGTTGGTGGGCACGTTCAAGTTTGGGAATCACGGCTCTAAAATGCAGACACGGGCATACACACATAGAACAAATCGAATCACTTGCTAACTCACAGACCAAACTTAATTACTGTGAGGTGATCATTAATTTATCCTATTACTCACACCCTTTGATTCTCTCTTAGTCTAACTCTCTCTTGTGTTGATCGGTTTATTTGGTTCCTCTCTAAGCACCACCTCCTCTCAAAGGCTCAGAATGGCAAATGAAGTAAAAATAGTGTCAACTAATCTTCTTAGCAAGTTGGGTACAAAGTTTAGTGAGAAAGGAGGCACGAAGCACATTCTTAAAAATATTTTGGATTATATGAGTGCAACCCAGAGGTCAGCTGCTGTCACCCTGTCCCATGACGTTTAGGTTACATTAGCTCAAGCGGACTCTGCGATGTCCTGCAGGAAGCTGAAAGTCCTCCTCAAGACTGCTGCACATTCCCGAGGCATCCTTCTCAGGGCCTCTTGGGCCTCTAAGCTCGTGGCCTTCCTCCCTTGTTTTTGCCTATCGCTTCTCCTCTGGACACCTCATCAATGTGGAAAAAGGCTTCTCTGGCTTTGATTTCTCCCCTCCCCACCAGTGTGCACAAAGGCACTGATGTTCAGAAGCCGCAACTGAAGGGGAAGAGATGGAGATGGTCTACACCCCGAGTGATGTAAAAATGGCCATTGGACATCATTTTTGTTCTTAAAGTCCTTCATCAGGGCTCCACACTGCAGGGTCCTGTTCCCACCTTGCTGCCCCTCCCCCCTCTTTCTTCTCTACCTCCCTCCATCTCTGGTCTCCACTCCCCAAATTCCTGTTCTATTGCTTATATATGACACTTCGGCAATTTTGTTTGTTTTGCAGGTATCTTCTAAACCATACCCTTGCGTTTTCAAATTGTTTCCCTAAACAAAGTTTCTTCCCTACAGAGCCCCTTAGTGACAGCTGTTACAGTTGGAATGCTGTCACCCACTGTAAGAGGACACACCAAGGCCAGGAGGATATTGTGGTGAGGCCAGACTTTGTTTAGGAAGTATGGGTGCGCCTGAGTTAGTGAAACGAAGACGTGCTCCAAACCGGAGAGGTTAGAATCAGAGGGCAAAGAGACTCGGGGGAGCAGGCGGGGGGGGGGGGAGGGGGGGAGTACAAAGAGAACTCACTTCTTACTGACTTTCTAGTCCCTGACTTAGCACCACATTGAACCAATTCTCCTGTATTTTCTAGGAACACACTGACTTAACCAAAATGAAATATAATTATGTGCCTTTTCTTCATCCCAGGTACTATATCTCACCCACCCCAGCCCACAGCCCTTGAATCCACATACCAGTGTAGAGCCGTGGGGCTCTGCACAAATTCCTTATCCATTTGAACCTCAGGATCTAATGTTATTGAACAGGGTGTTAAATGCAACTCTCACAGTTCACTCTGCATTTTGGCTGAGACCCCGAAGCTGAGGACTATAGGTGTTAAGCAGCAAGACACTCTAAAGAAAGAAATCCAATCCCCCATGCAGCGCCTACTAATGAGGGCAAAACTGGGGATGCGTCCTGCCGTTCACCCCCTCTTGCCTCTATGTCACAGGAGGCCCAGAAAATCAAATCGATTTTAATAAGATTAGAGAGGATGGATTTTTCCCTTCCTGCTCACCCACACAGAGAGGGAAAGGGGGTTTCCCCTCCTCAAAACCAGTGAGGAGACCCTGTGGGTTTGAGCACACAGGAAAGGGATAGAGCTCTTGGGAGCAAATGGCCTGTGCTGCCTGACTCTGGCCTGACAACCCGTAAGGCAAGAGAGTCTAGTTAAAGCTTCTCTTGGCAAACAAGTGCAGAGGGCTGTGGGGGGAGCAGCCTGTACTCTCAGCTTTTGGTGGAGCTGAGTTTTCCTATAAATCAAGTCTGAGTCATCTCAAAGGGCCCTGGCCAACAGGACTCACCGTGCCTGTCCTGTCTGGCAGAGTAAGATGATTTCAATAGAAAAAAAATACTTGGGTGTGCCTTTTGATGCAGAAGGTGAGTGTCACATGCAGTCGGCTGAAAGGTGACTCAGAGTGCCAAGGAAGTGTACCACGAGAGGTCCCTGCTGAGGGAGCCGTGTCACTAAGATGCCTAAGGAGGAAGAGGGCCAGCATTTGGGCCCTGCATGGAGCCAACCCCATATTACACCACCCATGCCTGCTATTGCTGGGCATGCAGGAAGGCTGTATTTCTCTACTTCACTTCAGTTAAGCTGGTTCCAATGTCTAGATTCTGGGCAACGGAAAGCAGGTGAGAGTGCTGTGTGGCACTCCCAGGCCTAGGCACAAAGTCCCTTGCATGGCTCTCCACTTACTTGTTTTCTGCTCCCAGGGTGATCATGGAGGCCGCAAGTTGAAGGTGGTAGAGCCATAAGATGAAAGGAGCCTGGATCCCTGAGTCACTGCTTGGAAGAGAGCTACCCTCACCTAATGGACATGTGACAAAATTGCATTATGCTAAAGAACTAATTCCTCATTTCAGGGATTTTTGTTGTGTTGTGTTGTGTTTTTATTATTACAGCATGGCTTAGTATGCCCTAATAGTGCAGCGGACGTCTGTGCCTGAGGTAGTTCTGATCAGGCAGAGCTAAGGAGGGGAGAAGCTTTTATAAGATTAGATACCAAAGTTTTTACATTACTCTGAAAAATGGTGTTTAACAAGCATTATTTTGTTTTTTAAATTTTGAAGTAATTATAGATTCACAGGAAGTTGTAAAGATGGCACCGAGAGCTCTCAGGTTCTCTTCATCCAGTTTCCCCAATGTTACACCTCCCATAACTACAATACAATACCCAAACCAGGAAATTGGTATTGGTGCATTATGTTCAAATAGTTTTGTATCATTTCATAACACATGTAAATTCATGTAAATACCAGTGGCCAGGGAAATCAAGGTACAGAACTGTTCCATCACCCCAAAGATATTCCTGGGACCACCGCTTTATGGCCACACCCACCTCCCTCACCACAACCACTAATTAGGTCTCCATTTCTATATTTTTTTTATAGAAATAGAAACAGACATCTTGTGACCTTTTGAGACTGGCTTTAAAAAAAAAATCAGCCTAATGCTCTTGAGAGCCATCCAAGTTGTTGCACGTCCATTCGTCTTTATTGTAGAGTAGTATTCCATGAAATAAGGATATACCACTTATTGTTCAACCAATCACTTATTATAGGACATTTTGGTCATTTCCACTTTTGAACAAAAAATAAATAAAAGTTGCCATGAGCAATCATGCACTGGTTTGATGATGATGGGTTTTATTTTTCTGAAGGAAATGCCCAGGAGTGTGATTGCTAAGTCGTACAGTAAGTCTATGTTTTGCTTTGTTTCTTCGTTTTTTAATAAACTGCTGAACTAATTTCCAGAGTGACTGCAAGCATTTCAAATTCCCATCAGCAGTGTATGAGACACCCAGATTCTCCACGTCCTCGCCGGTATTTTGAACTCCAACTATTTTTTTTAACATATTTTTATTGATTTCAGAGAGGAAGGCAGAAGGAGAGGGAGATTGAAACATCAGTGATGAGAGAATTATTGGTCAGCAGCTTCCTGCACGCCCCCTACTGGGGATCGAGCCTGCCACCCGGGCATGTGCCCTTGACTGGAATCGAACCTGGGACCCTTCAGTCCACAGGCTGACGCTCTATCCACTAAGCCAAACATATAGGGCCCAACTATATTTTAATTTAATTGTTCTAAGTGTGCAGTGAGATCTCATCACAATCTAAATTTTCACTTCTCTGGTGGCTGGTGATGGTGAACACCTATTCATGTTCTCATATATCTTCTTTGATAAAATACTTCTTTATGCTGTTTGTCCATTTTATAATTGAATTGTTTGCTTTTTTTCACTGTTGAGCTTTGAGAGTTATTTAGATAATCTAAATCTGCATCCATTTTCAGATATGTAGTTTGCAAATATTTTCTCCCAGTCTGTAGTTTGGCTTTTATTGAATTGACCAATTTTTTCTTTTATTATTATTATTAATAATTTTATTTTACTTTTTCCATCACTGTTTATCCCCTCTATGCCCTAGATTTCCTGTGTTTTCATCTAAAATTTTTATAATTTTACATTTAAATATATGTTCCATTATAGAATTGTACAGTTAAAACTTACATAATCTTATTAACCAATGCCACCCCAATTATTTAATAGAATAAAATCTAATTAATTAATTAATTAATTAATAATCCACTTTTGTGCAAAATGTGGAGTTTAGGTCAGCTTGCTTTTAGCCTGTGGATGTCCAATCACTCCAACACCACTGATTGAAAAGACCCTCCTTCCAGTGAATTGCTTATGCACCTTTGTCAAAATGGAATTGTTGTATGTCTGTGGGGCTATTTCTGGGTTGACTACATCGTTCCATTGATGTAGGTGCCTATCTTTCTTCTGCCAGTATTGCAGAGTTTTAATGGATATTACTTTTAATGTTTAAAAGTGGCTAGTCCAGGCTGAGGGTCTGCCTAACTTCTCATCCAGTAGACAGGAAAGTGATCTAACAGGGTTTGGAGACAGTGGTAGAAAAAGTCAGTGATGCTGGAGTGATTGGACATCCGTAGGCTAAAAGCAAACCGACAGAAACTTCACACTTCACACTTATCTCTGAAAGCACAAGGCACAAAGCACAAAACACAAAGCACTAAGTAAATGTTCCCCCTGCTAAAGTCTCACCAAGTCCAGTTTGTTCAATAGGCAATTACAATTATTCACTTCTTAAAGGGTTTGCTCTTGTGTTGTGTGTGGGTTTCACACATCACATATGAGAAGCATTTAACAATGTATCTGGCACATTGTGAGTCCTCAATTTTATTGTTTGTCATTAATATTCAACGTATCATCATCTTCATGACCCATGCTCCTCGCTGCACCCTTCCTAGTGGTTACCCAGAGAGGCCAGCATTTCTATCCCTCAAGTACACCTCTCCCCCACACTGAGAAGTTAAAAATCGCCTTAAGGAATAAAACTCTGGCTTAGCATCGGTTAGCCTTCCTCACCCACCTTGAAGGAAAGGTAATAGACCCCACGATAGCTTAGGTGAGCCGGCATTTCCTCCTGGCCTTCATGGCTACCCACCTGCCTTGTGCTCTCTCAGGGAAGGAGAGCAAGCTGGGCACCCAGATACTGTGCCCAGGGCCTGGCCTCGTGGGCCTGTGATGATGCGTTTAGGGGACCCGGGACAGCCAAGGCAGAGGGCGGGAGGGGAAAGAAGGAAGAGGAGTCACCCACACCCTTCAAGCCTTCCTCTGCCCTCCAGCACCGACGTGAAGCTTAGCCAAATGCACAGTGGCCTGGCTCAGCGCTCCCAGCTGGGGACCGGCCTGGGAGGCCTCCCCAATCAATGGGTTAATAAGGATTTCCGGGTCTGGGGTAGTGAGGGTGGCAGCAGCTGGGATGAGGAAAGAGAGGATCATTATTTTTAATTTCAGCAAGTCAATG
Organism: Cnephaeus nilssonii; assembly: GCF_951640355.1. Taxonomy (NCBI): domain Eukaryota; kingdom Metazoa; phylum Chordata; class Mammalia; order Chiroptera; family Vespertilionidae; genus Cnephaeus; species Cnephaeus nilssonii. The sequence goes on along the minus strand of NC_137092.1, from coordinate 28,443,160 downwards.
CATTAATAAAGGGGTTGGATGAAATGTGAACATGGTAGTGGTTGGGGGTGGAAGGGGGGTGAGAGAAAAGTCCATCACTTTCTAAACGTTCGCCTGCAAAGGGCAGCCGGATCTTTGAAATCAAGAGTGGAGAATTCTTCAAGTCTGGTAATAGCAAACACTCCTCACCATGCCCTGCAGTGGCTGCTGACTGCAGACAGCTTTTTTCCCCCTCAACAATAGAAGAGATGGAAAAGAAAAGGCAAGCTTGCGGCCTCAGGGTTTTTTGTTGGTTTTTTTTTTTTTTTTAACGGCTCTTTCCGCTCCAACCTACATCTAAGAGGGAGGGAAACTATCTTTTGTTATCACTCAATCTCCCTTAAATTTAAGAACAGCTGGGGATATTTTTCATGATTCATTAAATTCACATCATTCCAAAGAAATCTTCCTGCCGATTTATCTTTGCCTCAGCGGTTGGGGAGCCAGGAGTGTGCTGGTCCCTGAATGCCGTCAACCTGGGTTCACTGTTTTGGGCTGAGTCTGTGATCTTTCATGCTGGAATATCTTTTTTTGAGGGTGAAAGAGAAGTGGGAAAGGAATAGGGGTATTGAAATGAATCTTTCCAGTCAATTTTTCCCTTTCTGGAGCTAAAGAGAAAGTCATATGGCTGGCACAGCTAAAGACTAAACCCCAGCTAATGTCCTCAGCAGGGAAGAATAATTGGTAAATTCTCTAATTAGAGTCCTGTTTACTTTTCTCTTTTCATAGAGGCTAATCCTTGTGTTTAAAGTAGATATTCTGCCCTGATTAAAACCACCGGTTTTAATCGGAGTCACAGTAGAGTCCATGGTAAATGCAATGTGTTTGAGTTCCCATAAGTGTTCATTCATTTAGCCATTCATTCACTGAAGACAACTATATACTGAGCGGTAAATACAAATATGACGTGATCTGTACCCCCGGGGGCTGGGGCAAGCGTAACAGACAGGTTTCATTCTCTGTGCCAGCTGTCATCCACTGGAGGTGGGTTTCTAGAGCACTGTGAGGCCACTGGCTGGCTTCAGGGAAAGAAGAGCTTTCCCGGGATTATTGAAATCCATCAAGGAAGCAGGAAGGTGGTAGGTGGCACATACTGAGGATAGAGACTATGCCCCTCACCCCCATTATTTGTTGAATCCCCAGGGAGTACAGACAGAGCACGGTGTGAAGGGCTTTCAAACCTTCTCCTGCCGCCCTCCCAGGGACATACAAATGATCAGAGAGGTGGTTGGTGAAGCCCTGGAGAGCTCATGGCTCCAGGAGTCCTGGCCTTTCCCTCTCCTGGTCTTCATTCAAGTGACACAAGGGCCCAGGCTCAGTCAACACGTTCGCATGTGCATATCTGTGATTAAAAAGGCTGTTATTATGCCACTGTACTGCACGGGCAGCACAACCCGGAGATGACAGGCTCAGGTTCGGGAACCAACTGTCTGGGTTACACACTGGCTCTGCCATTTCGTAGCTGAGGAAAATTGGGCAAATTACCTAACCCCTCTGGACCACCGTTTCCACATCTGTACAGCGGGGAGAAGAGCACCTATACACTGGATTGTTAGGAAGGTCAAGAGAATCCCCACAGTGCCTGGCTCCTAGTAAGAATCCTGTGTGTGATCATCAGGGCTGTTGTGGTTGTGGTGGGTTTTGCTGAGGACCTAGCCTGTCAGACACCGTAGCTCAGCAGTTACACTCTCCTTCCACTGCCCCTCTTTTGGTTTCTCCTCTCTAATAGAATTATGTTCAAGAAGAGAAGAAAAGAAACAAAAATTTGCATGTCTCTATTTTAGAGTTCATGAGAGCCCCACCCCCTGAGGGATTCGCTGAGGACTCTTCTATAAAAATCAAGTGTAACCACATCTGCCTCTTGTGGGAGGAAGAACAGTAAGCTTGTATTTCAACAAGCTTTCAAGGAACTCGATAACAGCGGCACATTAACTGATAAATAAGAAGCCATGGGCACAGTCACTATCCCTGAATAAGCATAAAATAAAAAGCTTAAGGAATTCCGGTGAATTATAATTTCACTAATGTTAGCGGTGGGAAGCCATTCTGTCCCCTGCACGTTGTTTTGTGCCCTTTCTGCCTGGTGGCCAATGAACGCTACATTTGTGACTTTCTGTCCATGTATAGACCCCTGTAGTAGACACCATAGGAATGTTCAAAAAATGTATCAGACTTAGCTTCTGCCCCCAAGGAGCCCGACTGGGCAGGCTCCTACTATACCCATCAAAAGGAGTAAACCATTGCAAAGCCAGGCATTACCACAGGGCCTCTGATTGCTAAGTGACAGGGAGTGAGGAGGGGTCTGGGTCAGGGTTCATGAGGACAGACAGTTGGATTGGAGAGAAATGTTAGATGGCAAGTCACTTGCATTGAGGTCCTAGTGGGAATGAAGGAAAAGAAACAGGTAACCTACAGAGTCCTCAATGACTGTCTCACTTCCTCTCCAACAAACCTCCTGGTTGATAGTAACTCAGCATTTTATAATGAGAAAGTGGAGACTAAGAGTCTTGAGGTGGAAGATTCCTGAGACTTGCCGACCTCGATCAAGCTACTTCTTGGAAGCACAGAAGTTGAGAACATCAGACATCTAATGCCTCAGAGAAGAAAAGACGATGGCTTCTGGGAAAAGCGAAGGGGAGGAGATGGGGCAGGTGGATGGAGACTCCCCACAGAGGTTTGGAAAGAAGGTGCCAAGTAGAAAACTCCCTGTGTAAGAAACAGAACCCAAGGAGGGGCAAGATGACTAGTTACCCATCCTTCATGGCACAGACATCCTGCCTTCCCTGATCCCGGCAAGCTGAGTTAGGTGCCCTTGTACGGTGTCCCCCTGGCACTTCACACTCCCCGTGCCTGAGCACTCTCCCACAGGATTGTTGTGACCTACCTCCCCACTCAAGTATTATGCTCTGAGAAGGCTCAGTGTGATGTCCCCAGCATTTAGCCCAGTGTCTGGCTATATACATAGTCAGCACTTGATGAATATTTTTAAATAAGCGATTGTCTCAATATCACTGTGGAATAGAGACGGAAAAAAATATGTCCTCCTTAGAGCCTTAGTGGGTGTTTCCCAAGCCCCTCATCCCCAGTGACTTACTACCACACGGACTCTAGTCCTCCCATGGGCCTCACAACTCTGCAACCCCCCCACTCTCTGAGCCCTGGCAGAGGCCAAACTGGAGAGCAAAGGGCACTTTATCTTTGGAGGCCACACCCAGAACCAGCAGGAGGCTTGTCTAAAAATTATTATAAAGAATTTCAAAGTGATAAAAGTAGAGCGTGAAGCCAAGCATGGGGTCCGTCTAAGCACAGCGTCCTGTGCTGCTGCTGGATCACACTCCACACGCATTTCTCCGTGACCTGTCTGCAGAGGGTCTGACATGCTTTCCCACTAGGGATCTAGGAACTGTCTCCTCAGGAATCAAATGACTTGTTAAGATGAGCAACTGGAGTAACCAGATTAAGACTAAGAAATGAATCAGGAATGGTGGAATTTCTGGCCCCTAGGGCGGAGATCATTTTGGATGGGGTTTAAAGGGATGGGCAGAAACCTTAAATTCCATTATTTTGCTAACACCTCATTACTCACTGGGCTTCTGTTTTGGTGTATAGGTAATACACACACATTATCTTGAATTGAGAAGAATTTTTTTCTAACCTCACTATATCCAAAAGTCAAATGAACACTAAAAATTGGGGGATTCACATAGATGCTCTGAGGCTTCATAGTATAAAGAGAATAGAAATCTTCTATCAGAACACCTTATAGATAAGCCAGTGTAACAGAGGATCCCAGAACTGTAAATGGTAGACGGCTGTAACGGAGACTTTACAATAGAATGTCACATGGTTTCAGAATGTACTGTACTTCAGGGGTTCTCAGCCCTATCTGTTCATTAGCATCACTTTGTCAGGATTCTAACATTCTGAGGCTGGGGCTCCAGATCAACCGAATCAACATTTCCAGAAGTATGGCTGAGGCAGCAGACCTGGGCATCCCTGCCCTAAGTGAGCAGGTCCAGTAACAGGCACGGGGCGGGGCGTTCCCAAAATGCACATTAAAGTGGTGTGACTCCAGCTTCAATCGGAAGCCTGTTCATTTAAATCCGAGAAGGAGAGCCAGCTCACTTCAACTGTCATCCTATATAATAAAGAGGTAATATGCTAATTAGACCGGACAGCAGCACCACCGTCCGGACGACCTTCCGGACGAAGCCGGGGCTGCGAGGGCCGAGCCCCTTGTACGAATTTCATGCATCAGGCCTCTAGTTATTATAGATTTGAAAGCAGTGAAATCCTTTCACAAAAAGAAAAATAGAAGACTCTAACTTAAGCCCAAAGTCAGCAATAAAATATCATATCAATTTCATCCCATGGTACAAATCCCAATTTCCATGGAAAACGGCCTGACCCTAAAATGCAGCAGGGGCTTGTTCTAATCGCAGGGGATGGATTCTGAATAGGTCCCCTTCTCAGGCCGGCCATGTCTGTAAGTCGAACTGTTTTTACTGTAGCTGGATAATTAATTCCTTTTCAGAAATATTCTCATCTTCTCCTAAAAGAGGGGGGAAGAAAGGCTTTTTTGATGTCGAGTGACAGGATTATGAAGTGACCCTCTGGGTCAGAAAGAGACTTTTCTTTGTCTCATCAAGGAAATCAATTTCTAAGTCCAAGTCTCTTAAAATAATATATTCTTGTGGCACGCGCGCAGCTTTTTTGATCTGCTATGAAAAGAATAAGAGGTAAAGAGGATCAGGGGTGGCGACGGAATATTATAATCTGCCACACTCACACGTCAGCCTTCCACTAAGTAACTCCAGATCAATTGAGGATTTACATATCGAAGATTAAGTGGGAGGAAGAGCAGCGGATGCCTAAATATAGGGATGCAAAGATATAACTGAAGCAAGTTAACTCTTAGAAGTTGAAGTTACTTGGTGTTTTTATTGATCCACTTGGAAGTGTCATGTGTATTAGTGACTAGCCAAGATAATCTCAGATCAATGGAACTGACATCCCACCCGTAGGGGATTTCCCCCCCTGTCCTCAGTGAAATCCCAATTACGCCCACCAGCGACAGTTAAATGAACACGGAGACGCGTAAACGCTGCAGATGGAACACTGGAGGAAGCAGCTGGGGGTGTTTCCCTCAGAACTGTTTCTTACAGCCTGCGCACAAGTAATGCCTCTCTGATACAGAGATAAAAATAAAACATAAATATTGAAAAAAGCACTGGTCACAGCAACAAGAGGACGTGAGACGCTGTTTTTGGTCCCTGGTTCTATTACCCTTGGACCATTCTAGATATTCTCCCACTTTGGGGGCTTCTGAGAAATCCTGAAAATCAGATTCCACCTCAGGCTCCCGTTAGAACCCCCCAAAGGGAGCCACCCATCTACCCTCCTGACAGCTCACAGTCCACCTAACCAAGCACTGACTTTCCTTGCTGAGGACTTGGAGTCTGTGGTGCAGAGTTCTTCACCCTGTAGGTGCTCTTTACATAACAACTCTGATCACAGAACATGCATCTTTCACATATGAAGAGAATGCTGAGCCACCACTGGGTGAGGGAAGTTTGGGCTCTTTTTCTAGTGGGAAGAAGGAATCCAGCTGATGTTTCCTTAGGTTGCACCATCCTCCTCATCTCTACATCTAGCCTGCTAGCCTTTCCTAGCCACTTGCAAAGCCCAGCTTCAAGGGCAGGAATTAAAAAGGAGAGGAAAGTGAATAGGGTGGAGGGGGAAAGGGAAAGGTCATATGGTGGCAAATGGTGGGGCTCCTAAGGTATTGGCAATGTTTTCCTTCTTGATCCGGGTGCTGGTGACTTGCTGTTCTCTTGGTAATAATGTAGGAAGCAGTATACTTAGGTTGTATGTACTTTTTGTTGTGACTGTTGTTGTTAATCCTCACCTGAGGATATTTTTGCATTGATTTTTAGAGAGAGTAGAAGGGAGGGGAGAGAAACATCATTGTGAGAGAGACACATCGATTGTTTGCCTCCGACATGAGCCCCAACCAAAGCCGGGGATTGAGCGTGCAACAGAGGTATGTGCCTTTCGACGGGAATCAAACCCAGGACCCTTTAGTCTGTGGGCTGATACTATCCACTAAGTCAAACCAGCTAGGGCTGGTTGTGTGCACTTTTATAATCATGTGCTACTTTTCCCAATTCAAAAGGTGAAGGAAAGAAAAAAAGAAAAGAGAGACAAATATGAATGTCCCAGTCAAGGAGTTTTCAATCTAGTAGAAAAGATACTACAAGACACAAAAAATACTAACGTTATCTTGCTTATAATGCAATAGGAGGTGTAATGAATGCCAAAATTTACACAGAGATAATAATTATAGCTAAATATAGATATATAATTACAGAAAAATCTAACCATTTATCCATATTATGTAATTATATAAATATAAATTACTCTAGGACTGTGTATAAATTACTATGGGAATTGGAAGACCCATCGGGGTAGATCAAGGTTAATCAAATGAGGCAGCCTAGATTGGGCAATAGTTGGGACAGGCCTTAAAAGATGGGCCCAATGTCACAGTAGAACTGGAGCTCCTGGGAGGTGGGCATCAATCAGGAAGGAGGATCAGAAGCAAAACAGAGTCCGGGTGAGACCCCTTCAATCAAAGGAGGGCAGTAGTTTAACTCAAGCACAGAGAAGAATGTGTAGAGCTAGAAAAGTATTTTACTGGATGGATACAGAAAACATTAAGTATTTGAATGGTATGTAGAAGAATTAAGGGGTGCTAATCTACTGGGTGAACTGCAGGGATGGGAGCATGTGACAAGAAGGCTGTTGGGTTTCATAGATTATCCTTGCCCTCTAGAATCCAAGGTGGGGCAGGGAGATGTGGCTGTGAAGGCCCCTGGGAATTCAGGGCTCCAAGTCCCTATTGGCCTGATCCCTTCCCTCCTGCAACATCCCCTTTTTGCTCCTTTCAAAAATCAGTTCCTTACTCATGTGGTCATTTCCCTCCACTGGTGGATTTTCTTATATTCGTTCTTTGCGTCCTATAAAAAGCTTTTAATCTGGGAAACATATATTCTTCTCTCAAAAAATAAAGTACATTTACAGAGGGAAGTTACAAATATAATTATCCAATTTGAATAATGCAAGACCAAAACCTCATTGTTTTTCCTTTGGCTCCTGAGTTTAGCTTTCCCTTCCCTCTCCTCTGTCCACTCAGTTTCTGTGGGAGGGAGGTTGCACGTGAGTAGGTGTGCATGGGCACCCGTGGGCCTACTCTGTCTCTTTCTGAGTTCTTCGTGCTTCTTTATACAAGTTTTATTTGACTCTACTAGAGTGTCCAGTAGTTTAAAACTATGGGCCACCTTACTCCTCAGAGCTGTAAGTGGGCCAGCTGTTAGCATGGTAAGAAATAGCCAGCTATACCACCACTAACGTGGGTGCGTCGGCTTTCTCTTTCTTCGGCCCCATCAGGATGCGTCAGAAACATGACAGGTCTGGGATGTGTGTGCGATGAACTCAGGTTCCTCTCCAGACCAAGTTCAAAGCACCTCTTGTCCTTCCATGGTCCAAGGATACCTGAAGGTCTACTTAGTGGGTTTACTCTTTTTCTTATGGATGAACTGGAACATTCCAAAGTGTGTCCAAGGAGATTCAGGAATCACATCCACTATTTGTTTATCCACATTAAACGGTTTCGGCGGACGCAGAATTGGTGCACTTTCTACATTGCACACCTGTCTTTAGGGCAACTGTCCCCTATCTCACGCTGAGGTCTGTTGTTTTAGATGGCTGATGCACAGACATTTTTTTTACTTATTCTTTTCAGCTTCTGCTACCCTGCACTTATCAAATAAGGACAGTTTGAGGAAGGTCAAGGTTCAAAAGGACTCGATGCCAACAGGAAATAAACCTTCTCCCTCCATTGACACAGGTTTGCTCACGCCCCACAGCTGGGCCAGGTTTACGGCCGACAGGGAAGCTTATCGTCGTCGGCTGGCTGGGTGACCAACCGTCGATTGCACATATACCTGTCACCATTCCCCACTGTGTTTCCCCCGTGACTCACGGATTTCAGCGACAGGTCTGGGATGTGCGCACGATGAACTCAAGTTCCTCTCCAGACCAAGTTCAAAGCACCTCTTGCCCTTCCATGGCTCAGGAGATATTTTCTTTCTGAATAGTTGCCAGCTGACCCAGAGCTGGCCAAAACGAGAAGGAATTTTCCACCAGGACTTAGTAGGCTTTGGGGAGCCAGAAGTGTGTTTGGTTGGAAAACGCTCTCCTGTGAGTCAGAAGCTTGGATTGTGGCTCTAGATTGATCATAACCTACCAGGAGGAGCGAAAACACTAACTCTGAAGTTAGATCAGCTCGTGATTCATGGTTCTGGTCCAGGTTGCAATGAAATTGCCATAGAAAGGTGAAAAGATGGGAAGAATGTAGTCAAGTTTTCACGAAGCTAAAATATTTTATCAAAGTGCCAAACTTGACTTAAATGTTCTACTTTTCTGATGTTAAAAAAATCCATCATTCAAGGCTGAGTTCAACTATTAGCATCTCTCAGAAGCCTGTGCTGATCTCTCAATCTATCTCAATGGCTCTTTGAATTTCCATAGCACTTGATATTTATCTTACCCCATGATGTTAAAAAGCCTTTTTTTTTCCTTGTAAAATAATAGTGATGGGTTTTTCAGCCCATCCATGGGTTCAGGAAAAGGTGAGTGGGTTGGAAAAAAAATTTTTTTAACTTTTTATTTTTTCAGTCCACCCCTCTCTTCTTAGCCCATCTAGGAAATCCAGAAGTCTGGAAATCATTGGGCCTGTTGGATCCAGAGGACCATTCCAGGCCAACAGCTTTTAAAGCCTCAATGCATATTTGTGCCTGTTATATCATGTTATCCCCAGAAAACTACAGTGAAGTAGCTAGTGCAGAAATAGTCCATGTACATTCATTATTTTTTAACATGTTTTTATTGATTTCACATAGAGTAAGAGGTAGAGATAGAAACATCAATCAGCTGCCTCCTGCATGCCCCCTACTGGGAATTGAACCTGCAACCCTGGCATATGCTTTTATTGGGAATTGAACTTGTGACCTCCTGGTGCATGGGACGATGCTTAACTGACTAAGCTACACGAGTTGGGCATGTGCATTCATTATCCATCTCACCAACACAAACGCCTACTGTGAGCTACATGTTAATTCTTGCACTCAGGACCTTATTATCTACAGTTCAGGTAGGGTGATGTTTACGCAAACATATAATTAAAATGTATGTGTGTTCAAATATACACATACACACACACACACACACACACACACACACACACACACACACACACGACATATGGTCATTAGAGAACCATGCAAGGCCCTTCTCTGGTTGCATTTGTTTATTTAGGTATGTTTCCCCTTTTGTTCCTATATCCCACTCCCATTCCCCTGCTCTCCATAGGCAACCTTCTCAAAGTGTATCCTTCGTTTGAATGTGTGCTTACAAAATGTATATTGCTGGTTTGTGTGAATATGCTTTTAATTTTGCAAATGATATTGTTACATATCATATTTTGTTTTCTACTTTTTTCCCCCCACTTCCCAGATCCATCTATGTTGCTGGCATACATCTAACATTGATAGAATCAATTTTATCTCCCCTTTTATTATTGTTCTTAAGTTTTGTGTTTTAACATTTTTAAGACCTTTCTCACCACTTATCACTCTTCATTCTCCTATACATTTATAATTTAGTCTTTCTCACAGGAATTTAATCCATCCAGTTTTACTCTCCTCTATATAGTGATCCAGCTTTCCTAATGTATCTACATATAATCCACACTCTCTCAAGTTGTAGTGCCTCCTTTATTCTATAATTAGAGGCCCCATGCACGACATTCGTGCACTGGGGGGGTAAGGGATCTCTCAGCCCAGCCTGCACCCTCTCTCAGTCTGGGACCACTTGGGGGATGTCCGCCTAAGCCGGCACGTGGACATCCCCCGAGTGGTCCTTAGCACTGCCGAGGAGGTGGGAGAGGCTCCCGCCACAGCTGCTGTGCTTGCCAGCCGTGAGCCTGGCTTCTGGCTTAGGGGCACTCCCCCTGTAGGGACGCACTGACCACCATGGGGCAGCTCCTGCGTTGAGAGTTTGCCCCTGGTGGTCAGTGTGCATCATAGCGACTGGTCGTTCCTCGTTTGGTCGATTTGCATATTAGGGTTTTATTATATAGGATAAGTGTGTCTCCAAGGTAGGTATTTTTAGAGGGACTTTCTCAAGGTCACTCAGCCTGAAGGCAGCTTAACTGCGATTAGATGCTCTCAAGCCCATTTGATCACATTGCTCTCCTAATGAATAAACCTCACTCAGAAGTCATAGGATGTTAAAGCTGAAAGGGATCTAGAGATTCTAGGCTAACTCTTTCATTATCTATCAGATGACTGAGGCCTGAGAAGTTGATTGCCTCCCTGCACCCCACTGCCAGCACCCAAGTGGGATGGATCCCCCTCCTCCACCTCCAAAGAAGGAACTCAGTGGGCTGCGTCCTTTCCACCTGGAGTCTGTAGGGTGCCAAGTGGTCCACAAACCCCTCCCAATCCTTCGTCCTTTGAAATCAGCATTTCATCTTCCAAACCCTATCTTCCTCTCTCCCCTAGACCCCTACTGATCTTCCTCTGGCCTGGAAATCCTTAGGAAGAATAAAATGAGTGATGGTTTTCCTGCACTAGCAATAGGACAAGGAGGAGTCATGTTAGTCCCTAGGTAAGTTTGGACCAGGAAATTGCCTGGTTCTTTCTCTGTCTTTACCCCAACGCAAAGCCTTCCTTTGTACCAGGACGTGGGCTGACACATCCAGATTGAGGTGGGGGGGAGGTACGCAAGGGCATTCCTGAAGGTCGGAGGGGATAGTTCAGTGGTGCTCACCCCAGTGTGGCCCTGAAAGGGGCAGGAGGAACCTGCATGAACTTGTTCACTTCCGTCTGCCCCAGCGGTGTCCTTCTCTCCTTCAGCTCTGTGCATTGCTTCTGAAAATGAGACGTGGTGATGTTGGGGAGTCACTATGTGTCCACAGCTGTGTGCAGCCAACTGGACAGAGAAAGGTTCGGCACAGGCCCCAGCCCTGGACCTTCTCACGGCCCCAAGTGCCACCAGAGCCACAACAACACTGAAAACTAATGCAAATCCCTAATCACCAGCCCCCAGTGCAACCTCCCGGACATTCAGCCTCAATAAAGCCAAGTACCCCACAGGTCACAAGGAAGCCCAGCATTTTGGGCGAAAAGGGCTTTTCTTTGGTATATCTGCTTTCATTTCTGGCAACCTGCGATGTGAGCTGAGTAAGCAATGCCTTGCTGGCTGGGGAGGGCATTTTAATAGATTTCGGTAGGCTGCAAGGTACCAGATGTGCCCACGTCAGGTAACACAGCCAGCAGCTACACTGCAAACCCCTACGCTGCAGTCCAGTTTCTGAGGACTATGCTATGGAAGTAGAAACTAAAGAGAACTTCCGTTGTCCTGACCCTGCTGGCCTTCACCGTGGGAACTTGCCGGGATCACTTCGGCACTGAAAAGGTTAATGGTCTCCTGCTGCTAAGCAGAAACTGAGAAAAGGGTCCTGGGCAGGGGAAGAATTATGGTAAATGGGGTTTTCTTTATAGTCCTGCTCATTCTCAACACGCTGAAAGGGCATTAGTTCGCAGTCACTTTCTCTGGAATTACCAAATCTGCTCAGAAGCCTTCATTAGGATATTAAACAAGACTTAATAAGTGAAAGTGATTTGCATCGCTGATTAATCGTGGGCATTAATCAAGGCAGCTTCTGTCTCTCTCGCTGCAATATGGTTCATGTTCCATTGTAAAGCCCCTTTAATTCTGGAGGGCTTCTTAAAAGGGAAATATTACATTTAGAAAGCCATTTTTTAAATGACTTACTGAGCAAAGATCACTCTAAATAATGGTCTCCTCCCTTCTCAGCTTTAAGTATCAGAGTAATTCACACTGGGAGGTTTGTGTCTGCCAGATGGCCAGATGTGTTCCCACTTATACGACACGGGCCGCACTTATCCTGATAAATGCTGCAGGTTTTCAAAAGAACTTGAAGTAGGACTGGAAACCCCATGACCTCGCCGTGCACTTCAACCTGAAGACACAGGCTGTGGCCAACCCCTGTGTCACTCCAGGGACAGATGTTCCCCTGCTTGGTGAAATAAACAGCAGCCATTCCGGAGAGCCACCGCTCTCTCTACAGGGCAGCTGCCGCTGGTTAAAGCCAGTGGCTTCCAAGCAAAGGCACCTCCATCAGAGGAAGCGTAGTTTACGAGTATTAGAGAGAAGAGAAACAAGAGTTAATACCTGGCCGTGGAACACCCAGGATTGTTTTCTATTTTTTTTCCTTTCCCTTTTTAATTCCTGGTTTTCAGCTTCACAAATAGATTATTTTTCAAGGCTTTCTGAACAAAAGATCAAGGCAATCTTGTTACTTTTCACGGTTTAAAACGGTGTGGGAGACATGGGTTTTCTGCATCGAAAGCAATATAAATAAGTCAAGGGCAGGAGGAAGGGAAAGGAGCGAAGGATGGAAGTCTGGGTCCCAGACTTGTGCCTACAATTCAGGTCTCAGTCTGTGGCAGAGATGTGTCTACATGTGTGTTACACACACACACACACACACACACACACACAGAATTTATACAGATGCACACACACACCCAACGTTGTGCCATCGAGAGGTTTCAAATCTCCTGGCATATTTGATTGCTGCTTCTGCCCTACTTAATGTCATCATCGCGTGTTCAGCTCCTCCCTTCCTTTCAGGCAGCCTCATTTGTTATGTCTCTGCTAAAATTAACTCCATGTTAATTTCTGGGGGCCTTGGAGTTCATTGCTGGAAAAAAGGTTATTTGCTGGCAGTGACTAGGGACAGGAGGGCTCAGCAAACTATTGAAACGGAGCTCAGGAGACAGCGTCTGCGAGGCAGAGGAGACTGAGCCATCCTCATGGGCTGCGGCGTGAATTATATGCCCTACTTCACCTCCCTGCTTCACTAATCCGGACGGCTCACGTGGAGCCATCAATCCAGAAGGGAGATGTCACTCCCAACCCAGACCTCGCTCATTCTGGTTTTGGTTGTGTGGGTTTTTTTTAACCTTTTCTTTTCTTATTTTTCTTCTTGTTTGTTGTGTTCCGACACCTTGTATCCCCAAGCTAGTCTGTCTATTTCTCTCAATCACCAGGGGAAAATCTACTCATATCTGGTGAGACACTTCCACGTTTTTGCCCATAATAATACAGGGTGTTCCCCCAAAAGTGTATCCTACCTAATAAAATAGTAATATGCAAATTGACCACACCTTTGCTACGCCCAAGCCACACCCACCAGCCAAAACCATGCCCACCAGCCAATCAGGGCGAGTATGCAAATTACCCAACCAAGATGGCGGTTAATTTGCATACGCTGAGGGAGGGAGGAGTGAAGACTGAAGACAACTTAGAAGGAAGAGGGAGGAAAAGTGGAAAGCAAGGTGGCTGCCAGAGGGAAAGCCCGGGCGGGGCAGGGCGGGGCGGGGCAGAGCAGGGCGGGTGCAATGGTGGTGGCAGCGGCCGCTTGCAGGATTCTTCCTGCAAATGGGCTACTAGTACACATTATAAAGGCAGTGTTTATTAAAACACATTTCATTTTCAAGATGTAATAGAATCTAGAGCTATCAGCTGTTAAAGTGTCTATACTTTTTGGGGGTCACTCTCTGTGATGTGTACCTCTCCCTGGACACTAATTAAGTGTCAGATGTGATGCTAGGAGATTTAAAGCACTGTCCCCAGCCCTTCAAAGAAGATGTTATCAGCCTTACATTACAGACGAGGCAATGAGCTCAGAGTCGCTCTGCTCTCTGGTACAAATTCATGCAGCTATAAAATGAGGAGGCCAGGACTTGAATCAAGGCCCTCACACACCTTTGCAGCACCACCCCATCTCCTGCTGCCTCTCAGGGCATGGGAAGGGGCAATGTCATTTCCTTGGGACGCTGCAGTGAGAATGTGAATACTGGACATGTGGGTGCCACTTAATCGAGCAGTTTTGTTATCACTGTCACCGTCTGAAGTTTCTATCTCTTCTTCTGATTAAACAGAAAAGCCACACATCCACGGCCATGATTTTGGTCAGGCCCAGGAACTATGCAGCAACTTCTAGTCACATATTTTCAGAACCAATAACCAAAGTCAGACACCTTAAAAAGCAGAGTTTTCAAGTTTTTCCTCCTAAATATTTTATAATGCCAGAAAGGAAGGGAGGGAGGGAGGAAGGGAGGGAGGGAGGGAGGGAGGGAGGGAGGGAGGGAGGGAGGCAGGCAGGCTATACAAGTTAAGGTCATTCTTTACTTGTTCATCCTCTAAAATGTTAGCTACACCACCCTTTCATATTTCCAGACATGATGATTCGGTTTGAAGATTAACTATTTGCCTTCCATTTTCTCACTCATTCCCCTCTACCATCCACTTATTAGCTGCTAACGTTCCAAGCATTTCTACTAGAGAAAAAAAAAGATAATGCTGTAGAAATGACATGTAAATTAGACAACTATACTACTTCTTAATAATTTTTTAAGGTCTGTGGAGAGAAGTAAAGAAATGGTTAAAGGCATCTGTCCACAATAATTAGTGAGGCTTAAATTATAGCGGTTACAGCAACAGAACACATGCATTGACTCTTCGCTTCCCTGAGAATTCCACTAATGTGGAAAAAAACACTGAGGTATTTTCTTTTTGAGAAATATACCTACAAGGACAAATAAAATGGGGGAAAAAAGACAAAATAATATTTTGGAGTCTGTAAAGCAGATGTCTACGTAGTAACTGACAGCAGATTCAAGAAAACTGCATTCTTGCCCCGAAGTAAAGAAAGCTACAGACATTCCCCGATTTAAAACAAGACTTTGCGGAGCCAGGTACCACTGGAAGCAGAGTTGAAGGTAAGGGCAAAACAGGAGGATGGGTTGCAATCCTACTTAAGAAGCACATATCTCCTCCACACTCTGCTCAGCTTGGCAACTGCCCTTTTCCCACACCAACCAGCAGAAGACTGAAGGCTTATTCTCTACAGAAGATCCCTGGACTTGGGAAAACAAGCACATTTGAGGTGGGAGGAATACTGTCGTGACAACAGAAGCAACAGGAGAAGGTGCATGTGATCAATGCTGAGGCCCTCCTGCCCTGCCTCCTCACCCCTTCTTCTTCCCCACGTGGCTCCCAGAATTCTGGCAGCAGGAAATTGGGAGACTTCTGTCCAAGGCATCTTATCAGCCGAAGGGAAAGAACCTAGAGATACTAACATCTGGGTTTCCCCCAAAGAAAAGTCCCAACCAGCTCACCCTACAGGGAAGCCCTCCATGTACACAGTTTCCAAGTGGAGTTTGACAGTCCCATTCTAGAATGTGAACAGACAGATAGGTGTCACCAGACACTTGAGAAAATAATCTAAAATAGAGTTAGAGAAGTAAACACCCAGGAGAAAAGCAACTGAACAGACCTCAGTTTCCTAATATGCGAAATGACAGCATTTGAGAACACGATGTGCATATCCCTTCCAAGTCTAAAATTCTGCTATTCAGTAGGATTGTGATTCAAGTCAACATTTTTTATCATTGGTGAATATTGGGATATCCAGAAGGACTATAGGCCCTTTAGATCACGCACTGAGGAGGAGAGAGATGCAGAGAAAGCTAGGTAGGCGTGGCTCCTCCTTACTTGGCTGCTATTTGAATTTGAATATCCTCTTACTCTGATTTGGAAGATAAAGCAAAATAAAAGGCTATTACCCCAGGGGTTGGTGGATACCCATGATGGGGTGTAATGACCTCGATTGGAAACATGGCAGTGGTAACTGGGTTCTAGCTGTTCTCCAAATTTAGAGTAGGGAGAAATAAGAAAGGAGTCACACAGATATACTACGAAGATGGAAAGGTGCAAAACAACAGCCGACAAGGAAACCTTAAAGGGAAGGGGAATGTATGGCCTTGAAGAAGGCTCGGGGCCACTGAATAATTATCTCTTAGGAGAAGGAGTGCAATTCTAAATGGAGAGATGATCAGCATATCTAGACCTGTGATTCTCAAACCTGTTGAACTGAGACACAGGATAGCTTCTCCCAATGAGATCTGACTGAGTACCCCCAATACCTAAAACAACAAAAGAGGTTTTTAATGGCTGAAGTAGTGATGAGGGTCCCCAACCTTCCAACCATCTCGAGCACCTTTTCTGAAACCCTAGAGTTGGGAGGATGCAATTTTAAAACAAGTCATTTAAATCAGTGTTTTTCAAATATTTTTTGCCATGAAACGTAAAATCATTCCTCCTCCCTATACATCACACACACACACACACACACACACACACACACGAAACGAAGTTCTCAAGACAATTGTACATTTTGTAGTCTGTTCCATTCTATTCTATTTCTTTCCTTTTAATAACAACCATGATTCACTTAATTGATTTTACTACCCATTAATAGTATGTTGCAACTCACATTAGAAAAACACCATTCTAGATTTTAAAAAAATGTATGCAAATTGGTCAAAAATTATGTTTAAATTTCTTCACCGTAAATGTGATGATTTAGAACAGGTAAACATAGGCGATTATCAACTTGTCACATATGAAATCATAAGAACAGAAACAACTCCTTGTTAGCAATAACTTGGAATGGGCAGGTTGAATGTTTGGTGCCTTCCACCTCTGGAATTCTCTCTGTGACAATCGAGGTGCGTGTGTGTGTGTGTGTGTGTGTGTGTGTGTGTGTGTGTGTGTTGGGGGGCGGGGGAGGAAGACGGGGGGGGGGGAGAAAGGGGCAGTAGGTGTTAATAGGTGTGGATGGACAGAGATGTAACTGGACTGTGATTCTTACTTCTTAAACAGTGTTGATGAGAGAAATATTACATAGAAGGCTCATTTGATTTGCTGTGTAATTATACAATGCAAGAAAACAAAACTGAGAAGGACATTGAAACTATAAACAAGTCAGTTTAACCAAGTGGGTTTTTTTTTTAAATGCTCCTTTCAACAGTCCTTCTTTATTCATCAAAAAGACATTTGGAAAAAATTTAAAAGTCAATAAAAAATCAGGCATTTGGGTTCTGGGAAAGAAAGGCAGAATAAATCTTGCAAGCCATTCACAAATGTCTTCTTTCACAATTCATAAAAGAAAAAAAGAAGAATTAAATGGCTATTGAAAAGGAGCCATGGATTCTTATTGAATTTTAGTTGGTATACAAACAGATTAAAATATTGAAAGTATTGCAATTCTTTTTAAAGTTTAATTTAAAACTGAACCTCACTTCCCATATTTAATGGAGAAACAATGTGTGCAAAAAACTGTAATAATACTAACAGCTCATTTTTATGTTTGTGATCAAGGCCACGCTCTACTGAGTCCCATGTATTCTTTGCAATTTTATGTATTCATATGAGGGTTTTAATTGTTTAAGCTGCTTTTTGTAATTTTAACTTGGTCCACTTCATTGTATTACTTCTCATCACATAGCTCTTTGATTTCTTAATAAGGTTTCAAACTAATATAACCCCTAGAATACGTGGTGCTCAATAAATGGTAATTTCGTTTCTTCTTCCTTTCCAAAGTGATATTTCAGGGAAGGAAGGAAGATGGGATCTTGGAATAATGGCTTTACCTGGAAGCCTATTCTACTCCTGAGGAGGAGAAGGTGAACTTTTGGTGGACCTATTGCACCTGTGGAAATGGAGCAGGCATAGATGATGGGGAATTGACGTGATAATGAGCTCATTTGTATCCTCCTTTGCAGCCTTCCACTGCCTTACTCTCGACTGCTTAGCCAAATCCTTTGATAGAATCTGACACAGCCTCCCCAATCTGGAGGTTTCTGGTTTGTGGGTGTTTTTTAAAGATGACTCCAAGATCCATTACAATTCATCATTTCTGCCATATCTGTCCTTGGAGAGAAATTAAACGAAGATGGGAAGCAGGTCCAGAGAACTGAACTTTGGGACAAATGTTAACACAAAAAATGGAACAACTTCCTTAATTCAAACTCATTAGGTATGAAGGTCCATCTGAATGAGAGCAAATCTTATGTAGAAAAATTGTTTTACCCAAACCATCTCAAATCCTTTTTGAAAGGAAATGAGGTATAAATCTTTAAAAAATATATTATGGTTACAGGAAATGAAATATTAAATCATTTTCAAGTGGAGAATCTGAATGCAGACAATTACTAAGTACCAAGTCCCTAGCTCAGTTCTTCATAAACAATCTAAAGCCACAGGGACAATATTTTTGTAGTGGTTCTTAGCCAGAACTGTTCATCAAAAGTTCCCGGTGTATTTTCACAATACACATGCCAAGGCTCACTCCAGACATCCTCCATGACAACATTTGTGGAGGGACAGGAAAAGGATGAGCTTGTATGTCACCAAAAAAATCTCCCACCTGGCCAGCACGGCTCAGTGGTTGAGCATCAACCTATGAACCAAGAGGTCACAGTTCAATTCCCTGTCAGGGCACATGCCCTGGTTGCAGGCTCGATCCCCAATGTGAGACATGTAAGAGGCAGCTGATCAATGATTCTCTCTCATCATTGATGTTTCTATCCCTTTTTCCTTCTCCCTTTCTCTCTGAAATCAATAAAAATATATTTTTAAAAATCTCCCACGTTAGTTCTTAAGCACACCATTAACCAAAACCATGAACTTCTTGAACATTCACTGTCTCATAAACACTTGGCTTACAGATGGGGATAATCTCACAGGCAGAATTCCGAATATCTGGTTCCAGACTCAGTGCTCTCTCCTTAGCACCACATGCCCTAAACGATAACATCGAGGAAGCCCCAATGTACCTGCTAGGTAATAAGGTTTAACGAGAAGGTAGAAGTGGCTGCTGATCCCAAATAAAAACGTGCTAATCCCTGGATGCTGAGAACACTGAGCGCACACAGCATCGCCCGGGATGTGCAGCGTGGAGAGCATACTGTTCCCATAGGAAGAAAAGGCAGCAGCAACATTAACCAGCTGGCGAGTCTCTCTTCCCACACATGTGGTAGGAATTGTCACCTCCCCAGAGCTATATTTTATACCTGAACAAGCCTTTGTCCAAACACGCGGTGTTTCCTTGCTAGGACACATCTGGCTGCTCCTTGAACTGGAGCTCTGAGATTAGCTGGCCAGGTTCCAGCCGAGAGGGCTCTTGATCTTTCTCACGGTGACAAGCAGCACCGGGAAGCCCCAGCGATGGGGCACAGGAAGGATGTTGATGTTATTGTGGGTGGCGTTGCTGCTGTTATCTGAGAGAATTATCTTCCTCGAGTGCCACTGAGTCTGTCACACTGTCAAGACCCCTACAGCAATCTCCATCGCCTGTCACATTGCGCCTCAACCTCTCGGCCGTCTTCGAGAGCCCTCCACCCATCTGCCACCCCACTGTTGTCCGCCTCTTCTATCATCTCTTTAACTGAGACGTCTTCTCCAGAAGCAGGGGCCAAGCTCTTAACCCGCCCCCTGGTCACAGGGATCTCACTCAGGGACAGCACCAACCTGGCATTCTGCAGTCACCCTTCCTCACATCAAATACCCAGGAGCTGGGTGCTGGAATACGCAACGCACCCATTTGGGAGGCAGATGGTCAGTTTGCATCCTGCCTCTGGACTAGGCATTTAACTTCCCAGATGCTCCATTTCCTCACCTGCCAATAGGCATGATAACACCTGTCCTGCCTGCCCACCTCCCCTCCTGGGCCAGCGGTGAGGATTAAAAGATGGTCCTTGTTAGAGGACTCCAAGGTACCAGCAGTGGGTGCTGACGGCAGGAGAATGGATTCTGATGAGATTATGGCTGAGATTGTAATCCATAGGCTGACATGGATTGCTTTTTCATCTTCACTAAGTACAAGGGAGATGATGACTTAGTACCCATTATCAAGCTGGTTGGTTATCAACTCTCCACATTTAGATTCCACCTAATGAGAGCAGATGGCCAGAGAATGAGTCTACATTACCTCTCAAAGAATGTCGCTGAGAGTGTTTCTTCATTATTAACCTCCCCCAGCTCCTTCCTCACTTTCTTTTCTCAGAAAAGGGCATAGACAGTTACTTCCCACTGCAAGGGACAACTTCTTGGAACTGAAGACACCAAGTGTCTATATTCACCTCACCTCCCATCATGTGGTGGTGTGGAAGGGTTACACGGTAGGGAAGGATTTTAAGAACTTGAAGCAACCCAGGAGGCATGGCAAAGAGAGGCCCTTGCACCAGGAATCGGGACCCCTGGCACCCACCCCGACTCCACTACTAAGTGGACCTTCCTCAACAAATCTCTCTCGTTGCTGTTCCTCCCTCGCAGCTTCTACAATGGGATTTGGTTGACTGGATCGTCGAGCCAGAGGATTTTGTGATCTAGATCAATGCTTATGAGTAATCGCTGTGTTGCCTATTGTCTTTATGAAATTGTTCATATCTGTGACAGCTGTTTTATTATTGCATATATTTATGGTAATAGAAAGAAATCACAATTCTCCAATCGGTAGAAGGAAGCCTTGAAGAATACATCCACACACACAGAAAAATCTCCGGCCTGTAGACTGACTGAATCAGGGTCCTAATTATGAATGACTGGCTCAGTCTCAGAGCATCATGCTTTCTTCATATAGACACAATAACATAATGTTGCCTTGGGTCCCCTCCCACACACATACCTATCTATCATCTATCTATTTATTTATCCAACTGTCCCTATCTCTGCTGCACTCTGCTCTCCCCCTCCCCAATCTCTCTACCAGAGAAGAGAGAAATCACAGGGGTTTAGCTATTTTGGAGCTTGAAGAATCCTCATCTATGATTCTTTCACACCACCACCAATAAAAAGAGTAATATTGAGCCTAGACTTAATTTTTGTTGAATAATAAAAAAAAGAATATTCAGTCTTCTTCAAAGCAATTTTTCTTTCACAAATGCATTTTCAACCGGTCACTCTCATCACCTCCTCGTGTACCTCTCAATTTTCTGTGGGACAGATTTATCCACTCCAGATGCTGAGCTGGAGCCGCTATAATTCCACCTGCCACATCTGGCTCTTTGGCACGCCAGGCCAGAAGCTTCAAAGTGGCCTCTCTGCACTGTACGTGGTTCGACTGCTGGCTGCCGCTTTATCTCCTTGGATGTAATTTTCTTTTGATTCACCTATAATTCTGAGGAATTGATGCATTTGTATCCATTTTGAATAAGGTTCTATACAAATGTTTCATTTGATCTCTGAGCAGACCCTTTTATTTCCTCTTATGTGGCCTCGCCTTTAATTCAGGCATAAGCCTTGGAGCCACTTGGAACCACGGGGCCCGATTCTTTGCACAAGCAGTTGTGTTTGTTCCAAGTGCCCTGCTTCTTGTTCTTGGAGGGGGAGAAGAAAGGGAGGGGGCAGCAGGGGAGCCGCTCGTGCTCCTGCATTTGAAAAGGGGACAGGGACAGACAGTGGGCTCACTGATTTCTGCTTATGCCTTTCACATTCGGGTGCCACCTTAATATTTACGCCCCCAATTTTCTCAAACAACTGGGTTCGTTTGGGTGGCACTGGTGATGAAGTCTGAAGTATTATGACAGAGCACCCCTGTTCAAAGCGTGCCCCACACAACATGCATCAGCTAGATGCTCTGAATAATCCTCCCCAAGTCACAGTGCACATTGAAAGATTACATGTCCTGAGAAGTCCCGCGGCATACAAAAATCTACACAGTTGATTCTCTTAAGCAGAGTTTCCCAAATTTGTTTGAATATAACCCCCCCTTTTTTTTTTTTTCATGGAACGCCCAGTAGCCTCCCATCAGAGCCCAGTCTGTAGTTGCTGCTGCAAAGGAATGTTCTGGATTTCCCTTGATGAGCACCCCAGCACTGCATAGCCCACGGCTCCTGCAGTCATGTTGGGGAGCCAAGCATTCGATGCCAGTGCCACTGTCCAAAACAACTGTGGCTGAAAGAGTGGCCGATTTTCCTTGAGTTTCTCAAGCATCAGCACAAAAACATAAACAAAACAAAAACACCAGAAACTTGGCTCCAATATGTAGCTATGGTTACGTGGGGCCCCCACTTTCCTGGATGTAAAATGAGCAAATTCAGCTGTTCACAGGGGACCACAAAGGTCCAGGACATGTAGCACTTTTCCAATCTGCCAAGACATACTGATAACCGCGCAGCATGTCTCCTATCTCATGCGTGAGCCCAAAGGACCACCAGCATCCACGGGTCTGTGAAGTTTGGTTCTCTCCCTTCCATAGTCAGAAATTCTATAGAAATTAGAAAGCTTTTCAGATGAAGATGAATTTATATTTAGACTCAATATGATATAATATAGAGTTGTCAGGACAGTAACTATAAATTACTTATCTATTTCTAAAATCACTGGGGTTTGAGGGGGACTTAAATGTTTCAGTTATCCATTACTACATTTATGAGAAAAATGATACGTTATATATTTTTTAATATATATTTTATTGATTTTTTACAGAGAGGAAGGGAGAGGGCTAGAGAGCTAGAAACATCGATGAGAGAGAAACATCGACCAGCTGCCTCCTGCACACCCCCCACCGGGGATGTGCCCGCAACCAAGGTACATGCCCTTGACTGGAATCGAACCCGGGAACCTTCAGTCCGCAGACCGACGCTCTATCCACTGAGCCAAACGGGTTTCGGCGATACGTTATATTTTATGAAGTTGCAGTTAAGGGATACATATCTCTATTCCTCACAATTTTTGAGCTATTTATCTGATTGATACTTATCTGACTTGTCATTGGTTCTCTCCTATCAATTTTCTATTTCTTCTACACACCAATTCAAATTAGTAGACCCTGAGAAAACTTGAAGTATCAGGAATATTTTGAAAGGGGTTACTGCCTTGAACTACATGACTGATGATTCTTGTTTCAACATATGGGTTATATCAGTCTCCAGCCAAACTTTTAATCATTTTTACAAAGTGATAATAATTGATGTTTTTAAGATCGATTTTCTATTTACACCATGAACCCCAGCAGGAAAGTTTGGGCACTATAAATTCACAACCCCTAACTCTTCCATAAGGAGCTGGAAGGCAAGAAATGTAGCATTAAACTAATAATGTAGATGCTGTGTGAGCCATTATTACAACTACCCAAGTGAATACGTTCACAGACCATAGCTGATAATGATAATACCTCCTATGTACTTTATGGTTTAGAAAATATAAGTCAGACTGTCTCGGTTCAAATCACATCTCCACCATTTACTAGCGGTGGGGCATTGGGTAAGTTGCTTAACCTCTCTGTGCCTCAGGTCTCTCATCGATAAAATGGAGACAATAATAGCACTCTCCCACAGGGTTATTGCAATGATTAAAGAGTTAATAAATAGCACACAAAAGGCATTAGATATTTGCTTTTGCTGCTACTGCTGCTGCTATCATCATCATATCAGCTGATTTTCAAAAGAACCCTAGGAGATAAGTGGATAATATATTGTCATAAACCTATGTCTTTGGGAAATGAGATTCAGAGGAGTTCAGTGATTTGTTGAAGGTGACACAGTTAATAAGTGGCAAAATAATGTCTCAGAAATGGTTCTTCTGACCAAGAGCACCCCATCACTTGCGGGTCCAGGATAAGTGTACAAGTGACAGCCACATACCATAAGTCTTAAAAGTTATAAATCAAGCTAACAAACGTTTAAATGCAATATGTTCTAATCTTCTATCTTGACAAGCATATCTTCACAATGACAAAATGGAAAAACGTATGTAAAGCTAAAATGCATATATACACACATTCGCACAGGTTCAATATCAGACAGCAAATTAATATTGAGCATATCATGGGCCAGAAATATTTGGGCTAGTAATAAAGATACATACACTGCAAGCATATTCATCCCTAAAGTTTCTTTTTCTTGCATTCATTTCAGCAAAATCACTGATTGTGTTTTATAATTAAGATGTTCACATAATATACATTCCATTTTTAGTAATACCAAATAGACAACCTTTCTTGAGCCACATCATTCTCAAATAATTTTTAAAATTCATTTTAATTTGGAAAATGTTTTTAGTAGTAAATGAAATTATCAGTAAAAACACGTTAAAGTATGTTAGATACAGAAATACATCATAATTTTATGTATCATTATAATGAAGTCATATGTGGAAATCATCTTCATTGCAGAAAATATTATGAAAAGTTTACCATTTGTTTTTTATTTGAGAATTTTCTATTATTTTGCCTAACTCTCCCAGTGAATCTGTTATCTTATCTAAATAAAATCCAATTCTTTTAACAGCATTTATTTAACTTTCCCTAAGGGTAGACCTAAGGTCAAATTTTATATTTTCTATCAAGATATTTCATCATTAGACAGATCTGGAAAATATAATACATAATCTTTGAAGTGTTCTAAGAATGTCATTGTCATCAGTTGTTCGGAGAAGCTGAAGCAGTAGAATGTACAGAGTATCAGAGAGGAGGGAACAATTCTGAAAAGAAGTACAGGAATCTGCATAGGAGATCCCTTGAGTCTGCTCTTGAATAATATACTGATTATAGATAGGATGAAAATGTACAAGGCCAGACAAGGAAAAACAAGATACTATCTGCTGAATAATTTTCAGATTTCACAGTGTTGGAAGAATTTCAAGTTCTGCCAAGATAAAATGAGGGACCTTGTTGATGACTTCGTTCATTTAGTACAGAGTCCAGGAATTTCTCACCTAAGTAATAGAGCTAAAATAGCATTAGAGTAAAATCTACTCTAGATCAACCCTTTAAAGGTTTAAAATGAAGCTCCCCCTAAAAATCAATATGGTCTTCACTTAGCTTAAGTAATTGGTTGAACAGAATACTATACTATTTAAAAAAACCCTCAACAATGTAAGATTCACAATGGTTAGCACTCAATCAAAACATACATGACATACCAAGAACCAGAAAAAAAAGTGATGACAGGAATAAAATAAGTCAATAGAAATAGCTGCAGAAATGGCAGAGATAAAAAATTAGCAAAAAAAAAGACATTAAAACAGTTATTACAAAAATGCCCAAAAATTATAATTAATAAATAAATGAAATGTTTTTTAAAAAACTAAATAAAACTTCTCTCACTGAAATAGATTTTTGAAATGGAAAATTCACTGGATGAAGTTATCAATAGATTAGATACTGCAGAATAGAGCCAGTAAGCTTGATGACAGAGCAATATAAACTATCCAAAATAAAACATGGAAAAAGAACCCCCAAAAAAGATTTTCAGTAACTGTGACACTATAACAAGTAGTGTACCTGAAGTGCCAAGGAAGGGCAGAGAAATATTTGAAAAAATAATGATTAGAAATTTTCAAAGTTGATGAAAACACTAAATCCAATGATCTAAGAATCTCAACAAACCTCAAGCATGACAAACAAAAAGAAAATATTATCAAGACTTTATATAATTAAGTGGCTAAAAACCAGTGAAAGAGAGAAAATCTTAAAAAGGATCCTGTGCAAAAAGACATTAACAGAAAAGCAGACATAAAAATGACTGGATGCTTCATAACAAAAACAATAAACGCTAGAAGATAATGCAATGACATCTTTAGAGTACAGAAAGAAAAAACTGTCAATCTATAATTCTATATCCAGTAAAAATAACCATCAGAAACTAAGGTAAAATAAAGACTTTACAAAAAGAAGTATTTCAGAATGAAATCACTATCTCAAATAGACGTCTGTACTACCATGTTTGTTTCAGCATTATTCACAATAGGCAAAATATGGAAACAGGTAAGTGTCCATCAACGGATGAATGTATAAAGAAAAATGTTGTGTATATTTACAATGAAATATTATTTCATTACTTTAAAAAGAACAAAATCCTGCCATTTGCAACAACATAGATGAATCTCGAGGGAATTATTCTAAGAGAAATAAAATAAGCTAAACAGAGAAAAACAACATAACATTACTTATATGTGAAATCTAAAAAAAAGTTGAACTCATAGAACCAGAGTAGGGGAAATGGGGAGATGTTGGTAAAGGGGTATAAACTTTCAGTTATAAGATAAATAAGTTCAGAGGATCTAATGCAGAGTATGGTGACTAGAGTTGATAATACTGTATTGTATAATTGAAATTTTCTATGAGAGTAGATCCTAAGCATTCTGGATCTACTCTCCCCGCCAAAAATGGTAACTGTGAGGTGATGGATGTGTTAATTAACTTAATGGTGAGAATCCTTTCACTGAATAAATGGGGGGAGGGGTCACTGAAATGAACTGAGCATACGTTGAGAGATGCTAGAAGGGTCTACAGTTTGGGGGATCCAGAGAAGTTCTCCAAAAGGATGTGAAGGTGTGAATTTTAAGTGGGGATTTGATGAACGAGTAGGTATTAAGTAGTGTGGCCTTTGACTCAAACTGAAAATGAGAGGGGTAAAGTAAGGGATCGTCCAAAGATTTTAACTAAAAAGCCATGTTTGGGGAGGGGAAAGGAATCTCAGAAAGAAAATGGCCCTTTGGTTGGCATTCAGGGGAAATGGCCTATAAATAGTACAATATAGCTGGGAATCAGATTGGCAGATAAAAGGGGGGCTAGAAATACAAGCAGAGGAGAAGATCATAAAAGTATTTTGTGCCAAATTAAGGAATTGAGATTTTTTTTTTCTTAAGGACAGTAGGAAACTATTGAGAGAATTGAACTTAAAAGTAAGTGATCAGATGTATGTTTTGAAACGGTCTTGTGTTCCTAACACCTGCTGGAGTCTGTGGCCAGGTCAATTCCTTCAAACCCCAGTGAGAGAACTCTATGTGGAGAATGGGTTTGAGAGGAGCAACAGTAGAGGCCAGAGGACCAGCAGGGCGGCTGCTGCAGTCCCCCAGGTGAACGCTGACCTGGCCTTAGGGGTGCCAGGCAGTGGGGAGAAGTGCTTGGATAGCTGCATGTGCCCACACCCCCTCGGCTTAGCCCGAAGGTCCTGCCAGTGCAATCTCCACCCTGCAAGTATTTTACCACCTTCACAGAAGACATCATCCTCATTCTCCACTCCCCAGATGCCCAAGGATTATCTCTCCCATTTGGGGAAATCACAAAACCAAAGCAGCCTCCTATTTAAGAGAACAAGAGCCTTGCGGGGAGGGGGATCAAGGATGGGGTGCAGGAAAGTGGCGAGAGGGAAATCCCTCACCAGGTGGTACTGTTGGAGCCAGCATCCCCTTGTCCAACTGCCCACATGCCCTAAGCACAAAGGGGGGGAAGATGAACAGGTTTCTTTTTGGTGTTCCTTCCTCCTCCCTCATCTCAGACTCATCCAGGGCCCCTTTTTCAGATTTTTCTCATCTCACCACTAGCCCTGGTCAGCCTAGGAATACGTCCCTGTCTTTCAAACAAAGGCCTGGAAAAGAAATGGCAAGAACCACTCAACTGAATTCTTTGGCGAGTGGATAGAGTCTCATTTTCCTCGTGGAGGAGGGCTCATTAAGTAAGGCCCGACATTCAGCCAAGGCCCCGTGTTTACCAAAAACCAAAGAAGAAAAACTCTACAAAAGCCAGCTGCGGAAAGAGGCGCGTCCATCCCGTGTCAAACCACAATCCTGGAAATGAATGTTTAATTCATAAAGTAAATTAGGAGAGATTACTTGTACAAGTAGCTGCAATGTCCTTAAAATTATTCTTTAACTGAGGAAAAGTTTTTTGACCTTTGGAGAAAATGCTTGCTTCTAGCTATGACTAAAAAGAGATTTCCTTCTTTCTCTGTTGTGTTAAGAATCTTTTTTTCTTATAAAGAAGGCACCACAGTGATTTATAACTGTCATAAAAGCCTGGAATCCTTTTGAGGTTAAGCTACTCAGCTATTCAACTTTTACTACAGAAACTTTGAAATTCAAAAAGAAAAAATAATGTAAGTTTTTGAAGGACATGTGTTGCTGTAGGTGATCCTGTTAATTAAAAGTGATTGCCTGCTAGGAAATCATACTTTAAAAAGTTTCATGAATTTATTAGAACCCTGAAGGTATCTTTGTATGCACGGAGCTTTACATGCCATTTATGCAATTTTGTTTCAGATCTGCTGAAAGTCTCGCTGACACTCCCAGAGCAGGGAACAGCATGGCTAGTGTGCGTGTGTGTTTTGGGCTAATTGAATTATGTGAAAATACATACTAATGAAGCGTTAGCGGAGGTGTTTGCTGTGTAGACTCTGCCTCTAATTTCTTCTAAATTAGGAGCATCTTTTTGGAACAGGTTCATGTTTTAGGAAAGGCTGCCATCTTAAAGAAAAATAGCACGCTGCCTAATATTGTATTCGTTTCTTTTGCATGCTTAAAAAGCTCTCTGCACACCTGATGTGCCCGTCGGAAGGGAGACATCTGAAAGGCATTTTTTATTTAAAAAAAAAAATGCGTGACTCTGGAAGGACCAATGATGTGTAATTATCCAATAAAATTAATGAGCAAATTATTAATCTCTTAGGACATTTTGGGTTTTCCCCCTTTAATACCCTTTGAAGGATGACTGTGTTTGCTTTGGTTTGGTTTTAATGAGGACAATTATTTAATGGCCTTATTCCGATTACTTCTCCGCATGTCTGTTTAAAAATAGTGCCTCATCATCACATTTGTTGCTGTATTCTGCAATCCATGATGCTGGTAGCTGAGAAATCCGCTGTGGAAACGCTGTGGCTGTTTTGCACAGAAAGCCGCAGAACGTGCCTCTGTTTGCAGTAGAGGTGGGCAGGCGCTGAAGTCCCTCTCCGAGCGGCCTGCGGGCTGCGGGCTGCGGGCCACAGCAATCTGCTAATTGCCCAAAGGGAGTGTGGAGCCCTGTGCTCCTCAGAGGCCTTCAGGCCACAGGCACCAGAAAGCCACTTGTTTGCTCTCTGCAGCTTAGTTGTCCTGCACCGTGTGGCCGATAGTAGAAGATGGGCGTGGTCTGAGCTGGAGGAGAAGGCAGGGGCACCGGGCACCCCCTAAAGAAAACTGCCTTGGATGCCTGCTATGTCTCAGGGCCAAAAAGGAAGCTTTTTGGAGGGAGAAAACCGTGAGAAAACTTGGGCTTGCCTTGCTGTGCTCCGATGTGCCTGTTCACAGCACACAGGCGAACCTTAGAAATAAATGTGACCTGAGACTACGCGGGGGACCGTCCACTCGGCTAAAACACCGGAGGCTTGGGAAACAGCTGGAGGGCCAAGAGCCATAGAAAGTAATCAGTGGGGGGTGGGGGGAATCACAAACATATGGTTTAAAATGGCATGTGTATATAAAATATATAATTACATAGGTTAGTCAATACATATGTGTAATTTGTGTGATCACAGACTTATTCTTTGCTATAAAAAAAAATCACTAGTATCGACAGAAATGGTGTGACAGCACCACTGTTGCAATTCTTCGTGGTCACACATCTGTGCCGTGCCATCTGTACTTCGGTAGAACCTCACAGCAATTCTCCTGCCTTCCCACTTGTGGTGGCTCCATAAATCCCCACTTTTGAAGGACAGTCCCATTTCCATGTATTTTATAAGGGTTGTAAATCAGAGATCAAGCGAGCTCAGTTCCAAGTCCCTATTCTGCTACTTACTAGTCTTGTTCATGTCACCAACCCTCAGTCTGCTGTTGGTTTCCAAACAGGTAAAAGGAGCACAAAAACACATATACCAAACCTGTCCTGCCTATCCCCTCAGGTGGTTGAGATTATCAAAGCCTTGTGGGAAAGGCTTTGAAGATTTAAAGTCAGCTGACAGTGCCATCATAGAGCCAAGTGCTTATCTATCCGGTCTTGCACCTCTTCTTTAGAACCTGACATAGATGTTCACACCTCGTTGTCAAGCTCAGTCACCGCCTGCCTGGCTCCTGAAAGACAAACTGTCAGCCAGGGAAGCAGGCAGACCCTGGAAAGCAGACTCTGGGATGGAGACTGGCTTGCAGGTGTATGTTAGCAGTGCCCTCGGGATCAACACCTGGGGAAGGAACGGGAAGGAAGGAGGCAGAAACTGGCAGAGGGACGAGATGATGCTATCTCAGTGCAGTCCTCAACCAGTCCTACTGGAGCTCCGAAGCTGGGGTGACCCTTTGGAGGTGTTCCTAATTGGCATGAGGGGGCCATAGCTTTATCCTCCTTTTTTGAACAGTCATGGGATTCAGGCTAGTGGGGAGGGAGTTTTCTTCAGCAGAGACCATTGGCTGGGGAATGAGTCCTCTACTCCTGCACGGAGACCTGGGTGGTGCCCATCACAATGTCCACCACACTGATCTTTGGCTCTTGGTTGTTTACTTCTGGAATATGCTCAGCACACTGTCCTGCTGGAAGAACATGTTGATTTCCGTGGTGGCCTTCAGAAGTTACCTAGGAGTTAGAACACCCAGGCTCTGGGGATGATTTGCACTGTCTGAACTAGCTGAGCACCTCTAAGATTGGGTGGCGGGTCCCTCTCTCTCTTCAGTCTCCCTGTACTGTTATACGGGGAACCTTCAAGATCTGCCTCTTAAAACATCCTCTCCTAACTCCCCCCAAAAACCTAGACTTCATCCTCTGGACCACCATTGCTGGGACTCAGAGTTCACACCCCAGGTCTGTAGTCACCTCTCTCCACCTACTCACTCACTCCAGGCTCCTGGACGCCAGCCCCAATCAGATATATACATATTTACCTACACATATTCATATTCTTGCATGGGAAAATGCCAGAAAGGTAAACAGTAAAAGTTAACATTAATTATTTCTTAGAATTAGAATAATGGGTATTTTCTAAGTTTTCTGTACTGAACATGGATTATTCATGAAGCTAGGACAAAACATTGCTTGTAAAAATAAGTCTAATAAAAAAAAATCTATTCTATCTATCCATACATGCCTTTTAATAATATCAGATTGGTTGTATAATCGTGTGAATGTACCTAACCCTTTTTCATATTGTTCTTTATTTTGTTATTTTTTAGAAAGAGTATGGGTGAAGTACTCTTCTACAAATAAAGTCTATAAGCTTTAAAAAAATAAACAAAAAATTATATTAAAATGTTAAGTAATTGTTTTCTTTTTCTGGATTGCAATTAGTAGTTATTTGTATCTGTATTATTTTATGTATATCCTAAATTTTATAAGATAATTAATATTCCTCTTAAAATAAAAGGATTAATCTTATGATTTCAAACATATGAAATAAAAAGTGACTGTTTTATCCGTTTTTCCTTTTTGCCATGTTTTGTATTTATTTTCATGTTGTTTCATGTGCATATTTTGTTTCCTCAAGGGGAATGCAGATTCTAGTGGGTCTTCTAGTTGGCTTGTTGCCTTCGGAGTATTATATATATGTTAAAATTTGCATGCTCACCCACGACATTCTCATCCACCCAAATAAAGGGGTGAGAAGCCTTCTCTGACCACATTTTGACTCTTACCACTGCATTTCTTCTGCAAATATAAATATCTGCTCACAAGACGACGTGAAACATTTTAAATTGGTCAAAATCAAGACAGAACCCTGAGTCACTCCTATTGTCCTTGTGCTCACTAGGAACTCTCTGAAAAGTTCATCTGTGTCCATTTTGACCAGGGTTCCTTCCCATCCCCTGCCTCCAGGCACAGGCTACACAATGAGCTGGCATCCTTGCAGCGTGAAGAACAAAGCCATTTCTCGTTATTGGCAAGTTGGCCAATTTCATCATCAATCGATCATTTGCTTTTTCCAGTGCGGTTCTGAGGTGTTCCTCTAGGGAGCCGAGCGGGAGAGCAGGATTTGCTCGGTCAGGCATGGCAGCAACAGGCTGTGGAAGAACTGCTCAAGGTATTTCATCATTAAAGGAAGGCCACTTGCCTTTGCAACAGCATGCATTGCGAACCAAAGGAAACGCAGGCCTAGGGTTCCCATCAATTTGGGCTTGTCAGGGAGAGTTTTTAATGCCCTTATAAGCTGTGAATGCTTCTCCCAGCAGCATAATTGTCATCCTAGAAGAAAGGGGACCGGAAGAGCGCCGAGTGTCTCGCCCTCACGGCAGACTCAGTCCTGAGCTGCCCCTCCATCTGGGGCAGCGGGCTGGAGGAGGAGGCAGTGGGGGACCCCAGGTCTGGAATGTGTAGAGAGGCAGACAGTATTTCTCCGCTCCTTTTATTGCTGCAAGCCCCAAACTCTGAAGTACTGATAAAGGGCCAGAATGGATGGAATAAGGCCTGCAGAGTAACAGGACTTTAAACCACAATTGTGGTTAAATTTACAGATAACTCAAGTGAACCTTTTAGTTAAAGATGAAAAGAAATGGGACCTGGGTCCACTTTGGACACATAATGGCCCTCAGGAGAAAAGGCTCTTCTGAACAGTCATGTTTCCCCACCAGGGGCTCGGTCATCATCCCAGTAAAGGCCCCGTCGGGAGAGACACCACATGGCCTGCATCGGAGAAGCAGGTGGCTGGTCTCCTTGCATATGTGGCCAGATCACTGCCTTACTTTGCATCTCGTATTCCAATAAACCACAATAGCACAGTAAGTATAATGTGTTTCTTAGTCACTTACATATAGGGCATAAGCCAGAGGGGGAAAGAATGTATGCATGCTCCTTCCAACTCCTTCCCCTGAAAATGACTAAACTAGAACAACGGAAACCACAGTATCTTTCCATGTTTTGCTTTTCATTCCTTATATCATCATCTCAAAATGACTGTCAGCATCTTGAGGGTAGGAACTACATCTTCTACATATTTGTCTCCCCTGTAGTACCTACCTAATCCAGTGCTGTGTGTTCCATGCTTATGAAATCCATGGACACTAGCATGTGAATAGCATGTTTTAATCTTCACAGCACTCTTCCATCGGGGCACATCTCACTATGTCCTGCTGAGCCTAGAGCAGGAAGTTGATGCCCCCAGGGGCTGACCTGTCCTGTGTCAGGGGAAGTGTGACAGAATTGGAACCAGAACTCAGGTTCTACTTTTGCTCAGACTTTTATATTGGGCCCTGATATTATGAGTTTCCCACTTTGAAGATACAAAAATAGTGAGAAGGAGGTGCTGAGAAGCTGATTGAGAAGTTATTTCAAGACTTGGGGCAGAGATTGGTTCTGAAAGTGTCCAAATCATCATGTCAAGTCAAAATAGAGATGTGTTTGTGTGTTTGACATGAACTATCCATCAATGAGGGTGAGTTCAGACTTTCTAAATGCCAAAAGAACTCAGACATCATGATCAACTCTTTGAGGACAATGAAACGAACATGTCAAAACAGAATGATCTCATTTAAATATTACACCTGACTGGGGTAGTTCTTGCATGAATGTCCCAAGTTAATTTCATAGAAATTTAACAGACTGCCTCCTTACTAATCTTGCTAGGAACATCTGAAGTATAGAACACACACTCTTACTATAAAGCCATTGTAAAGAATTTAATTAGCCCTAGTTGGTTTGGCTCAGTGGATAGGGCATCGGCCTGTGGACTGAAAGGTCCCAGGTTCGATTCTGGCCAAGGGCACAAGCCGGGGTTGTGGGCTCAATCCCCAGTAGGGGGTGTGCAGGAGGCAGCCGATCAATGATTCTCTCTCATTGTTGATGTTTCTATCTCTCTCTCCCTTCTTCTCCAAAATAAATAAAAATATATATTTTTTAAAGAGAATTTAATTAAGTGGTATTCTTTAATTTCCTGAAAAAATGAAATTCTACAAGGGAAGTGACAATCTTGGCCTAAAAGACTTGAACAAACACTAACATCATTTCTAAAAGCTGGAGGCCACATCCCTACGATGACCCCAGCTCCTGTTAAAGCACCTGCCTGAGAAAACTCAAGCCCACCAAAAGGATTTACTGTCTGTTCCAGCCAACACCTGGAGATAGGGCCCCGTCTCCTAGTCAGTAGGGGGTCAGGAGTCTAACTTCAGTAAACACCAGTTAGTAAACGCAGATGGGTTTCACGTGGACCAACCTCCCACTTTTTGTCATAGTTTTCTTCCATGACTGTACTGAACCCCCATTCACTCCTCTATGTACTCCCTCATTCTCTTTTTCAAACACCCATCTCCTTTGTGCTTATTGAAGCTGACTTCCGGTCACGCTGGACTCTTTTCTGTACGGCTATAGTTGTTGCCAATTAAAATCTGTCCTTCCCAAATTAACTAGCCGCCCAGCTTCGCTGATCTCTGACAGAAATGCTGCCTCTGCATTTCCAGTGTCCGTGTAATGCTTGTTCATAGCACCCACTTGATGAGTACATTTCCAGTGTCCGTGCAATGCTTGTTCATTGCACCCGCTTGATGAGTACTTGTTAAAGGAATGAATGAACTCACAGAGCTCACTCAGCCCACAACACCCGTTCACCTCATCCACAACCCTGGAGGCTTCACTTCTTTCCCAGGTTGGCCCCTGGGTACATGACCTTGGAATTCCACATCTCACCTTTCCCCAAGTGCCACTGCATGGGCATGGGCTGACTCCTGCCCGTGACCTGACCCTTAGACACATCTGGACTGGCCCAACGGTTCTTTCATTCCCCAGAACACATGCTTTACTCAGATGTCCGTGGCTTCTGTGTGAGTTTGCAGAGAGAAGGGATGTTCCCGGCATTATCTCTTGCTCAAGGTTGTGGGTTCCAAATTTGAATCTGAGCTTGAGCTTCCCTCGGGTTCAAGTTGCAATGAGCACTGGCAAAAATGTGACCTCCAAGTTCAAGAATAAAGACTCCGGGGGTTTCTTAGCTATCAAGTTGCCCTTACAAAAGATTCTGTTGAGTCGAGTGTAAAAGAATCAGAGTCTAAAGGATTCAATTGCTCTTGAAATATCTTGGTGAAGGGGGCACTTATTTAGCAATAGGTATCTGGAGTCTCACTCATCTCAAAATGTTTGAAAAAGGGATGAAGATATTTTCCCAATACCACAATCTTGCTAAGTCCTCTCCTCCTTTTTCTCCCTGAACTGAGTCTGAAAAGCTACACTAAATATAGGAGTAGGCAAAAGTAGGTTTACAATTTTTGTATGGAAAAAGACATGCAGCTTATAATTATTACGATAACTTTATTAACTCAAAAGAAGGTCACAATGCAACTGTAAACCTACTTTTGCCTACTCCTGTATTCCGAGGCTTATGAAAAGTTGCACTAAATATTCCTAGAAACCAACATTATCCCAGGTAAAATTTATTCATAGCAATGAATAAGAACTTAATTTCAAACCTCATTACTTTTTTTTAAAAAAAAAAAGCGACAACAAGAAAAAATTAAAATTACCCAGTCATGTTATCATTCCTAAAACATGTGTCTGGTTAGAACTTGAAGTGAGTATAGTTTCTTTTTAATGCTGTCTGTTGCAAAAGGTTTTGCCTGTAGCTATAAATATTTCTTACTACCTTTTCAGAAAGTTCCAGAGGCCCCCGGGTTTTCTGACCAAATATGGGACTCTCCTGAGGTTAGACCTATCATTTACCTTCACACTTTCACTGCCTGGCACGTTGCTGGGAAATGTGAGGCCCATGAGCTCTCCAGGCGCCACTATATCACCCTAATCCCAACAATTAAGAAATACCAAATTATTACATGTTTCCTCTCTACTTAAGATTGAACTAGACTCTCGATTCCAATAATTACAGGCTGTTGTTGTTCCTTGTGATTAAGCCCCTATCCCAGTGGTCGGCAAACTCATTAGTCAACAGAGCGGCAAACCACGGCTTGCGAGCCGCATGTGGCTCGCGAGCCACAGTTTGCCGACCATTGAACTAGGACATATAGTAGAGAGAGAAACTCTCTACCCACAAGAAGTTTATACACTCTGGGATTGGGGACAAGACTTACACAGATGAAAGAATTTGTAAGCAAGATGATAATAATAATAATAATAATAATAATAATAATATCAATAGTTACTATTCATCACGTATTCACTAGTGAGAGGAATTGTTCTAAGAGCTTTACATGTATGATGTCATTTTGTTCTGAAAACTGTCTTACAGGACAGATGCTAGTATCATCCCCAGTCACACAAGAGGATACTTAAGGAGGATAGTTTTAAGACCTTGCCCAACATCACGCAGCTGGAGAGTGAAAATCCTCTATCTACCCAGAGCCTGCATGCCAGGCCTTAACCCACCACTGCCTCTAAACAAGTGTGGGCCCACGTAAAGGTTACAGCACGTGTGTGTACATAGAAATATCTACGGAATCATTGCACACACAGCAGTTTGCTGATTCTGTCCAAATAGAACCATTACGTCAACATCTTTATTGCATTTTAATCTGTATTTGATTCAAAAATATGTATCAGGCACTGGTTACAGGCACATGAAGAAGAGATAAGGCATGGTCTCTGTCCACGAGGCGGATGAGTAAGGCTGAGCATGCTCTTGCAGTGAAAGGAAGGTGATGGTCACACACTGCTGGGGGCATACAAAAGTTTTCCTAAAAGACAGATTAATTGGGCTGGGCTAGAAGTTCGAAGGGATGGGAATTTGGGAGAGTGAAATGGCATTATCTGTGTATGTCTATCTGTAATCCGAGATAAACTCCTCCATATCCCAATTTAGTTGTTACCTTTTTTCTTCATCTTATTTTTCTATAGGTCATCTCAATGACCTCACTCACCAACATGGGAAAGGCAGTGGGTCAGGACAAAAGAGGAAGAAAGACTTTCATCCAAAACCGATGCTGGACCAGCTGTGAGAGCAGCAAGAGCATCAGATATGGGCAAATTCGGGGCAGCAGCTCCCACAAAATCGCATCAGGTTCATAATTATTTCACAACAGTGCACAGCTCCTCTGTTCACGTCCTCTCTCCTGCCTCCCAGCCGGCTCTCCCTCTGCACGCACTGCCAGTTAGGATGTTCCCTTTATCCGAGTGGTTCTTGAAATCTCGCTCCTTCCAAATAATCCTTTCATAACGTGAGAACATTGGCAAATTCCCCTTTGTCTCTCCCTCTCTGACCATGAAACAACCTCCTTTCAGGTCATCCATCCCCCCGCCCTCCACCATTTAAATGCATTCTAACATAATATCAGAACAACAGAGAGGGCTTCTAAAGAGATAAAAGCAAAAAACAAATCCACCACCAACAACAAAACAACAGCAATAATAATAGATTTTACTAAAAGCCAAATCTAAACAAGCCAGGCGAACTCATTCGAGACTTGAAAAGCCAGAGTTTGTATTGCCCTCAACCCCCATTCCTTCCAATGAACCACTGTTTTTATATCTTAGCTCTTAGGTCCTTCCTCTCTCTCCTCCACCCTTGTTTTTAAAAACACACATTCTTCCTACACGCCCACCACTCACCTTCATCCCTGTTTCAGCTCGCCACGATTCCTCCACCTTCCTAACTGCGCCACCCTTGATATTAAATTTTGCTTCCAACACTATGTGTCTCTACTCTGCTTTCGGGGACCCTGTACTTTAGTTAAAGGCCCCTTCCTTCTTGGATGGGGCCCAGGTCAGCTTGGGAAATAAAAGAGGAAGGCTAATAGAAATATCATAAAAACAGAAGAGGTTATTGGAATGTTCTTTCACTAAGTAAGCACACCCCCGACACATACCCAGGGAAGATAAATTAGTGTGTGGCTCTGGAAGAGGAATGAAACAAATATGGAGAGTGTGGGACATCAAAGAAAAACTCACTGTCCTGGGGCGGATGCGAGGGCTGTGCATAAGTGACTTAAACAGCAGAAGCAGGAGGGGCGGGGGGACTCATTAGGTATTCCTCTCCCATCAGAGTCTTAAACCTCTGGCCCCCTGACCCATGCCGTGGACATCTGCATTTCAACAATGGGGGAGTCAACATACCTGCTTATGTTAACACATGGAGACCACATCGGAGTCAACGTGTTTTGAGCTATGCCAGGTGCTCTGCTAGACCTGGACAGCCGGGTATGAAGTAAACAGACAATAACCAGTGGAGACAGAAGCATGTTGGGTATATTCCCATTTTCTCATGTCTCCAAACCGAAATCGATCTCTGGGCAAGTGCATTACCCAGCAAGTCTCAAAGAAGGGATTTTGTCAGCCCTCCTCTTAAAAAGGAAAAATGGAGACAGAACGCATGGTCATTCGGGTGCCCTAAGCAATGGTGGGCAGAAAGTAACATTAATGGTCACAGTTAAGGAAATACTTGAATGATGCTGATAACTGTCATGAAGAGAGACTGAAGTAAGCCACAGACAGAAATAAGATAAGGCGATCTTTCTCTGAAGTCCAGGAGGAAAGCCAACGTCATGTAAACCCCACTCAGGGTAGTAGCAAGTAAATAAAATAAGCACTTTATTTACACTTAGGAATTTAGTTTTCGGTCTTTAGTGGGTAACATTATACTCTACTAGTGCAAAAAAAATGCTGCAGTTAATTATACAAACTGATTACTATAAATAAATAAGAAGCGGTTGGTAAAAAACTGATTACTTAGTAAAGAATTATATTTTTGTAGAACAAATACAAATGAATATTGTAAGTTGTGCTGAGTTCTGGTTCCCTAAATGATGCCGAAGAGCTGAGAGCTAAGCAATAATCACTGAACGGAAGATGACAAGCAACTGAAAGGGAAGGTAACCATGGCCAACAAGCTATTCCATTTCTTTAGGGATAACCTTTTGCTCCTCCACTAATTTGTTAACTGAACTCTCCACTGATTTATCCAATTAATATGGTCTTATCATGTCACTGGGAGGCAAGAATCTTTCATGAAATAGCCTGGGTTTGAAGCAGTCTGGATTCTAATGGGAGAACTCCCATTTGCTTACCCAGGGATCTTGAGAAGGTTATATAACCTCACCATTCCCCAGATGCAAAATAGATGGCACTGAGACCTTAAAAGTGTGTTTGTAGGTTCCAGCAGGGACACATGGGGTGGAGAGGGAGAAAGGGGACACCCGCTTAGCCATCCAGACAAACTGAATCAACCTGGGAGATCAGTGGAATGACAGATGTCATTTAAGTGTCCAAACTGGCAGCTCGTAGACAAATAAGTGCTTGAGTTCAAATGCACAGCATAGCGATTGTAGCCAACAACACTGTATTATAAACTTCAAAGTTGCTGAGAGACTAGATCTTAACTGTTCTAACCACACAGAAAAATTTACAATAGTATGTTGTGGTAGAGGTGTTAGCTAAGGCTATGATGGAAAACAGGTTGCATATCCTAAATTTATAAAATTTTATACGTCAATTACATCTCAATAAAATATAAAATATTAATTCATTTTCTTTCAATATCTTTGTGTGCTAAATGCTATGTTGTAAATATGTATCTGATATTCGGTGTGAGACAAAATTAGGTAAATGCTTTATTTGCACCCAGCAGCAAACAAATTTGTCCATGAAATAGCCATGCAGTGGCCACATACCCTCAGAATCAGTTCAATTACTAAACCATTTGTAATACCCTTTCTTATATTTTTGATTCCAAGAAATTAGCCAAAATGATCATTGTGATCACCATGTATACAATAGCAAACTACAAACTAAATGAAGTAAATAAATGAAAACATTAAACCAGGTTCTGAGGGGAAAGGCCTGTTTACGTGGGAAATCAAGAGTGGGCCGGGGAGAGGTCAATGGAGGAAAAAGGAGACCTATGTAATACCTAAACAATAAATAATTTAAATTTAAAAAAAAAAGAGTGGGCAGGTGGTGTATGAGTAAGACCTGAAGGATTCATTCTTTTTAACGAGCGACTTATAAAATGACTTTATTGAATCATCTAACTTTTAAACCGAGGTATCCTTGAGACGTTCCACCTGACTGTTTGTTGTCATGGAGACACAATCATAAACTCTAAGTCCCAATTGCCAATAGTGACTTCTTTTATCCCCAGCTGGCCCCAAACTGTACCCTGTCCTTTAGGATGAAGATCTCACCTCTCTAACTCACCCTGGCCCTCCCTCTGGCCTGGGAAGTGTCAGTTCTAATGAGAAGGCCTGAGATTCTTCCATGAGCACAGGAGAATGGAGGGCCGCCTGTTAAATGCCATTCACAGCTCTAAATAGCCATTCAGATTAGTGGCCGTGGTTCCTAAACAACGGGTCCCACACTGATGTGTGTGCAGACCTCTTTCAAGGTCAGTGATCCGTGCAACTCGAGTGGTAATGGGATCCGACCCTTACTGTCAAAATCTGC
This sequence comes from Cnephaeus nilssonii, assembly GCF_951640355.1. Classification (NCBI taxonomy): domain Eukaryota; kingdom Metazoa; phylum Chordata; class Mammalia; order Chiroptera; family Vespertilionidae; genus Cnephaeus; species Cnephaeus nilssonii. The sequence continues at coordinate 28,403,097 of NC_137092.1, read as the reverse complement.
ACCTGTTAGGCTCGGAACAATGGGTCATTCTGAAGTCAGGCACTGCAACTTGCTCTTTTCCAGACCAGTGAAAAGAATATCCCATTTCTCTTGGAACTTGGTGACTAACACGCAAAATACTTTGACGCTGTATGCAAAATAGCATGCAAGCCGTGAAAATGATGCTATTACAGATGTAACACCCCAGACCTGCTGGCCTCTCATTCTGAGAATCATGCACATGAATCACGTCTTCCTTCCACTTCAGTGGACTGTAAATTAAACTCACATAAATGACTTGGAAGAGGAGCATAAATGTATATATGCATACACAGCAGGGGGAGGGAAAAAGTACTAATTCAATACGTGTGAAGAACATATTGACTCATAATTTGAAGCACTGGGTCCCAGTCTCGCAACAGCTGTGTGACTTTGGGTAAGTCAAGTCATTATGCTTTCCATGGAATGGAGAGTTTCGAACTCAGAGCATTGTCCGAGCTCAGGAAATGGACTTCCCTCTGCTTTGCTTTCAGTTTCATCATCTATTAGGGCTTTGGATTAAATAATTTCTAAGGTGCCTTCTAGTTCTAAAATTCTATTATTCTATTTAATTTTTTGCTTTAAATTATTCTGTGATTCAATATAGTCTTAATAGATAAAGCTACACACTTCTTACTATTCAGCAGAATGGTGCCAAGAGAGTGCACCATCAATCAAAATGTGAACAAGTAGTCATCTGAATGTGTATTTCCTAATTTTTCTAAAATAGTATTGATTATTTGTGTCATTTTAAATTGGCTTAAGAAGCCATCAGCTTCAACCACCTGGCCCCGAGGAATATATGTAAACAGAATAATCTTACAATAGTAATTTCGAGAAATGAAGATTACACACCTTCCCTTCATAATTGGTATTAGTTTGTAGTCACATTCCAGCACAGACTGGCTGGTTCTTCACAACCCCTTTCCCTTTTTCCTCTTGGTCACACAGCTAGACTACATTTCCCAGCCTCCCTTGCAGTTGGGCACAGCCATGTAACTTAGTTTTGGCCAATAGAATGTGGGTGAGAGTAATGTGTGCCACTTCCAGTTCTGGCCCATTAAATCCTCCCACATGTAATTCTCCACCATCTGCCTGTTTAGTGGAGAGGATTCCAGTGTTTTCAGGGAGGTGAGGCCACAAGATCAAAGGTTCCTGTGTTCCCAGGTCAGAGCTTTGAGGAGAGCTACCCAAGAAAGCTGCCTGACAAGAAACATCCATATAGAATTATTGTTGGGAGTTATTACCAGAATTAAATAACTCTGATTAATGTTATCATGTGGAAAATTACTTTGATGCAATGGTAGCCTCTAAGTATATCCCTAGGCAAACCACCTCTGAGGGCAGAGAACAGAAGCTCACAGAGCAAGCTAAAATGCTCCAGTCATGTTGTTTGTTGAAATGATCTAAAACACATAGGGAGAAGCAAGGAGAAAGAGAGGGGATAAATGAAGGATTGGGACCATACTAACTAATCCTGGGCCACTCGAAGTTCAGATGCCCTGCCTCTCTCTCTGCTTCAGCACCTTCCCTGTTCTGATGTGGTTATGAGGACCAGAGTTGGGGTTCAAATGACACAGAGCCTCAGGATCTCATGAACCCCCTCCTGATACCCTATGGGAGCCCTTTGCTCCCTGCTCCTTGGGAACCACTTGATTCAACAAAGTCAACCACAGGAAACATTAAGGCCCAAGCCTTGCCGTCCAAAAACTGGGAGATGAAAGCAGCAAAGGAAATACAAAGGTCCCCAAGTCATTTCAAACAGGCCTGTCATTTCTCCCAGTCTTGGAGAAAGGGCCCAGAGGACACGTGTGCCATGCAGCCCTTTTGCCAATAGCTAATGTCCCACCAATTAACAAGGAGGCAGCCCCTTCCTGTTCTGAAATAGGAGGTATTATTTTCTGCCCCATTATTAGCATTGTGAAACCCTTCAGAAACTCGTCCATCCTCTGTAGCCACTTTCCTCAAGACAAATTGAACTATAATAAATGATGTTTGGTATACTGAGAACACAATGGCAATCACCAAAAAACTCCTCTTCTAAAGTATTCTAAGTTCACCTAGTTATTATTAAGATGAAGGTGGGCGGCTTTTAAGAAATGATCACCCCTCTGTAAGAGTTTGCTCAGGTATTTAAACTTATACCGTTGGGGTGGTCTTCTTTAAGAAAAACTTTATTTTTTAAAGATCTCAGTTTTGCAAATTTAACAAAAATATGCAACCATGTGACACACTGGTATATTCCCAGGCTGCCTTAAAGCATCCTATAGAAGTAAGAAGCCTGGAGCTTAAACTTAATTCATTCCTGGTAAATCCACCTCTGACGGAGGCATGCTTGAGATGCAGATTTGTTCTAGAAGTATTTGGGGCCCTGCCTATTTCTACAAAGAAAGTTGAAGAGAATGTGCCTGGAAAAGATAGAGTCTGGAAATATAAAAACTGCATTTCCACACTTCCAAGCAATTAAACGCACAGCTGTAAATGGATGTTTCAATAACATTCTGTTCACAGCTCTTCATTATTCCTCAGAAATATCCAAATAACCAGTGAGGCAAATAATCAGTTTGGGGGTGAGGGTGGAAGGTTGACAACTGATTCCCAACTACTAGCAAACAGTCTTTGTGTTCTGCTTTATGACACTGAGGTATCACACACACACACACACACACACACACACACACACACACACACACATCTATAAGGCTCATGAATTAGTTAGCCTGAGAACAAAATGATGTCCGGCCTGCAAAAAAATATGCACATTCCATGCCTGCTTTCCCTCACCCCAGGTCACCCACAAGCGGCAGGTATATGTGAAGGAGGCCAGGCACAAGTGGATCGGGTCATCTTTTTGGTGTTTTGTCCTGGCCCTTGCTTTATGGGACTCCCTCAGAGTTGGCACTGTCCTGAGGAGCTGGACAAAGAGCCGACTCAGTTCCCTCCCCTCAGGGCTCTCCCATTTCCTTCTGTCCCTGGATGGGGACGGTGGGGAAAGCCGAGAGATAAGCCGTAGATAGACAAACTTGGGTGCCTTGACTTTTGGCTGATACCAGTTCTTCACATCAAAAAGCAAACGGGATAAAACAACAGACCACTTTTTCCAAAATCAGGTGTGAGTGCTACATTCAGTCAAGAGATCGCTTTGTCTTCCCATTGGCCAACTTCTACACACATGAAACATCTGGAGAGCTGACTGCACTCAGTTTTGAACCAGATGTTGGACATCATGTTGACATGGCCTCTACCACCATCCTTCATTTTCACCTCCAACTATTTACCTGATCCTTCCAAGAGACTTGGTGCAAGAGTCCTTGCTAACTGCGTGGAGCATGGTGGGGAGGGGGGGTGGGACACACCAAGGTGCTGTGCTGGACACAAGCCTGGCACTGGGGCTGCCCTGCGTGACTGTCTCTTTTCTTCCAACATCCACAGCGTTGCACTCTCCTGGCAGAGCATCAGTCCTCCACGGGGGCATCTACGGTCAGGACAGCTCATCCCCCTCAAAGGCTGTGGGTTCCTTCCACTGAGTGCAGCCATGAGTGGACTCCGGGTCACGTGGGTGGCAATATGTTCAGCTCCTCGCTGGCTGCTCACCCCTGACGCAGGGAAACCAGTCCCTGCGTTAGAGCCAGAGGAACACAATCACCTCCTTATCCATTTTTCAACAGCCTTTTCCCTTGCAAATCTCTGCTAATAAGCACAGCTTATCTTTATTTGCCAGGTAGCTCCTTTCTCTTCGGAGAGACCCGGAGGCCTCACCAAGGGAACCGGCGAGAAAAGCACTTTCTACACAATGACAAGGAGACAGCACTTTTCTGTCTAAAAATACACAGACGTGCTTCTCCTTCGTGGATGCTGACTTGTTATAGATAATTAGCCAACAGCTTTGAAAAAAATTCTAAAGAGAACTCTGTGTGGCCTGAAAGGATAGGAGTTCCCATTTAACTGTTCTGGGTTCTGGTCCATCTTCCACCAAATGAGCAGAACACCATATTGCAAAAGAAACTTTAAGGCCAGCTGGTCTACCCACATCTCGGAGCAGAGTTGCACCTCACCTTTCAAAATTCTTAGATGAAAGGAGCTTAATAAGCATTCCTGTTTGTTTGGTTGTTTCCTTTTCTCATAAACCAGGAGGGAAAGCCCTTATTCAGATACTAGAACTCCTTTTTTCTGGAGCCCACTTCTTTACTTTTATTCCACTTCAATGCTAAAAGTGCCCCTTCCCCAATGAGGTGGCTCCTAAGCAGTAGATTAGCAGCTCAGTTGTATTTTATTTGACGGAACTTTAGAGTCCCCTGGGATACACAAACCACAGTTGTGCATCAATATATGTTAAAGGACATAGCAAGTCAGGACCCCTAATCGCTAAATCTGGCCATCTGCGTAATTTAAAAACTGAACAAGGTAAGTTTTGGTCCTGTAACAAATACCAGGCCTAGTAAAGACCCTACTCTCTGCCCCCACTTCATGGGAAGCTCTCAGGAAGCACACTCCCAAAGTGGGTGTAGTTACAGGAAAGTACCCCCCCCCTCACCCCGGGCAACACCTTGCAAATTTCCCAAACAAAAATCTTTCCCTTTTTAGAAAAATGGGTTCTATTCTGCTTGGATACCTATCAATGGCTTCTCAGAAATGGTTCCAGGATCTATTGAACTGTGAGGTGCACAGGGTCTGGTGGTGTGATGATGATGATGATGATGATGATGACAGTGACAGGTCAGCAGCAGTAACTTATTTAGCACTGGCAAGGTGCCAGGGACTTTGCTACATCCTTTATGAGTATCAATTAACTTATTCCTCACAGCAACCTATGAGGCAGGTACTATCAAAAACCTTATTCTATAAGTGAAAAAAAACTCAGTAATAAACTCAGAGTGTTTGCTGGATAACGGTCCAAGGTCACACCTCTAGTAAGTGGCCGAGATGGGTTTGAAACACAAGTCTTTCTGATTCTAGAACCTGTGACCAGAACCATCGTGATAATACAGCCTAGTGCATGACAGATGCTTAATACATGCTGAGGTATCACACACACACACACACACACACACACACACACACACACACACACACAGATGTAACAGAACTTGATGGAGTGCTTCTCTCCCTACTTCAAACTCCTATGTTACTTGCAAAGCACTGCTTGTTACAGAACATAATTATGATTATTATGCTGATAGTCTTGGCACTCCAAACTAGACTACAAGCACCTTGAGGGCAAGACAATGTATTCTTCATAGTGTTAATAGACACGATACTTCATGTTTTATATATATTTTCTCAATCTTTATAATCACTCTGAAAGGAATATATTATTATCCCCATTTTTCAGATGAGGAAACAAATGCAGAGGTGAATGAAGGCCACAAAGCTAGCGGTAGGATATTCAAACACTCTCTGTCTGCCTCCAAAAGCCAATGCAGTCCCCGCTCTGACCCATGGCCACCTTTGTCACCTGTGTGTCCGTAAGGTGGCATAGAATACATTTGTAGCCAACGTGAGTCATGTATTCACCTTTAGATATGTGCAAAGTATGAATCAGTTTTATTTTTTAATTTTGCTTGGCTGAGAGCACTTACATTATCCAGGTCTTGCAATGCATCCTGATCCAGGAAATTTGGGTATTATTATCTAGGTTCCTCTTCCTCCATAGCTCTGTCTCCTTGCTAGCCTCATGAAAATCAGGGAACGCTTGTAGAAGTGGCAAAAAGAGGAGCAGGGATGTCACACTCCTTGTCCTTTCTGCTTCTCTATCTCATTTGCTCGGCCAGGTTACAGGAAGCCAGCGGTGGGGGTCAGGGAGGTTGGAGGTCAGAGCCTGTTTATGTGAGAGGACTAGACATAGGAGGCATCCCTCCACATTTCCTGTCCCGTCTACTCCACATCCTAGGACTAGCACTGCATCGCTGCTAACATTTACATCTGTGGGTTGGGCCAACGGTGTCATCTATGGCTGTGATGTCCTTGGGGAGCCAGGCCAATTTCTCTGGTAACCCCATCTTCCAGAGGCACTCTAGTGTCTCCCCAGGTCCGAACACTGTCATGTGCTACCTCCACTTCGGGGTTAGGGTATTCCCACAAAATCCACTACATCTCCTGGCTGTCTTGTTCCACTTTACAAGCCTGAAGGAGAATGTCTAGCAAAAGGGAAGGATGTTTTTGGACTTGGACTGTAAAGATGTACCATTTTATTCTCCTTGGGGTGTTGACCAAACAGTGGCTGCTTTTGAGCGGAGCTTCAAGAGTTAAAATGGAAGCAGTTTGGGAAAAAAATAACTATGCAAACATTGGGTGTGAGTTATACATAATAATTAGTTTGTGAAATGAACTGTGTTCCAAATTAATGCCTGCCTAAACTCTCAGGCAGACTTCGAGCAAGTAATAGATCACCTTGGGAGGTGCCAGATTCTGTACGCTTTACAGTTGAGAATTCATATCATCTGAGCCAAACCCTACGAGGCACGGTCTAGCACTATCCCCCTGTTACCAATGAGGAAACTGAGACTCCAAAAAGTTGAGTTTTTTGCCCAGAGTCACACAGACAATCGTAGAGCCAAGATTTAAACTCAGATGGTCAGCATTCAAATCCTGCTTTTCAGACAAAGAATACTACAGTGATCCCTTAGACAATTCAGTCCCCTCACAACTGTGATTTTGAGAGAAGTAAATTTTGGATCCTGGTGAATTACGGCACCACCTCTCTGGAAAATTATATTTCAGATTGAGAAGGTGCAGGAATACTTCCTCATGGGTATAAACTCAAGTAAATCTGGAGTAATTCACATTGTGGCCGGTAGATGGCAGAAAGTGACAAGAAAAGGACTGGAAACCCCAGCAGGGCTCTCAGCTGGCTCCCAGTCTGTGGGACAAAATGCATCTCACATACACCATGGTTTGTTTAAAGTAACAAGTCCTTCCTCAATGACAGTCTCTCCTGGTAGAGACTGTCATTGTCTGACCTTCTCCAGTCACCATGTCCTAGTACCGCAAGGAGGAACAGCCCCAGTGGCGCCCACAAGGCGTTTCCTCTATAAAACTGTCGTCAGGCTCTGGCCAGTGCTGACCAAGCCACCCCGGCCCCACCTCTCTTTCTGCTGCAGGAAATCTTGGGGCTGTGCAAGTGATAACGTCTGGAAAGCACCTGGCAAAGTTGGAAGACCTCTACCCTTGCTGAATTAAGACAAAAGTTAGTCGTGCGTTCTTTCCATAAAGGTGTGTTAGTACCTATTGTATGCCGGGTCCAAGTTAATGTCTGCTATTTACCTCCGCCTGCTTCCCCAGCTGCTTGCTGTTGCAAAAGGAGCTGGGAAAGAAGTTAGTTCTGCGAACTCATTTCCTGAAACGCTCTGTCACGAAAACAAGAGAAACCAAAGATGTCCTGGAGACTTTAAAAACAATTACCAACCGCCCCCTCCCACTAGAGAATCTGATTGCTGTCTTAGATAAAAAAGATATTTCTAAGTACTAAAACTCAGAACCTATATGTATTATCACAGTTTCATGTATTATCACATTTTCATCTTCTGAACTGCAAAAAGCACTTCAAAAATCTAAAGTAAAGAACTGCAAAACACATGACCAAGACGAATATTCTTAAGTGCAAATATGCTAAGAACTCTTACAAATCAATAAAGTTTATATATCAATAACTTTTCTAAAGCCAATAAACTGGGCAAGTGACATGAACAGGCGGTTCCCAGGGCAGCCTGGTTATTCAGGTTGCATGCTTATCTTCAGTGCTATATTTTTTGGGGGGGTGGGGGTCTATAATTAAACATATGAAGTGATACAAATACAATAATTATCTTTAAGTTTGGAAAACTAACCAGTATCACAAATATTTTCTTGAGCCATAAAATGGCTCAAGAGTGGTCCCTATACAGTAAGTAGTGTTCCAGGGGCAATGTGGATGAAATAACACACCTCATCAGTCCACAGTTATACTGCACCACTCATGTGGCAGAGATGGCGACTACAAGGCACTACGGAGAAAAGTCCACACTTTTGTTGCAAAGTAACCCATTGCCTAAGGAAGAGATCTCTACAAGCAAAATAGAAGCTCGTGTCACTGCACTCGCATATGAGAGTCAAGGTTCCATGGGCCCTCCTGGAACAGTGTTTACGCATACTGAGGAGGAATACGCACCCCTTGCCGCAGCCAAGGGAGGAGGCACAAATGGGGGAAGGCAGACTGGGACCCAAGTTCAACATAATCTCCCTCCCGAAACAGCTTCCCAGGTCCACGCGGGGAGAACTCACCCTGGAAGAGCTCAGTCCGCACGGAAGTCGTACACATTCGTGGCTGTCCCCTTACCTGGGTTTGTTGTGTTGGCCCTCCAGCTATTCATTTCTCAAGATTTTCTTTAGATCGCTGCCATTCCCCTTTTTGACTCCTCTCATGGGGTGCAAGCCATCTGCAGATTTGGGGAACAAAACAAGCGGACTTGAAAAAACTCTATATAGCTCCTTTGAATGACACAATTCTAGAGCTTTGTTCCATGTCTCCTCCACACCACTTTGTGCTCAAGAAAGGCAACTGATGGAGGACACAGCCACAGGGCTAGCCTTGTTACTAACATTTGTGGAAGGGAACTGAGTGAAGCTAAGAAGGCCACTGAGACCCATGATACTGGGATGGCTTCTGTGGAAGCAGAAGACAGACTGGAAAAAGTTGGCACTGGGTGGCCCATTTTTTTTATGACTCTTCAGGACTAAATCCCATCAGCTGTTGCTCTTCATGGGGTATCCTTTCTATCTTGGGTTTAAACCAAATCGGATCTCACAAAAAGTTGGTTTTGTTCTCAATCTTCACCTTCTTTTTAAGGTTCTGAATCTTAGTAATTAATCTAAGTCCACATCACTTCATATAAGGAGTTGGCCCCAAAAGACACTGGGTAAAAAGTTTGTGTTTGCTTAAAACTCAACAATTAGAAAATAAACAACCTGATCAAAAGATATACATCGAGTTGGTGTTTAACTTCAACAAAGAGGATATACAGGTGGCAGATTAGCATATAAAAAATGCCCCACATCATAGGTCATCAGGAAATGAAAATTAAACAACAAGGGGATGCCACTACACATGGATTAGAATGGCCAAAACCCAGAACACTGACAGCACCAAAAGCTGTCATCCCTCCGGCAAGGATGTGGAGCAACAGGAACTCTCATTCACTGCTGGTGGGTGCAACCACGTTGGAGGGCAGCTTGAGAGTTTCTTACAAAATTAAGCATATTCTACCTTATGATCCAGCAACCACACTCCTTGGTATTTACTTATGCCCACACAAAAACCTGCATATGGGTGTCTATAGAAATTTTATTCATAAGTGTCAAAACCTGGAAGTAACTAATAAGTTCGTGGCACATTCAGACAATGGAATATTACTCAGCACTGAAAAAAACAAGAAAGATAGAAAGGAAGAAATTAATTAATTAAAATAAAGAAATGAGCTATAAAGCCAGGAAAACACATAGGGAAAAGTTAAATGTATATTACTAAGAAAAAGAACTTTAAAAAGCTACATGCTATATGACATTCTGGCAAAAGCAAAACCATAGGGACAGTAAAGAGATGAGTGGTTCTCAGGAGTTGCAGGGGGAGGGAGGGAAGACAGGCAGAGCACAGGATATTTAGGGCAGTGAAACTACTCTATATGATCCTATAATGATGGATACGTGTCATTATACTTTGTCCAGACCCACAGAATGTACAACACCAAGAGTGCGCCCTAATGTAAACTATGGACTTCGGGTGATGATGATGTGTCCATGTAGGTTCATCAGTTGTAACAAATGTACCGCTCTGATGATGTTGATAATGGGGGAAGCTATGCATGTCTGGGGCAGGATGTATATGGGAACTCTCTGTACCTTCCATTTCATTTTGCTGTAAACCTAAAACTACTCTAAAGAAATACATTTTTAAAAGTTTATAGTTGGTGAAGGTCATCCAAGGAGAAGAGAACGGGAGACAAGTCCCTGGCTGTCTCCTTAGACATGAAAGAGTACTTTTCAAAACACAGCCTGCTGTTCATTTGCAGAAAAGTATGGCTAACTCTCAAAATCCTTCAGACACACTTCTGTTCAGTTCCTTCCAGATGTCTTACTAATTCTAAAATTAAGTGCAGGGTTTTAGGGGTGAGGATTATATTTCTGTTCATTTCTGTTCATTTTTTTAAAGAACCTTCCTCTTCTTCTCTATAACCATAAACATTTCCAACTTAAATCTTGAGTTAAAAGATTAACTACCCTTAAAAAAAAAGCATCCCAAAGAATAGCCATTTAAATTTAGCAATTCCTGCACTTTCCTTTGGATTTTTCCGAAAGGTTTGCACATCTTTTCCGGCCCTACCCTTAGCTCCAGTCTCTCCCTGCCGTCAATATATGCCTTAGCAGGCAGTTCTTTCTAAGGGCAGGTCAGGCAGGAAAAGCTTCCATCAGCTCAGCAGGAAATGAAAGACTCATGTCCCACCTCCTTGCTTGACCAGCACTCTCCCCCACCCCAGCATGGAAAATACAGCATAGTTTCGGAAAGAAATAAGGATGTGTTGGCTGAGAAATACTTCAAGGGAAAGCGATGGAAGGTTTGGGAGCACTCATATTAACACACAGCCATTTTGAAATCTGGCTTGACTGAACCCTCAGAAGGAATGAAGGGTCACCAGCAGAGAAATATGAGAAGTATGGTCATAAATTTAAATCCTAACACTTACACTTTGCAAGAGGCTTATCTGAGTTGCATTTAGTTTATTAACAATTGTTGAGTGCCATTTTAGCAAATGCCCAGTGCTATTGCTACAGTGCTGGCAACTATAAGATTCCATGCAATATGAATGCACATTATAATTCATATTGCATGGAAGCACTGATCTAGGAGAGAAGTAACGAAGGCCTAAACTAGGCTTCAAAAGTCTGACTTCATCTTCAAAATTTTGCATTTATGAATTATCCACATTTGGGAGCTCCTGGAGTTAGAGGATGAAAGGGAGAGAAGAAGAGAGAAGAGAACCACAGTGCCAACAGAGTAAAACACACCCTTGGGTCTGAATGATACGTTTCAAATGATGTCTTAGGTGCCTCATTTCAGTTCATTTGCTTTTGCTCATTCCCAGATTATCAGAAAATACTGACCCTCTCTTCTCTCAAAGAAAAAATTATTCATGACACTTATTATAACAGTAAGGCAGACTTCATCAGGGAACAATTAGGACAGATATTAGGATTTTGCAGGTTTTGCATTAGGGTTCTGTAATAGGAGAGAGCTTTTAAAACTCTCCATGCCCACCTTAGCTTGTTTGGCAATCAAATAGAACATTGGCCTGCAGACTGAAGGGTCCCGGGTTTGATTCCGGTCAAGGGCACATGCTGGGGTCCTGGGCTTGATCCCCAGTAGGGGGCATGCAGGAGGCAGCCAATCAATGATTCTCTCTCATCATTGATGTTTCCCTCTCTCTCTCCCCTCTCCCTTCCTCTCTGAAATCAATAAAAATATATTAAAACTCTCCATTGCCCATGTCACATGCAGACCACTTAAATGAGAATCTTGCTGGGACCCAGGCATCAGCATTCTTTTAGACCTCTCCAGGTGATTCAAGGGGACCATGAATGCAACACTCTGAATGCAGTGTAGAAAAGTAAGATGTGTGGGAGCAGAGGGGTTGGGGGTTTAAGGTCTATGGAAAATTACTAAGAGGAAACATCAGGAATAAGGGGGATTCTGGCTACATCAACCTAACAAGGTTCTTGCTCTAGGCAGACCAGGGTGATCAGACATCACCTGGGAACAGCAGGGAATGAGGAAATGGGTCCGATATTGAAGGTGATCAATAGCAAGGAGGTGGGAGTTCTGCTAAATCAACTTGACTGAATTCTTGTTGAAGACAGACATGGAAGTCCAAAAGTGGAGGAGGCCTCGCTGGGAAAGGAATTCAGAGGAGTTGGACTCAAGTTTGGTGAAGGAGGGACTGTCACTTCCAAACCTCGAACTGTCTTGAGAATAAAGAAGCGGAGAAATTACCATCAGTTAAGGCTCAACTATATGTGGACCTAACTTCATACGAACAAACATTCACCCCTCTCTTTAGGCTGAACAACCATCTGGGAGGCAAGTGAAGAGAGAGCAGGCACGGGCCCCACACTGCAGGCCCCTCGCCTCCTCAATCTCCCTGGTCTTCCACATTGATCTGGATTCAAGGGACTCTGCAGACAAATGCAGTTCCACAGGCCCCTTCGCAGGCCCCGCACCTGCTCCAGCCTCCCTGGCAGCTCACCCTCTTCCCCCCTCCTAGTCATGCCTGGCTCTGAGAGGGAGACCCCCTCACCTTCCCCCCTGACACTGTGAGTTTTCCAGCTCTTTAATTCTGCCTTATTCTCCTCTGTTCTTACAACCAAGGTCTTTGCTGCTTTCATTGTGTTGTCAGGTTTCACTTTGATGCCTAAATTAATACTAATGGGACGGCCTCTTGGCTGTTTGCTTACTTTTCTTTCTGCTCCGTTTCTCCAGGTTGAATATTCCTCCGTACGGGCTGTGTGCTCATCTGGCTGCCCTTTCTTGAGTCCATTTTAAAGAAGCAGAGCATTTTACACACGGTTTGCCACTCTAGAACTGGGTAAGTCAGGGGTGGGGGGTGTAGGAAAGGAAATTGCACCCAACATCTGCCTGATTAGCCTTCTGGATGTGAAGCTGAGGGTCATTACTGGCTTTAGCTTTAAATCCGAGCTCTACAAATCATCTCTCTCGCTTTCTCTCTCTACTCCTTAGAGATCCAACCTTTCCCCCAGATAATCAATAACCTCCGAGGCGGCAGAGGACAGGCAGCCTGGCCCTGGCTAATGGTCTGGACCTCTGCCGGCTAAAGATAACATCTTGACCTAAGTTACGTTTCAGTTCCTCAGCCCTGAGGTGGAACGATCCCTGGCTACTTTCCCATGAGTTGGGACAGAGGGACACCGGAACAGACCTCAGAGCTGCCCGCAAGGCCTGGAGAAATGATTCATTACGCAGACCTCCAACCAATCAGCTCCCAGCACGACACTGAATTCCTGATCTACAGCATCGCATGATGTTGCCCTACATGATCTGCAACCTACACGTGGAGTTCCAGCTTTTGAGCATTAACTTCTCATTTCCTGGGTGGCACCATTCCTAATAAAACAGCCAAACTTTCTCCACTGCAATCCTTGTGGTTCGTGTGTGGCCTTGCTAGCACCCGGCGGATGAACTCTTTCTGTGTGATAACACTCCACCCAAACTGCAGATGGTGGGCTCAGCGCCTTTGTCCCGTGGACTGAACGAGTCTGTCTTTCCAACTCGCTAGCGTTTCTTATTTAATAATTCTCCGATGGGCCAATCCCTGTTGTCTGAGGAGCTCATGAGAGGCTCTGCTGAACCCAAATACTTTCTTTTATAGCCTGATAATACCTGAAGTTTCATCTCTTTAAAGAGAAGTAGTTCTCTGAAGGTTTTGGTTGGTTCGTTTGTATGTTTTGTTTTTTCAAATCTGAACCAAAAGGATGATCACAAACTGCTCCTGGAGGGTTCACATATGAAAACAATGATTGGTGCCCTTTTGGATGGGGGACTCTTGACAGAGAGAGCGAGATAAATGAGGAGCTGCCAAGTCCTGAGGTGGGGGTGGATGGACAGCTAGATGGGGAACCAAGGATCATTTCACAACTTTGCCTGGAAGCAGCTGAGCTGGGAAAAACGTAGGCACTCCCACCCACCCCCTAAGATCATTTCTCATAGTTTCTTTTCCTCCCTAAGCAGCCCATATTCAACAAGGATTTGTCAAGAGCCTAAAGTTCTGGCCAGAGTACAAAGAGAAAGAAATGAAACAGAAAGGCAAAAGTTAATCACTCATCAAAACTCAATACCTCTCTAGCCACCACAGAATACAGCCATATAGATCTTGCCTTTAAACTTAAAGCATAAAGTAGAGACAAAGACATGGGGAGGAGGGGCAAATATATATACACATATACTCACAAAGAGTAATACAAACTGTGTATGACATATATATGTGTTTCTCCCCAACTGTGTCTCTTTATACCTTAGACTATAAACTTATTATACATACATACACACGCACACACACACACATAATGTTCACTACATAGAAACAAGTCAAATTAATAACCTCTCCATCATTACTGATCTGACCCCCATGGGCTAGTCCAGCTTGGTTCTCTCTTAGATTTCATGACCATCCAGGATCTATCCTTCAAGTCTCTTATCTTTTTCCTCATAATTTTCTTACCTTTTGTGTTTTTGTTTGTGTTTTTTATTTATTTGTTTTGGTTGTGTTTGGCTTTGTTTTCTTCTTTGCTTTAAGATTTTTCCCCCCCAATTGGTCTTATTAATTTGAATCTTAACAGTGTTCATTCTCTCCTTCAAATTCTGTACTGAATATTTTAGTTTACAAATCTCAGTTTTTAGTTGGAACGTGTTTTTGTTTTGTTTGCTTATTTATCCTTGAATTCCCTTAAGTAGTCTTATTTTCTTCATTAAAGTCAGCAAATATCTCCCAGGCTTCTCTACTTGTTTGTTTGATCTTCACCTATTTGGCTGGGAGTGTCCTTATCCATGTTCTCTCTCTTTCTCCGCTCTCTGGGGCCTCTCCCAGATGTTGGAATTCCCATGGAGCCTAAGGCCTTCATTGCTCTGAGCTGCCTGCCAGCCCCACAGTTGCTTGGGTCAGGACTGACAACCAGGTGTAGAGTTGGGAATGGTGGGGAAGTGGGATGAAATCAGGTTACTAGTGGCCCCAAATCCTCTAGAAATCTCTGGGAACTGAGTATTGAAACAATAACTCTTCTGTATTTTCAGCATCTCAAACTTAGGGTCAATGGTCTGGAGTTGAGTACGGAGTTTTCCTCACCATCTGAGTGATCCTGCACATGTTCATCAGCACACAGGCTTCCCTTCCTTGTCTGCCAAATGAGATTCAGCCATACGGCCCCACTTGCCTCCCAGGTGTGTTATAAGGATCAAGTGAAACAGTAACCACTCACTGCAGACACGGAGCTGTCTTTGTGACTGCTATTATTCCCAGTCCTGGCTCCTTTTCTTTCTTTAACTAAAGTTACAGAGTTGGAAGAGGCGAGCACTTGAAAAAAAATGACAAAGTACCTCCAGCTTCTGGAACCCTACAAACAAACCAATCAGAATAGGTTTTTCAGAAAACTACTAACTTTTCTGTTCAGCACAAACTGTAGACCAGGAGAAGGCGGGAGAAACACAACGAAGCCATCTCCCTTCCTACATACAAAACGGGAGGTGTGGCTCAGTTGGTTGCGAGTTTCTGGTTCAAGCCCTGTGTTGCTGGCTGGATCCCTGGTGTCAGGGGGCGGGGATAGGGGCAGCGGATTGATGTTTCTCTCTCTCCCTCTCCTTTTCTCTCTCAGTAAAAATCAATAAAAAAATCTCTTTAAAAATGGGAGGGGCTGTGGGAGAGAGGAGAGGATAGTAATTAAAGGGATCAGAGAGACTACAGCTCACCAGTTACCATTTCCTTGACCTTGGGCAAGCTGTTTTATCTTTCTAAACCTACTTTCTCATTTCTAAAATGGACTAATAATGTACTTTGTCATGGGAGGTTAGTGAAGATAACGTGGAATAATAACATGTCCTACATAAAATTTGTGACACATAATAAGTACCCAATAAATGGGATTAACGTGTATACATATATATCCCTTTCCAGACTGTTTACACTACATGTGTTCGATTTTCACAGGCAGACTGGCCTTTTCTCAGTTTTGTCATTTATATTGCCCCACCCATGACTTGCAGTTGAAGGGGGGAATAATCCCTCTCTTGAGTTTTAAGTGGCAGCCCTTCTTCAATGGGCTTGAATAATGTGTTTTCCTCTGTCAAGAATAAAAATAAAGTAAAATTAACATTCCCATCAGCTGAACAGGTGCCCCGGAGAGACCGGCAACTGTCACGCGCCATCGTGGGGACACTGACAAGCAGGGACAGAGTGCCCGGGGCAGCGTGGTGTCTAATTATGGAATCTTTAATTCACTGGCCCCTTTTGGCAGGGAAGGCCCCCAGCACAGATTGGTGCGGACAAATAAAGCTTCTGCATCTTAGCACTTGGCTCGACAGCCAAGAAGGCTTAGGAACACCTGTTCGGCGCTAAGCACCAAGCATTAGCGGAATCAAAAGAAATTAGAGAGGTGGTCCCTGCCCTTGAAGAGCTTATGGTCGGCTCCATCAACTTATTTCTACGTTCTGGCCTTTATATATATTTGGATTTTGCAGAACCTCATTGTAAAAACTTTACATTAGTCACCCTCTTCATTTCAAAGTTTAGGTGACTGTGAGGCCTGGAGAGTTTGTGTGTGACTTGCTCATGCGAACAATTCTATTTTTTTAAGGGAACAGAATAAACTAAAGGATCATTTCCAAGTACAGACCTGTTGAAGTTCTTAAAAATCATACTGAGTTCCTTTGAGTGCTTCAGGCATGCTAATGGGACGTGTGACCCAGTTTTTAATCACATCTTCTTCTTCCTTTTTGCCAACACACAGAGTTAGAAGAAAACTGGCTTAAGTGAAGAAAGGGAAGCCTCCAGGTGGCGGGGAATATATGGACCACTGGGTCTCAGTCAGTAGCAGCCGCCAGGCAGCCCCATCCTTCCCCTCATCCTTCCCCTGGTGGAGGAACCGCATGGAGCTGCTCCCCACTGAGACCCTACAGAGGACCATCCCTGAAAGAGCCAGGGAAGGAAGGGCAAGCCCCCTGAAGTTGGGTCTATTTGAGGAACTTTTTGGGCTGAAGAATTAGAAAAATGATAATTTTATTGCAGAAACTCATCCAAAGCCTTCCACAGGTTTTGCTTCATTTCATCCGAATGTCCACACCAACATTAACTGCTGGTCCTCAGAACTCCCCCCACCTCCTCTCACTGGGCTGTAATGAAGTACTCGAAGCAATGAATGATTCCTGCAAGTGGTCAGACTTGGGTTCCTCTCTTACTGGTTCTGTTCCTTTAGACAGGTTCCCAGCCACCCCCACCAAAGTTTCCTTGTCTGCGAAGTCAGGATCACAATTCCTCCTCGGGGGACTGAACGTTGCCATGCAGGAGTAAAGGAGGAGACGGTCCCCTGTGGTGACCTCCTTTGAAAGAGGTTCAGTTATGGGCTCCTTAGCAGAAGTGTGCAGAGACGTTCAGGGCAAAAGCACTAACCTACATATTCACATAGCACAACAGGGAGGCCATGAAATTATTCCGTTTCCAGCCACATGGAGAATGTTTAAAATCACTTACGTGAGCAAAAGGGGAAGAAACAGTAGTATTGCAAGGTCTTGCAATTTTTGTGTAAAGAAGGAAGAAGTATAACCAGGTTATCTTTTTTTTCCCCAATTAATTTAAACGACAAACAAAAAGTCCATTTTGACATTCAGAGGTGAAAAATAATTTTTTTCTCTCTATTTCCTGTTGTATTTCCCGTTAGGATGTAAAATCTTGGAAATAACATTTTGGTTTTCCCAAGTGTTCACCTCATTCAAAGCAAATTAGTCAGAGAATCACAACCTGCATAAATCCATCAGCGTCGGGGCCCAGGGATCTCAGAACACGGCTGGGCTGAATCCTGAGATAAGTCTTCATGCCAGAAACCCTATTATTTAGAAGGACAGCAAAAATAACAATCGGAGATGACATCAGGATGGTGAGAACATTGCACTCTTCTTCCTTGTGCATCAGAAGAAGCTAACATCTGCTCATTGCTGGCTAACAGGACAATACCGGAACCTGGGAAACGTCTGGTTGGCTCCAACATACATACTCTTCTGCCCTCTGGGGAAAATTCCCTCTTCGCTCCATGGCTTCAGAAAGACCATTGGCATGGGCACGCAAACACCTTCTGGAGATGGCGTGGAAATATCATTCAGTGAGTTGAGAACAGATAAGGATGTGTTTTTACACTTGTGGATAAGTAGATTCTGCTTGGAGCATGGTGAACCCTTCTGTCAACAGGTCCTTTCTCAATTCTTAGCCTCTGACTTATTTAAGGACATTACAGAGAGTATTTATTGGTCGGGGCAGCAGGGGGGTGGGAGGGAGTGTGCAGTTAGGTAGAAGAAATTGGCAAGAGTGCAAGACAGATAAAACTGAAGAGATGAGGCAAGGCAAGAGGAAACATCTGGAGCCCCTGGCAAGGGTCCTTTTAGGCTCCTCGCCTGAAGTAGCTCCCTATTTACCCTCTTCATTGTTGGCCAGAGTCTTGTTTTTCCTGCTATTGCAGATTTCTCTAAAAACAAGTAGGATGACAGCAAACATTGGCATTTTGCTTTTAAGACTCACAAGATGTCCTCTCAAATCTCACCGGGCAGATTCTACTTAAATAATTCACAGCTGGTTGAGGGCTTTACATAAACTGCTCTGACACATACCAGGGAAACTAGTCAGGATTTTCCTGGGTCGCTCATACCTGGTTACAGATCTCAGAGAAAGCCCTGCAGCCATGTGCCTCAGGTCTGACAATGCTGCCTGTTATATTCAGGAGCCAGTGCATATATCTGCAAGGTTCAGAGAAAAGAGTAGTTTAGAGAACTTATTTATTTTATGGTGGTAAGAACACTTTTCCCTCTAACAAATGTTTAAGTGTGTAATACCTATTGTTAACCATAGATACAGTGCTTGACAGCAGATTTCTGGAACTTAATTACCTTGCTTACCTGAAATGTTATTCCCCGGTGATTAGCAACTCTCCAATTCCCTCTCACTCCAGCCCCTGGCCACCACCATTCCTCTCTTTGATTCCATGCGTGTGACGATTTTAGACACCTCATATAAGTGGAATCCTGTAGTATTTATCCATCTGTGACTGGTGTATTTCACCTAGCAAAATGTCCTCATCCAAGGTTCATCCATGTGACTTGGAATATGGATATTTCGATCAGTAGAATCAAGTCACATTCATTCCCTACCACAGCTTTCTGAGCACAGGTAGGCCCTCCCATGCTCATCTGGCAGGTGGCCCTAAGTCTTGCAGAGTCAGGCTCCAATGCTAACCCTCAGTTTCCATGGAGAGATTCCACAGAAGTGAGAAGTTTAGTTGATATACCATAGACACTGCTGTAAAGAAAAAGCTTCAGGTGCCTTTTGACTCGTCTCTTTTTTTCCCCCCACTTTCTGAAAAAGGAAAAATCTAGATATTTTTGTAACCTTTGTCTCTTCCCTCCAATTCACTTTCTGTGGACATTTCAGTCCTAATATGTCAATCCCTAACATATATAAACATAGGTCTTTGGTGGCCAAATTAATGAAGTGGACACCTTATTAACAGCAAGAATAAGAAGAAGGTACCCCTGGGGATTTCAATTGCAAATATTATCACATTATGCTTAATTACACATAGATCCAAGAAAAAATTTAGACCTACATATCTCTTCCATATATTTCAAGACATTTTCTTACAAAATACACCCTACCCCATAAACAATGGCTATTCGTAAGTCATTGAACCAAAGCAGGTCTCAGTAAATTCCCAACTCTCTGTCTCATTGGAATGTCAGCATTTAAAAGAGGCCAGAAATAAGTTACATTGGCTTACACCTGAAAATCTGTTTTGGAGATCAGAGATACTAACTTTAGTCATATCTGTTGAAACAGCTCTTGAGCCCAATTCTTCCTTTGTACAAATACCATCTTTATAGAGTAGGTCATTCTGTGAAAATATATTTTATTGCTAAACATTGAGTAATGTCAATAAAATATGTCAGTCTTCCTCTTTAATCAATCAAAATGCCTGAGAAATTACAAAAGTATTAACTAACTATTAAGTTATCTTCTTTCTCTGTTCAGTCACAGTCACTTTAGAAAACTGGCATTTTTATTAAGACAATATCACTTTACTCAGAAATGGGTGGAAATTGTGGAGATGGAAGAACAGGCTGGATAGGACCCCAGTAGGACTGATGATGTAATACCTGCTGGGCACAGATAAGCTAGGACTTCCCAGTCAGATACAAACCCCATTTACTAACAGCTCCCAGTACTGACTGCTTACCCTAAAATATGCAATGGAACTGATATACATTATTTCATTGAATACTAACCTTAAACCTACAAGGTAGACACTGTTGTACACATTTTGAGATGAAAAAACTGAACCCCAGTGAGGCTACGCAGCTTGGCCAATTAGTAAGTGACAGAGCCAGAATTTGTACCATAATAGCAGTGGTTCTCATCACAGCAGTGGGCTTCTCCAAGGCCAAAACTATCTTCATGACACTAAGACATTTTCACTGTCATTCTCTCATAAGTATACAGTTTAGTTTTCTGGAAGCTTCATGCTGCGTGCTGATGGCAGCACTGAGGCTAATAGTATGTGGGTTTGTGTATTCTTGTCCTTAAAAAATTTAACTATTTTAATTTGTAACATTTGTTCATAGAAATAAGCCACATAAACAAAGCTCTCTGGGGTCTTCAGCAGTTTTTAAGAGTATGTAAAGCAGTTCTGCGGCCAGAGTTTGAGAAATGAAGCATCATATTTTACCACCTTCCAAGAACACTTCAGATTTCAAGTAGCCCAGTAAAAAAATTGGTTATTGCCCTGGCTAGTCACTCAGTGGTTAGAGCATCGGCCCATAGACCAAAGGGTTGTGGGTTCCCAGTCAAGGGCACGTACCTCGGTTGCATGTTCAATCCCCAACCCATTCGGGGCGTGTGGGAGGCAAGCAATTGAGGTTTCTCTCTTTCTCTCTTTCTCTCTCTCTCTCTCTCTCTCTCTCTCTCTCTCTCTCTGTCTACACCTCCTCCATCCCTTCCACTCTCTAAAACATCAATGGAAAAAATATTCTCGGGTGAGAATTAAAAAAAAAAAAAAGGAGACCAACTGTCAAAGATGGTGATTGTGGAGAAGATATGAATTATGGACCCTGCACTTAGACATCTCTGCTGAGAACCATGGGTTTGTCCTGAGTGGATCCTGCCTCCCTATGAGCCTTGTTTTCCCCTTGTGAGGAGGGAAGGGGTTTCTCTACAAAGTTTATAATGATCCTTGTAACGGTGTCATTCTATGATTAAATATTTTCAGAAGTGAGCATTATTTCCCCCCTGAAAAAGCAATAGAATGGTGCCAATGTGTTCATGGCACTATTCTATGATACCATATTTAAATAAAATTGAGTAAATTTTGCAAACAAGAATTACAAATATTGTTCTTTACATTTTTCCAGATAAAACACAGATGTTAATATGCGCCGGGTGTTCTATTCATTTTCTTGAGAAGTTCTGGTTTATCATAGGAACATAATCTAATCCTAGACTGATTTCCCAAAGGGATTAGTCAACATTTATTTTAATGCCTTTTAAATCTTTGGGTTCATAAAATCTTACATCTTTCAATTTGAACCAAATCTTGATTTCCTAGAAATCCAGGTTAATGTCAACAATCCCTGAGTCCTTAAAGAGTAGCTGATAATTTGTGGACATTTGAAGCAGATTGATTTTTAGTGATCATGGCTTTCCCACATGGAGAGCCATATATTTTTAGCTTTGTTGATTCACATATTTTAATGAGGAAAACAAAAACAAACTTTTCAGTTAGTCAGTCATCAAATATTTATTGAGTACTTTCTGTTTTATGATCCTATAATGTTAATAGGCTAATTTATTCAATTCAGCTAATCCCTTGAATCTAAATGGTGGAAATTATTCCTTTGTTTTTTTCCTCCAGACCATCATTATTTACAGAGATTGCATTTATATTCATTCATTCATCCTCCAGTGTATTTCCACTCCAGCTTCTATCAAGCTGTCCAAAAATGGCATTAGCTACAAATAAACACTTACCATCATCACCATCAACATTGTCACTGATGAAGCATAGTGATCTGGGAACTCCCTGAATGGACTATGCTAAGGTGGCGTTTAGGTCTGTCTCGTTCATTCGTGTTCCTCTATTCAGGGAGGAAGAAGGATGAGAAGACCATGGAAAAGAAGACAAATGCATAGCCAGGCCTTTCCTACATTGTTTTTAGAAATAGCCTCTAAAGGTCCTCCTTTGAGAATTGGTAAAAGCCTGGAAGAGGAGGGGAAAGTAAAAAAGAAAAACACATGAAGATGTAGAAAAGAAAGAATTTGCAAATCAGAATGCAGATCATTTGAACAGAGAATCCTAAGAGAGGACCATGGCTGAGGGGGGAGAGGACAAGGAAAAGGTATGGAAGGAAACTTGGGAAGGACGCTGCCCTGAGTGCTGATCAGCGGCTTCCTGGGCGTGGACGAATGGACGGCATCGGTCACAGAGCTGAGCTCCCAGTGTCTGAATGCCAGTGTCGATCTGCTCATTCAAACTGAGAATTCTTTGGTGTAATTATAACACCACACCCCCAGAAATCTTATTTTAGACTTCTACAACTCTCTTATACAGACTTTTAAATAATTTTAAATAGAAGCTGAGTCTAAAATCAATTCTTCCAGGTGATTTTGATGCAGTGGTCTAAACACTTGAAAAAATATTGCAGACATCACCCCGACATATTTTTAATGTCATGCTATGTTTTAATGTTTGCCACATTCCATAAATGTTAACCCCAAAAAATCCAAGTCTTTACCACAGACCCTCAAGTCTCAAATAAATTTCAAGGAAAGAGTGTAAGTGTGTGTGTGTGTGTGTGTGTGTGTGTGTGTGTGTGTGTGTAGAGGTTGGTGCAGAGAAGGTGAACTATTCAGCGAGTCCCTTCAACTTTGTGTCTCATGTGACTTCGTATTTGGACTGATCTCTATCTGCCTCTGGCATTATGGGAGGAAAAGTACACTTCCCAAAGTGATAGGTCTGTGTGAGGGGAATTGGAGCATCAGTGACCAGGGATCACCTGACAGTAATTCAAAGTGATGTCAAAGGGGAAGGATTATGACTATTTTTATTTCCTGAAGGTAAACAAGCTAATAATTTATGTTCAAAAGGAGGAGTTTTTCTGGGGGGAAGTATATATCTGTAAAACAACTTGTTGTATTCCTCCAGTTCCTCCAGCCCCAGCTCCCACACCCTGCGAGGAAGAGTGCGGGAAGGGGGCTGTGGGCGTTTCTTTGGGCCTCAGTTCTGTGTGTCTCAAGGTTCTGGTGGGCAAGGCTGAGGACTCACATTGGAAGAAGCCCGTGATGGAAGAGAACACGAGAGCTTCTTCACTGGCACACAGTAGGTTCTCAATCAATACTTGTGAAATAAATTAACTCCTGATACATTGGTTGTTAATGTTGTTTTTTAAAGAATTTAAAAACTTAAATCTATGTGTGTGTGTGTGCGCACACACACACACACAAAGGAAATTTTCTGCCATTCAAAGTTCCCCCATTTTGTGAGTAGAGATGTAGATATTTTCATATGGTTGTAACTGAGTATGTGCTAATTACAACTCGAAAGCTGTTTCATGGATCTGAGTTTCTTCTCCCGAAATGTTCTTCCTGGGCTCCAGCAGGCCTTTCATTCTCGCATGCATTCCTGGCCGCCTCCCCGAGGGGCTCAGGGCTACCTCCCAAGTCTGTGGCTTTCAGAGGCTTCTCAATGGAAACTGTCTCTCCAGAGAATGAAGAGAAGAGCTTATTCCATTTGTCTTAGGACTGCCTGACTGAGAATTGTTCTTGGGTGCATTTAGCCAAAATGATTCACACCCTTTTCCTCCTTCTTTGAAGCAAAGTGAGTTTCAAGAGTGTGATCACCCTCTCTCCTCCACTCACCTCCTGCCCCAAAATACACACACACACACACACATACACACACACCATTGTTGCCTAAGACAAGGTCCAACTAATTGCCTCTGGGAATATCCCCTCAAATCTTTGTCTTTCCCTCAGAAACATTCTCACCTGACTTTGCCACTGGGAGCATAAAAATTAAGTTTCCTGTCTTCTTGGCTGTGAGTCTTTTATAGTCTTTATTTTTTATTTAATGTGGTCTTAAACCCAAAGTGGTCCACACTATATTCATTCAAAAAGAAAGGAAACACTAGCATTTCCATTTTGGATTGTATATATTCTTAGAAATTCTTCAGTAATTGTTATTTCCATCCCATGTGGCTGTAGCAGGTCCTGTCCTGAATCTCACCCTACAGCGCTGTCACAACTGCCCCGAAGGCCCAGCAGTGTCCCTGGGGTGGAAACAACCTAATGTGATTCCAAATCTGCATGTTTGAGGATAGAAGTCACCATCTAATTACCAACCATGGCAAGAAAGAAGCTGCGTAAGCGTAGCTCATCCAGGTAAGACAGACAACTACAGCTTTCTAAATTGCAAATAGCTCACTAACACTGCAAAAATCCCATAATGACCAGAAGAGTCAAACATGCTACCTCTTATTGTTCTGTTCTCAGTGTCTTCACTCCTCCATTCTCTCCTCTCTGACCTGTCAGCATGGGTCTCAGAAGCCAAACATAATGGTGGTGGTGGGGATTATTGCCGAAAACCACACAAGATAAGGAGATGAAGTCATTGACAACACACTGCATAAATGCAAGGGTTCACAACTATTGTCATAGCTTCTCTGAAAATGTATAAAATGGTATTGTGAGCTAAGCATGTTTGCGTGTGTGTGTGTGTGTGTGTGTGTGTGTGTATGTGCCTTACATGACCATTGCAAGATGCACTGTCTTCTCTTCAAGGCAAAGTCTTGAAAACCCACTGTCCTTACTTAGCTATTTAATTAATGATAAATACTTAAAATACTAAAGGAGCCTTTTATTTCAGAGAATCTTAACCTTTTGCACTCAGATGTCGAGATTAAAATTACTCTTTGAATGTATCAATAATTTGAAATATAAAAAAATCCAAATAAATAAGTTTATACGAAAAGGAACTCCAGGTTTTTATTCTACTGCCGTGCTTTGCAAAATCTGGGGTATTTAAAAAATTAAATCCCGAGTAGAATAAAGGAATCGAGAAAAAAGCAAGTGAGTGCAAAGGGTTAAAGATGGATGGGTGTTGAGAGCTCATCTAGTTCTCAACTTGCTTTCCCTGGACCCACAATGAGATATTCCAATTATGTGGACTGGGCTGGAGCCTGGGAATGTGTTCATTTAAAAAAAACCCAGATTTGTTCTGATATCCAGCTAATGTGGACAAATTTAGTCCAAACATGGTATTTTTTTACACGAGAAACATAGAAACTAAATGAATTATTAATGAGACATTTAACTCTCTGGAGACTAAATAATTTCATTATTCTACAAACATTTATCATGGGCTTTGCTCTATATGAGGCAACGACTGACGACAAACAAGACGTGACCTTTGTCCTCAATCACCTTACCTAGTCAAAACAAATAATCATCCTCTGATGATTAAATGAGTTAACACATAGTAAAAGCATCGGCCAACTAAGGATGTGATAGAGATATGTGTAATTAGGACTGACTCCTCTACATTTGGACCCTGGAATTCTATGTAAAATAAATACCTCTGCATTGGTTTTTCTTTTCAGGAAATCTGGGAACCATTTTAACATGTGATGGAGCAATCTCAGGATTCCATACCACCAATTTGGGAAGAGTGAGGCATAACCTCTGTCTATTGGCTGAACTAACCATCCACGGGTTGTCCTAACTCAGTTGACCTTCATCAAGATACTTGCTCATTAAGGAACAGGAGGGCAAATGAAGACTGTAGGCTTCTACTTCTTCAGACTGTCCTGCTGCCCAGCTGCAGAGGACATAAGGTCACAATAACCTTTGTGTGTTGATATTCTAAACCTGCATTTCCTTTCCAACAAGTCAATGTTTTGGTTGAGTGCTGTCGTTCCCACTGCCCCATTTCTACCAACCCTGATCCAGCCTCTACAGTGGCCACTATGCTGCTCTGGGCGTTGGACTGGACAGCACCGAGTTCCTTGTCCACTCCTACGGCAGTGCAGGTGCATTTCCTCCATGACAGCGTGCTCTAGATCAGGACGGACACTCATTTCCCCCTAACTACACCCAAACACTGCCAGCCAACTCAGGGGCTCACTGATGCCTCAGGCCATTCTGTCCTCAAGTTTGCTTCTCAACTCCATGGGAAACTAAATTTTCAGTTTTTAAAATTTGTTTAGATTCTTTCCCATTTGGGACAGAATTTTACTAATAAATGCTTAAAGAGCAGCTCCACAGTTACGAGTGATTTTTCACTGCCAGAATAAACACTCACTAACTAGTTCTATAAATACATCCTTTACTGGCTCAGGAAAAATTCATTTTATTGTTAAGAACAATAGGAATACCATACTTGGGGTATTATCACTAATATTTTGATAACAGCATAGCATCCTAAAGGATGATGATCATTCTCTTCTACAAATTATCCTTCTGTCCTATTTTCTGAGAAAATTATTGAGACTGGTGGACCATAAGTCTCACTTAAAACTGCCTCTGATGGGCATGTTTACATGAAAGAACATACATACAAATACAGACATGAGGCCCCCCAAGGGTGAATCACTTAATGGGTTCCAAGCTTCCGTTATTCTACAGTTGACCTTGCTCACTCTCTTATTCTTGTCTGTATCCAGGATGAATTAAATAGAAATGAAATTACCCCAGATGAGGATATGGTGGAAACTTTAGTCTCATGACAAGGAATCCTTTCACAGCATTTTAACCATGCATTTCCTCTTGGAATCTGATTGTGGAGAGAGACAATCTTCCTCAGCAGTAATGCCTCCATTCCATCAGCCTCTCGGAGCCAAAGTCTTATATCAGATTCACTCTCAAACACCATGGACCAAGCATCTGCGGCCATCTTTCACGCTCTTTTCCTGTTTATTGCCTTAAAACTGGGAAATGGCTCACTGAACAAAGGCAGTTCCCCAAGGCCAAGCAGTGTGCAACACGCTAATACATATTCAAACCCATGTCTTTCAAATGTCATTGTGAATCATCTTCCCCTCCTTCCTTCCCATGGTTCAGTCATCTTGCTGGCTCTGAGTTTTCGCCTTTTGTCTCAGGCCTCAGCTGCCTTCAGTTTACTGCCTATGACTGCGATTGTCTTTGTCTCCTTTATCCGCTTCACTGTGTCTCATTTTCCTAAAGTATCTGGCACCCACTTTTCCACAACATTGTTCCTTTGTTCCAGGAAAAAAAAAATAATCTGGGGAAGCAGCAGAAACACAGTTCCAAAGGCCACAGGGTGACATCCTCTCCCACCTGATCTTTATTCATATCTGGGTTTTAATTGCATTTTTTCCCCCATTTCTCAAGCACCATCCACCTCCCTTCCGCCCTGACAGGAAGGAGCATTTTATTTCTCATTCAAAACGCTTTCCTACTGATCTCTATTCTTCAGAAGCTCCAGAGGCCCCTTGTTACCTGTTGGTTTTTCACGCATTGGTTGATCTGTTGGCCTTGCTGTAGTTTATTACCTTTTCAACCCTCCCCTCCCCCCGCCCCTCTTTCCAAACTTAGGCCAGAACTTACAACCTGCTGTCTTTTCTCATCTTCACTATCATTATCTTCAGACCAAGTCTTCCCAAAATGGAATTTTTATTTTATTATTTTTTTTTACCAACCCCATGCTCTTTAAAGAAACAAAGAGGAGAATTATGTGATGGTTTCCACCGTCGGAGTCGGAGTCGGAGCGTCTGTGGCTTTGTTTGAACGAGAGCTTCAAATCCAAAGCTAAACCTTGACTTAACACACAAACTCAATTGACGAGAGGAGTACCGTGTTCAGGCCCACCAATTGGCCGAGGACACAATCAGAGGGTTATTGGCAGGTATCTTCTTATCTCCCTGGTGCACTGACAAAACTCAATTCATTAAAATAATAAAAAAAGATCTTGGTCCCTCATGTGAGCGGCATGTGATTTTCCATGAACGGTCGGCTCAGAAGGCATCGTGCCTATTATACATTCCATTTATAAATCAAACACCCCTCGTCCTGCGGCTGCACGCTGACATGTCAGCGAGGTTTGGGTCAGCCGCACACTCTTCCACGTGAACAGCAGATTAAGGCAAAGAGACAGGGAAGCGGCTCTTTTTTCCCCCCCTTTTCCACCAGTAATAGGCAGCTTGAACGTTCAAATTGGGCTGAGACTCCAAAACCAAAGTCCCATGAACCAGAGAAGCAAAGAGACTTGAGATAAAAGCCAGGATCTGTCTGTTCCCTTGGAGCCTTCACCTTTCTTTCTCTCCCCTTCATCATGTTCATTGCAAAGTAAAGTATGTGCATGTGTGTGTGAATTAAAGAATATGTCCAGGAAAAGATGGAATAAAATCTTACCCAAGAAAGACTTTGGCTTCTAAAGCCTGTGGAGGTGGTGTGAGGCCTGGGAATCTGGGGCTCTGTGCAGGCCGGGAAGTGAAAACGGAAAGAAGAGTTTCAGGGTGTCAAGCAGAGAACCACCGAGGGCCTTGCTGAGTACTCCACCGTGAAGGGAGCATGTTCCAAGTCAGCCAGCCATGTGTTAAAGTCACTTTGCAGTTCCTCACTGCATGTGGAACTAGTTTCACCATGTAGCCTCCCATCTATGTCAAAAACATGAGATTCATCCAGACCTGCTGGGGAGGAGATTTTGTTAAGAAAATTTCCCACCGAACAGGTATGTCAAAACTTCCCAATCTCTCCTCCCTTGTCCCCACTCCCATCACTCATACCTCTATTATCTTTAGGCCATAATAATAGAAAACAAAACTGGAGGGGAGGCAAAGAAGAAGAAATCTGCTTGTAACTTGCATTTCCTTTGGATCCTTTTTTTTACCTATTGTACTAGACAAGAACCAGGAAAGAAATGAGTTGAGGGGATCTAGAAAGATAGATTTTTTTCCTTTTTGATCTATAAAAAATTGTGAAGTTCTGAAATTGCACATTACCTTTGGGAATGGCCACATATTATGGGTATTGATTCTACTAATGAGGGAAAGTCAAAGGGGGGAATGAGATATTGAAAAGTGGTGGTAACATAATTTATAACCTATTTTTTGCTCCCCATACTTTGAGGAATATGGAATAAATAATTCAGTAAAAACACCCTAAAAAGAACAAGAATAAAGATGATTAAAGTAGACTACATTAGTTATTTTCATTGAATTAAACATTGTAGAAACAAGTAGACCATGCACGGCATATCAGTAAGATTTCCATCCCAAAGACCATAAAATAAAGGTCTAAAATTCAGGTAGATTTTAAGATAAATGGGTTGTATCAAAAATGTTTCATTAAAGGGTTTAATTGTCCTAATAAAAGTTTTTAACAATCTTTGATTGATAGTAGAACCAGCATTTAGTGTAGTTTTCAAAAAATATATATAGATTATAGACAAAATGAGCCACTTTTCAAAGGATGGGGTTCAGATAGATGAATCTAAAAAAAAAAAATCCTCAGATAGTCGAAAACCACTGAGGTAGTGACTTGTCCCATGTCCAATTCAAGGGCTTTAAATAATAGTAATGTGCGATTGCTTGAACACAGAGTTGACATTCTGTGTGACTTTTACCTGGTTCCCCCTTATGCATGGCATTTGCCAGAGGTGGTGGAACTGAGAAAGGAAAAGCTAGTTGTCCTCTAACTGTAGGTCAGCTCCCCATGAGTAGCACAAAGATCATACTGCTTGCCCAGTGCAGCATGCCTTGTCATTTAAGGCCTTCCAATCTCACATAACTCTTCTCATGGAAGGCAATGTTTATTGCTGTTTTCATTAAATACAGCAACAGAACTGAGGATATTTTTCTTAGGTGGTGTATAATTTTGATCCACTGAACATTCTTTCGTTATAGTCTGATATTGTTTTCAGGATAGTTTCTAATGTTTTAATTAACTGTGATTAGACGGCTTGTTTTCAAGGTAGTTATTCATCTGATTTTGCTAAGTCGGTTTCTTTCTTAACTGGTGACATCATAAAACAAGCAGTTATCGTCGTAACAGGACAAAATCCAATGGATTAACATTTAAAGTCGTTAATTTGCTTAGAAGCAATATTTAGAAACAGACTATATGCCCCATTCACTCACAAGTGTGCATCAACTAGTTAAGAAGCATTTATCCCTAAAATGTCATCTATATGTACATTACCAGTATAGAATGCAACATCAATGTTGTTTTTTACTTTAGAAAGTTGTGTGCCCTTTATCCAGCTATTTTCTTTGTCCAGTAACTTAAGTCTATCTCTTTCTTTTAAGTTCTTATTTGCCAACCTATTGTACACACTGATAAAGCTTTATCAAAAAAATCAGAATCAGTTTATGTTGTGATTTAATCTAGTAAGAAAGCATTTAGATAAGTGCATATGCCCAGAATCATACAATATTATAAGTGCAGGATGCCTTAGAAAGCTCCTATTCTAAACTTTTCCATTAACAAATGGGAAAACTTCGGTGCAAGAGGTGAGACACTAGATAGCCCCGCTTGGATAAGAATCCAGTCTCCTGACTTGTGCTCCAGTGCTCTTCACATTAAATCATGCTACCCTCATAGGCTAATTAAGAACGTCTGATTAAGCCCTAGCGGGTTTGGCTCAGTGGATAGAGTGTCGGCCTGCGGACTGAAGGGTCCCAGGTTTGATTCCGGTCAAGGGCACATGCCTGGGTTGCAGGATCAATCCCCAGTAGGGGAAGTGCAGGAGGCAGCCAATCAGTGATTCTCTCTCCTCACTGATGTTTCTATCTCTCTCTCTCCCTCTCTCTTCTTCTCTAAAATCAATAAAAATACAATTTTTAAAAAAGAAGGTCTGATTAAGATATGGGAGATACTGCCTCTTGACTAAGAAATCTGATCCACCAACTTATAACCAACCTCTGATATGAGCAGAGGAGGAGGAGCCCACAAAGAGGCAATGAAGCGCAAGGGACGGAAGTTGATCTGTAAACTATATAAAGGAAGGCGCTTTGGGGATGGCTAAAGGCCCAGCCAGTTAAGATTGCTAACGTGCAGAGAGGTGGAAAGAATCCTAGCTGCAAATGCCAACATTTATAAGATATTTAGAGGAAGAAAATTTTTCATGTCTACATATTTTGGGTAAGATGATACCTGAGCCAAAAAAGAAAAATCAGTTTCAGTAACAACACAGATCTCTTTCTTAGTTCAGTATAACTAATTACTCCATAAGAACCACAGACCCTTCGTGTATTTCATATCACATCTGGTGTGTTATCTCTCCTGTTAGAAAATTATTCCTGAGATTTTAAAATGTCAACTAAGCTTATAAACTTCTAAGTAGTTTACTAAATATGGAAAATCATGTGAGCAATTTTTGTGTTGCCACTGACTTATTTCAAACTTTATATTTATCAAAGTTATATGTGCATAGCCTAAAATTTCAAATAGCTTAAGCCTTATTTTAAAAATAAGAGTCCTCTGACCCCAGAACTGTTATTCAAAGACAACCTCTCTCAATTATTTTAGTTATTTATATGTGTTAATATTATCTTTCAATAAAATGTTTACTTGCACATCATCAATTTCCAAGATTAGGCATTAACATTTGTCCTCTCACCATAAAAATTAAGGGTTTAGCTTTTCTTCAACACTGCTGCACCCAACACCATCATATATATTGTCATACATATATATGTATATACATACATATATATATATACAAATATATGTATGTGTGTGTGTGTGTGTGTGTGTGTGTGTGTATACATATACACACACACACACCCTCGCCATTCCTCTAATACAGGTATATATCAACTTTTGATTAGTTCATATTCATTGTTTATAGTATTACTAGAGGCCTGGTGCACAAATTTGTGCATGGGTGGGGACCCTTGGCCTGGTAGGTGATCAGGGCTGATCGAGGCCGTCTCACCTAGTCTGATCAGGCCAATTGGGGCCGGCTGGCAGGCATGGGAGGTTGGCTATGGGAGCGCACTGACCACCAGGGGCAGCTCCTGCATTGAGCGTCTGCCCCTGGTGGTCAGTGTGCATCATAGTGACCAGTCGACAGGTCATAACAGTCGCTTAGGCTTTTATATATATATATAGATTACTATGTTTATCCTAATCATAGATGAGCTACCTTATTAAGTAATTCTTTTTTCCTCAGATTTTAACATCTCTTACCTCTAGCTGTGTTTTTCGATTGTGGTTAGACAGGGAGTTGTTGTGATATAGTGTCATAGTATATGCGTAAGTTTGGTCAAAGCTATTGATAATGTCATCACTTCAGCTGAGTTCATACATGATAAACACTTTACTTGTTGAATGTAACTACCATACATAATATCTCCAGAAATATCACACTATGAATTGGCATTAAAACAAATAGTTATTGTGTACATAGAAAAAAGAGAGTATTGGAGCATAAATTTATTACTGGTAAAGCAAACATTTGTCATTGGTTGAATGACAGCAATTCAATATCTTCTTGCAAAGCATAACCAAGTGCTTTGTGTGAGACCAAAGAAAAAAGACACCCATGAGTAGAGAAACTATGTTATGTTGGTTAATGAGAATGTGGAAATGATTCCTTATCACAGCAATTAAGACCAGAAAGTACACCAAATCCCTTAGTAAAAAAGAAATTTCAAAGCAACAAGGGACTGATGTGACTGATTCATACATCACACAGGACTAACATTAAGTAATTGTGTCATTTGATTGCAGAGATCTTTCTTTCTCTAGTTGTACATAAAATACTGACTTATTTTATAACTGATAGCATATTAAAGTCAACAAAATATGGAATAATATGTTGTGATTAAATTTACATTTTATGCCCTACAATCTACTGTTCCTAGCACCCTAGGACACTTTTTTCTCCCTGTGTATGTGTCTTAGACCAGAGGTTGCCAATCGGTGGTCTGCAGACCACTGGTAGTCTGTGAGGTCCAAAAAGTTGGTGACCGCTGTCCTAGACACCACATCATTCCCCTTGATTTATTTCCTTGTTTTGGCATACCACATCCCTTAGTTGTTCTGGTCAAGGGTTAATAGAAGTAATATTTTTGATACCTAACTTGTCAGAGGATATCCTTACTCTGAATGATAGTTTGGCAGGATATAAAATTCCAGGTTGAAATCATTTACCTTCAGAATTTTTAAGACATTATTACATTTTCTTTTAACTCCCAGTGTTGTTACTGTTAACTCAAATGCCACCTGACATTCTATGCATATGACTTGGTCTCAACTCCCCAACCCCTGGAAGCCTTATGATTTTCTGTTTATCTCTAGTGTGCTAAAACTTTATGGTGATCTCTCATAGATCTGTTTTCAACCATTATGCTATGTTATCAGTAGGTTCATTCAATTCGTAATGAGGAAATTTTTATGAATTGCTTCTCTGGCAATTTCTATTCCTTGTTCTTGTCTATTTTCTCTTTCTGGAACTCCTGTTATTTACATACTAGAGGCCCTGTGCACGAAATTCGTGCATTTTGGGGATTCGGGGGGGGGTCCCTCAGCCCAGCCTGCACCCTCTTGCAATCCAGGACCCCTCGGGGGACGTCCAACTGCCAATCAGACATCCCTCTTGCAGACATCTCTCTCTCAATCCAGGACCACTGGCTCCTAACCACTTGTCTACCTGCCTGCCTGATCACCCCTTACCACTCTGCCTGCCTGCCTGATCACCCCTAACCACTCGCCTACCTGCCTGATTGCCCCTAACTACTCTGCCTGCCTGATTGCCCCCAACTGCCTCTGTCTCAGCCCCCGCCACCACGGCTTCGTCTGGAAGGACATCCAGAATGACGTCCAGAAGGTCTTTCAACTGTCTGGTCTAATTAGCATATTATGCTTTTATTATTATAGATGGGAATTTCTAGACTGACTCTCTACATTTTAAAAATCCATTTAATCTATTTTAAATGAATTTCATCTATTTTCTATCTTGTCAAGTTGTTCAACTTTATTGACATTTTCGCTATTCTATCTTTCTTCTTCATGTTTTCATTTTAAATCATATTTTAATGTCAAGGCTTCTTTTAAAACCTCTGAATATTTTTTATAGTATTATGTTCTTGTTTCATACAAATAATGACTTTTCTTATATTTTTGAGGCTAGTTTTTCCCCCTCACAGTTTTCTTTTCTGAACACAGTTCCTATTTCTTCCAAATTTCTGTTTCTGTTGTTTGGTCTGTCTTTCTTGCTCGAGGTTTCCCTTGAATGTATGGTAATCTGCTCATACTTTAAAATGAAGAACTAAAAAGCTGCCTGGAAGTTGTGAGTGGTGGACTTCATTATAAGTTAGGACTTCTCTCAGCCCATTCATTACTGGATCCTTGAGTGTCCGTACTTTTAGGTCTATGGTCTTGGGCTAGTCAGATTTCTCCGAGAAGGGACATTCAATCTCCTGTCTGGCTTCTGGCATTTTGGGAGCGTGGTAAGAGATTAAAGTTGAAGTTCTCCCCTTTTATTGTGATCATCCTGTTTTTAGAAGGTTTCCTCTGCCCTCTGCCCTCAGCTGTGCTGTGTCTTCCAGTCCAGAGATCTTCTGGTTCACCTCTCCTAAAAGGAAATCTCCTCTTTTTAAATTATGGTGTGGAGGAATGGAAAAGGGAGACAACTGCTCACCTACACAGCATGAGAACACGGATGTGGGCTTAACTGCTTCTTTAATTGCCTAGCAAACAATTCTGTTCTCAGCCCCCTCTACATCTTCACTTTCAAAGACATCTTGCACTGCCAATTCCTGAGCCTTTAGAGGTTTAAACTAGATTGCTTCTGTGCTTTTTCCACTGTAAGCTTTCTGTTTTCATGGCCTGGCACTTATCCATTGCCTTTCTAACTCTTGTTTTTATCTCATCTCGTGTTAGTCTTGTCCCTGAGGATCTATGCTTTTCAAAACACCTTTACTTTCATTTTAGTACAATTTTAGGGGGAAGCCATGGTAATCACAAATGTTTGATTCATCAATTAGTTGAAACACTGCCCCCATTAAACTAGGATGTGACTATAATTTCTTTCTTATAATTATACATATAGGCCTAACCGGTTTGGCTCAGTGAATAGAGCATCGACCTGCAGACTGAAAGGTCCCAGGTTTGATTCTGGTCAAGGGCATGTACCTTGGTTGTGGGCACATCCCCAGTAGGGGGTGTGCAGGAGGCAGCTGACCGATATTTCTCTCTCATTGATGTTTCTAACTCTCTATCCCTCTCCCTTCCTCTCTGTAAAAAAAAAATCAATAAAATATATTTTAAAAAAGAATTATACATATAACAGAACTTGAAAGTATTAGAAACAAGCTTCAATCATAAAAATGTGTTCAAACATCAGTGATAGAGAAGTGCTCATATAAAAACGATGTTTATGTAGGTTGCTCTATATCTGCTCTGGTCAAAAAGACATTCTCCATAGGTGCAACAAAGCATTAACTTTTATACTGGATAGTAATTTTTGAAAAGTAAACGCTTTTTCTCTTGTCTATGTCTCCTGAGTTTCAGTTAAAAATTTTTTATAACCAGATATAGGTGGTTTTCTGTCACTACCAAATGGAGAAAGGTCCTCAGGGAGAAATATAGTCAAGGTTAGGGAGTTGAGTCTCAACAATATATTGAAGTGGAGTGTCAACTGAGTTGGATCACCTGTGATAACCATCTCCTCGACAACCATGCCACTCCACACCTGCTATGTAGCTGCCATATGCCTCAAAGGGCATTGACCGCACTGACATCTCCAAGGATGTAGCAAGTCAAGGGTGTCCCATGCCCTTTGTCACAGGATCAAGTGGCTGAGGCCATCAGACTATCAGCACATGGCATTCCACTGGCTACAAGGATTGGCACTATGCTCAGATCACTTGCCAGATAATTGAGGAAGGCATTCTTTTTCCTTGGGCATTTTCAAGAGAGCAAATAGCTCAGCTACTTTTGGCAGCCTCCCTGGGCCTGCAGAGAAAGCCAGCCCTGGGTTGAAGACAACACAGTGGATGGCAGAGCAGAGAGACAGGAAAAACAACACTAGATGCTTGATAAACAAACCCAGAGGCCTGACTACCTCTGTATTTTTCATTATATGAATCAATGCACTCCTTTATTTTTAAAGTTGGATTAAGTTGGGTTTTTCTTTACTAATAGAGCTTATCACAGGCCAATATTATCTAGATTGCCTACCACAATTATATATTTCATTTGTGAAAAAAAATGTTAAAATGGATCTGACACTAACATTCAAATCTTACTGATAAAATGCATTTATGACATGGGCTTATTTGCTGTTTAGTGAGCTCCTTATCTTCACCAATTGTCTTTATTAGGTAAAACAACAAATATGTTTATGTATCTTTGCCTAGAGACACCATTTTCTCCTCTCTCTCCTTGATTTGTAGTTCTGTGGGTATAACTCTCAAAAGCCATTTACTATATCACCAAAATGAGAACTGCCACGTCATAAGCATGAGGAAAAGAGGAAAGAATGATCATATTACAACAAAACATCTTACTTAAATTCAGAAAATACAGATGAGGATTACTCCACCTAGAGAATTACTCAAAAGCATTTTTGAACTTTACTCTCCTAAAGATTAACAGATTATTGATTAAATAACACTAGGATAAAGCAGCTAAAATTGTAGCTCTCCTAGTATCTAAATAATGCAGACTTTTGTAGAAAAATCAAACCAGATGAAAATTAATATACTTTGCAAATTTATTTTATAATCTTTGGTAATTTAGATAATTGTCAACTTTTATTTTGTAGAGTGTAATAATTTTCAAAACAAAATAAGAACCATAACAAGTATAATAAACATAAAACAATAATGCTAAGGGCAGAGTTCTTAATGTTCTTTTCTTCTCTGTCCACACTCACTGTCTTGGTGATCCTACCCAGGTTCGCGGCTTTAAATACCACCTGTACACCAATGATCACCAGTTTTAAATCTCCAGACCTGACCTCTCTTCAATCT
Organism: Cnephaeus nilssonii; assembly: GCF_951640355.1. NCBI lineage: Eukaryota > Metazoa > Chordata > Mammalia > Chiroptera > Vespertilionidae > Cnephaeus > Cnephaeus nilssonii. The sequence goes on along the minus strand of NC_137092.1, from coordinate 28,366,301 downwards.
CAACTTCTATATCAAAAGTACCTTTATGACATCTCCATCTGGATGTCTAATTGACAGTTCAAACTCCGCATGTCCAAAACTCAACTCTTGGTCTTCCCCCTCAAAATGTGCTTTACCTAATGTTCCCTACCTGAGTGAAAGACAACTTCATTTTTCCAGTTACTCAGGACAAAACATTGAGTCATCCTTGACATATCTGTTTCTCAAACACAACTAATGGATCAGTAAATCCTTCTTGTTGCCTGTACTATCAAAACATATCCAGAATCGGATCATGTCTTTCCACTACCAATTCTACTGACCAGTGCTGAGTCACTATCATCTCTTGCTTGGATAATTGCAATAGCCTAACTGGGGACTCTGCCCCCAGCTTTGACTGCCTAAAAGAACGATCCTTTTAAATATGAATGATCCTTTTAAATATGATCCTTTTAAATATCCACTGGCTTCCTATTTTCACTCAACATAAAAACCAACACCTTCTTAATTACCTCTATGAACTGGTCCTCTATGTCCTCTCTGACTTCATATCCTCTACTCTTTCCTCCTTGATCACTCGGCTCTAGCCACACTGGGCATTCCTTTACCTTAGGGACTTTCTTCACTGTTCTCTTCTACTTCCCTTCTAGATGTCATGAGATCACATTTGAATAAAACATATGGAGATCCTATTTAAAATCACAAACTCTCTTTTCCACAACCACCTGACCCTGATGCTCTAGTTTTCCTTGGCAATGATCACTTTCGAACATTATCTGCACATTAGTTAGTTTTCACGTTTATTGTCTCCTTTCCCACCAGAAGATAAGCACCATGCATTCAGGGGTCTTGGTTTGTTCACTTGTGTATCTCAAACACCTTGATCTGTGCCTGGAACATATATTTCCTGAATAAATAAATAAAAAGGTAGACCACTCTCTATGTCTTATTTGTTGATGACAAAAAATGGAATAACCCTAACCATGAAATTAGATCTGTTTTAGTTTTATAAAGGGCTTTATAATTTGCTTTATTTTCCATTGGATGGAAATGTAAATAATTTTTGAAAATATAACTGAAGCATGTTATATCTACTACTAATGGAAAAACATTAATAAACAAGCTTTAACATCTCATATACCCACACATAACACATGTCTACAGATTTCCAATTGTGCCTATGGATTCCAGCCCCCGCACACTTCTCTCATTTGTTCTTACTTGGGGCAGTCTAGGCAAATAGATTGGCTATATTCTTGGCTGGCTCTAACTTTGAGATGCAGTTTATTTCTCCTCTAATTTTTACTCTAATAATTCCAACCTGCAAAATCTTTATGTAGATTTTATTTAACCTATACCTTGTGTTGCCAATTTTTAACATTTTGCTAAACTTCCTTCCTTTCTCATGTATGTTTTTTTTCTTGAACTTTTTGATACTATATTGCTGATATCATGACATTTCACCTATAAATACTTTATCAAGTATCACTTAAGAACAACAACATATTCCTATATCACAATGAAAGGATCATATTCAAGAAATTTAACATAAATATGTTATTATCCAATATAGTCCATATTCAAATTTCCCAATAATGTTGTTTATAGCTTTGTTTTCTATACTTAAGATATAACCATGGACCACGCATCATATTTTGTTGCCATATCTCTACAATAGTTCCTTCTTCCTCTTTCCTTCTCCTCCTCCTCCTCCTCCTCCTCCTCCTCCTCCTCCTCCTCCTCCTCCTTCTGCTTCTCCTCTTCCTCCTTTTTTGTCTGTCATATTTGAAAGTGTCCAGGCCAATAATCTCCTCTAGATCCAGGTTAAAGTTATTTAGCAAAACCTCTACCTTAAAGTTAGACTTTTGATGCACGCTCTAATAGCTATAAAAGAGGCAGTATGCAAAGTGGTCACAAGTCCAGTCCACGTAGCCAGACATACCTGGGTTCGAATCCAGCTCTGTCGCTCATGTACTGTGAGAAATATTTAAACATTTTCCTGCCTCAGCTTCCCTATTTGTAAGATGGAGATGATCACGCTACACATCTCACAGGACTGTTATACAGATTAAATAGGTTAGTATATGGCAGTGGTAGGCAAACTCATTAGTCAACAGAGCGGCAAACCGTGGCTCGCGAGCTGCATGTGGCTCGTGAGCCGTAGTTTGCCGACCACTGGTATATGGGAAGCACTTAGACTAGTACCTGGCATGTGGCAGATGCTTTGTGTTAGCTCTATTTATAGTCTTAAAACAACCTTGATTAATTTCTATCTACTGTCTGAGAATGGGGGGTTGGGGGGGGGACAGAAGCTTTATACCTTCCCTGAGTACAGAGTAACTATCAAAGGCCTGGCTTAGAATGTTTATTAAGTCCCATTGTTGCTTTTGGAAGTTCTGAGTGTTTTTACCTCAGCGCCTTTTGACAAGTGGCATTTATTGGAGATTCAAAAGGAAGAGTAAGGAGGGCATCTCCCTACACTTCACAGGGGAGGTTCAGAGAAGAGCTGTCTTCGCCTGACAGCCTCTAGAGGGCAGCAGAGGCACTAGCGGCTCTGGGCTCCTTTGGGAGTGTGAGTGATCCCTGCCTTCCCCCAGGCAGTCCTGTCCACAAACCATAAACTGGGCAGGAGGTTGACTTTGCTCAGAATAAATAGGTGTGTGATTGTTTACTTGGGGACATGAAGCACATAACCACAAGTAATATCAACATATATTATTTTTTGGTAAGAAAGTGCATCTTAAATGTAACTGTTTTGAAAAACTAAATATATCACAGTAATTGCACACCCTCTCCACGCCACGGTAACATGAGGCTCGCCAGATCTGGTTCCAGCAGTTTAATTCTTAGCGAGCAGCTGGGCGCTGAGATGACTTTGTGATGTAACTGATAAAACTGTTGCCCCGGCAGCCCCCCTGGGAGGGAAGGCCGTCTCCTCCAAACAGAAGGGAGCACCTCTGCTTGCAGCTGCCCAGCAGGTACATGGACTTTTCTACGTGGCATCAGCTTGAAGGCCTTTTGGTAAACGTTTCTAACCCTCAGAAGCCAAGTTTTCTCCTATCGCTTAGCTATCCCATGGTATTGAAACAGAGCCCTCAAAAAAAAAAAAAAAAAGATGCAAGGCATTCAGAAATAGATTAAACTACAAATGCATCATTTCTAGTAATGCTATGAGCACCTTCTCTACATTCTGGCTGGGAGGCACTGAGTAATGGGTAGGAGCATGGAATCTGAAAGCAGATAACCCGGACTTGAATCCCAGCTCCACAACTACCCAGCTGTGTGATGGTGAGCAAGTTATGTCATCTCTCTGTGCCTCAAGTGTCTGTCCTCTTCTGTGAAATGGAGGTAATACAAGTACCTACCTCGTAGGGCTGTTTGGAGAATTTAAGGAGTTAACATACGTTCAATGTTTAGAACAGTCCCTTACATTGAGTAAGCATCACAGAAGGGTTACCTTTTATTTTCTAGAATCGCAGAATCTTCTGCCAGCACTCCAGCCTTTCCCTCCGTCTCCCCGCCTCGACGTCCCGATGGCACAGCAGAGACTAAGATTCAACGCACCTACAGAGCATCATCCTCACCAGGTACCTAGAAACAAAAAGAGCATTTTCCCCTTTATCCACAACTTACAGAAGATGGCTGTGCAGCGCCCCCATCCTCAAGCCTTCCCCTGTAAGTGCTCTCACTCTGTCCAGGCGCTTTCTCTACCTTTGCGTCACCTTTGGACCAGCAACGTTCTCGCTGATTCCTTGACGCAGGTGGGGTTACCAGTTGTTTCCCTCCTGTCACCTGCTCCAGCACAGATCACGTCACTGGTCACCCGCCACTACGCACAAACATTGCCTCTCTTTACTCAGTGGAAAGGGATAGCCAAGAAGTGTATGCACTCCCCGTTTTAAAACAGGAAAATAAAGAGAATTCATTTAGAAAAAATAAAGTGAACCCCTTTAAAGTTTACCAAAAAAAAAAAAAGAATTTTTAAGCTGTTTCAGAAAACAGACAATGTTACACCAAATCCAAAACAAGAAAATCATGTTAGTGACCCTGTGAGGAAAATAAACTCTGTTTGAAAAACAGGGAGATTAAGAGGACGATGAGTGTGTAGAAAATCAGGTCAGCATTTTAAACTGACATTATCATCATGTAAAAAACGGGATCTGTGTGAATACATCTTGTTAAGAAAGACTCGTGGAATTCTTTTTTACATAGTTCTAATTTCTGTTGGTTAGATGGTTTGGGAGCAGTACATTCTACAAAGCACACCAATTGTCTAAAGTTTTAGTCTGTTCTGTGAGCTTACCTTGGGGACTTGGGTAGCTGAAGCTTAGTTTAACAAAGAATTAATGGATTGGTCCTCAGACTATTCTTGGCATTTTTAGAAAACAAATCAAATTGAAATGGTTTGTGTTACATGTATGAGCCCTGAGATCTTGGGCAAGACTCCGTGGCCTCAACTGTCACGTGGAGGTAATTGTACCTACGTGGAGCAGAAAATGTAGGTGTTTCTGTCCCACCTTCTTCAGTAAGCACCTGCTACTCCCTCTTTCATAGAGTCCCCCGCCCACACCCCAATATACTTTGCTACCCCTGTTGGTTGTTAAATCAATGACTATATACTCCTGGATGGAAGTCAAGCTCCCTTTCCTAGCCCATGGCCCAGAGTTGCCCTGGGGGACAGATTGGAGGATTTGGCCTGAGATGCTCCCTCGCTTGGCTCAACTCCCTATCCCTGGCCTGCTTCCCCCACTCCATACTGGTCTCTCCTAGAGCCACCTCAGGGATAAAACCCTGTATATGAACTTCATTTCAGTATCTGCTTCTGGGGACCTATGAATTCACATTTAACCCCCACCGAGTTTTGAAAAGATGGACAAAGATAACGTATCTAAAGCCCCCAGCACAATGTCTGGCATGGAGGAAGCGCCACAGGAGTGTTAGCTATTGTTCTTATCTGAGGTTGGACCCGCAGAGCCAGGGAGAACCAAGGGAAATATAATACAGGGACTTCACACAAACATAAAGCCGCAAACACACAAACTCTTGAGACATGTTGAGGGAACTGAATAATCCACATAATTGCTTCCATTCGCATCACTGGTGGCACCCTTGGCCTTAATTACAAGGGAATAAATGCTTCCGGCTGAGTTGTAATACAAAGAGGCTGCTACTGTGTGCTCCCGAGAGACCCACCACAGGCATTCAATTGAGTTAATAAGTATGAATACTGGGAGACTTACATGTTCTCTCTCCCATCTGCTTTAATATATATATATATACATGAAAACTCTTTGGTTCGTCCTTTAACCGGGTTTCATGGAGTAGTTCCAAGGTTGCTTGCTTAAAGGTAAGCAGCAGGAGTCTTAAGAACTTAATTTTAAGAAATTCAAACAGCAAAAAAATGCACTTTGTTCTTTGAGTTTCTTAAACCTATATTTCATATCCTTTCATAATAATTTGTCTTTTATGGATAAAATATACACAAATCACTGAGGGGGAAAAAAGGCACCTGAAATGACCTGGGGTGACCAGGTTCTCCTGTTTTTAAATGGTATACACAGAGCATATTATTAAGATTTCTATATGGTAGCATTTCTATCACAGCTCAGAAAGAGAATTTACCATTTCTTTATTATTCAGTTCAAATATAAGGGCAAAGAAACTTACTCACAGGATTTCTTTTTTTTTTTCCCCAGGTTTTCATTTATCAGCTTGTGGGGGGGGGGGAAAAAAGGTATAGGCAAAATCCCTACGTGATAAAACCCAAACCAAAGTAACAGTGGCTGGTGGGAACCTCTCAGTGAATTATTATGCTCCTAGGTCCTGAAAAAAAAAATTATTCTTCTCCAGTTCTCTCATCTGACCCCACTACAGACGAGCTTTTGTCCACTTCACAGCACTGGTGCCATTAATGATCTCCTCCAGGACAAATGGGATGTTCTTTCTCCTACCCTTGTTCACTTTAATCTATGTGTTGCCTTTGTCTGACTCAACCTCTCTCTTCCTCCTCCTCCATAAGCCTTTCTTCTCCTAATTTTGTCTGATCCTTTAGTATTTCTTTTTCAATTGTATTATGTATTTTAAAAATAAAAATGAAAACCACAATTAGAGTTGAGGGGGGGGAAGCACCCAAATCCGAACACTATTATTTTATTGGATTTCCTCCCTCCCACTCAATTTTTTTTTTTTCTTGCTGGTTTTTACATATTATAAATGGGACTCGGGATCCTTCTTTTTATATGAAATGTCTTATTTTAATTATTCCACATGTTGCTATAAAATCTTCATAACCTCCATCCTTAATTCCTTTTAATTATCTCATCTCTTTCTTTTTTATTCTCTCCTCCTCGGTCTATTCTATTTCCCCGGGAAAATTCACTCCTTTCCCCCAATAAATCCACTGAAGAGCTGGAAACTATATATCACATTCTCCTCCTATGTTCACGTGCCCTGTTGTTCTGATGATATGAATACTATTTTTTAAAAAACCAACAAAGCAAAATAAAATCCCAGTGTCCCACCAAAATATTTATAACAAAATACTACTTACTCTGGAAGTTAATCTGGCAATTTAGATCAAAGATGTATTCTTCTGAAATGTCTAAACCATATCTTTCCTCTAAATAATTCACAAGATTTTTTTTTTCAGAGTTCCTATAAAAGTAACAGGTAGATACAGGCACTTAATTAGTAGTTTTCAACAAGACTGATATTAGATTAGCATTTTCTAAATTCTGCTCTAAGTAAGACAAGTGAAATATAAAGATGCTCATTTGAAATACGAGTGATATTCTGTTTCAAAAAGGGAACAGTTTCCATGATCAACAACCAAAATAGAATACAAGTTGGGAAACATTAAATTTAAAAAATTTCAGAGATTTCTTTCATCTTTACTGTAAGAATTTCCAGAGCCTTGAATATATTAATCCCAGCACCTAAGCACAGTTGGTAGATGCTCAGTAAATACTTGCTTAATACATGAATACGCCTTGTGAAGCTCCAGGAAATAGTATTACATGTAACATTTCCCCAATGAAAAATAATTTCTTTATTAGAGTTACTTAAACAACTATTTAAAAGATGTTTATTAGAACATTGTATAGACCAACTAAAAACTTCAACTGGGGGTCCTGAACTGGTGGTTGGTTAAATGAATTATGGTGCAATAGAAGACCATGGAGCCATGAAAAATGATGATATAGGTCAATGTTTAATGATACTAAAAGATGTCAATGACATGTGGGAAAAAGTAGATTATAAAACAGCATGAAATTTTGTATGCTATCTATCTAAATAGATGTGTAGATGTGTCACATAAAGTATATACAGGGTGGGGCAAAGGTAGATTTACAGTTGTGAGTATCTGAAACACTGAGTTTACTCTTGTATTATTATTTATTAATTATTGTATTATTTTCCACATGAGCAACCATAAACCTACTTTTACCCTACCCTATATATTTGAAAAATGAAGAAGTTTAGGGTAATTATCTTTGAATGGTGCAATTATATGTGATTTTCACTTTGTACTTTATTTTTTATTGCTTATATTAATGAATTATTCAACAATGTAAATAAAGATTTAATTTGACAAAGATGCTCATTTCAATATTATAAGAGAAAAAACAGACATCAATAGCATCTAACAATAAAGAACTAAAACAGATTGTAGTATATCATAAAATATCACAATATGAAGTCATTAAAATGATGTAGAAACACATTTAATGTAATGGAAAGAGATTTACAACATATTTTTAAGTTGAAAAAGCAGGTTATAAAACAGGATGTATAATATAACTTTGTTGTAAAACAGTTATATGTTCATAATGGTACAGAAAGAAGTATAACAAAAACTTCACACTGTCAATCACTGAGTTGATATGTGTTTTCTAAACTTCATCAAGTTCCTACATTGCTTATAGCACAATAAAATCAGCAGACTTATCAATTTTTTCCATAGTTTGTTTCCTTAGCAATCTGGGTAACATAAATAAATCACTTATGATTAAAGAAAAAATAGGATTCAATAACAGTATATGAGTAAATGCTTGCTTAAAATGGTAATGTTAGTAACACTACCAAAGTTGCCTAATCTCTTTTCCAAAAAATAATGAAACTGTGGTAAAAACAGAAATGAATTTTTTAAATGCCTTAAAGAAATAATGGTTTTAATTGCATGAGGCCTTCTACTTCTTGATCCCTAGTAGTCTGATATACTAAGTGGTGTGGACAAGCACCTATGACTACGACCAAGAACTAAAGGAAATCAAGGTGTCTTGATTTTGAACATTTAGCATGAGGTTATTTAAAGACTCAACAATCTGCATTAAGAAATAATTACAATTAGTCTCTGTAATGCCATTCTTAGCATTCATGTGTCTAAATTTCAGAAAATAATTTAGGTAAAAGACAGTGGGATCCACAGAGGACTGACAATTTTTATTTTGCCTAGAACATTAAAAAGAGTACCATCTACAGCCTCCAACATTTAAAAAGAAACAGTATTCTAACCTTGAAAAGGTCCTAATTTCAGATTTTTTTTTTTAAATTCCCTTTAAGATTAGTCAGCTTAGCTTTCTATATATAAGTAGTATATTGTTCGTGTTTGTCTCGTTTTGCTGCCAACTGGTGAGACGGTAGCAGGCACCAGAGTCGCTGAGATCTAGTAAAGAGCTCAGTGTAAGAAAGCACCCCAAGACAAATGGCCACTATGTATATTTAGTCAACTATTCAGAAAGTTGTGAGAAAACAGTCCAAAGGGTTTCAAAGTGAACTAGGTCTAGCATTATATAGGGTGGGCAAAGGCAAGTTTTTTGGTTGAAGTCAGTTTAAATAATAAAACAGTAAAACCAAAATGACCTTAATGGTATTTTTTCCCCATTTCCCAAACCTCAGTCATTAATGTATCGTCCTCACACATTTTGTCACGTTTGCATAACACCCCTGCTATGATTTATCGAACATTTTTCTGTTAGGTCTCTCTGCTAGGCAGTACTATCTAGGAATCAGAGCTTTGATAGGCTATTCACATAATCATTACCCATACTAGAGGCCTGGTGCACGAAATTTGTGCACTGGGACACCCTCGAGGGATGTCTGACTGCCCGTTTAGGCCCGATCCTAAACGGGCAGTCAGACATCTCTCTCACAATCCAGGACTGCTGGCTCCCAACTGCTCACTTGCCTGTCTTCCTGATTGCCCCTAACCGCTTCTGCCTGCCAGCCTGATCACCCCCTAACCACTCCCCTGCCAGCCTGATTGATGCCTAACTGCTCCCGCCAGCCTGATTGCCCTAACTGCCATCTCCTGAAGGCCTCACCCCTAACTGCCCTCCCCTGCAGGCCTGGTCCCCCCCGCAACTGCTCTCCCCTGCAGGCCTGGGTCCCCCCCAACTGCCATTCCCTGCAGGCCCAGTCGCCCCCAATTTCCCTCCTCTGCCAGCCTGGTCACCCCTAACTGCCCTTCCCGCAGGCTTGATCGCCCCCAACTGCCCTCCCTTGCAGGCCTGGTCCCTCCCAACTGCCCTCTCCTGCTGGCCTGATCGCCCACAACTGCCCTCCCTTGCAGACCTGGTCCCTCCCAACTGCCCTCCCCTGCTGGCCATCTTGTGGCGGCCATCTTGTGTCCACATGGGGGCAGCCACCTTGTGTGTTGGAGTGACGGTCAATTTGCATATTACTCTTTTATTAGATAGGATAATCATCCAGCCATCCAAAAACACCTTGCATATTTGTCATCTAGTCTAACATTCATTTCGTGGAGCCCGGTGTAACAAGTAATGTGTTCAATTACCTAAATGTGTTCAGGATCTTACTCGAAGAGGATGACAAAGCAACTGATGGATTTGAGAAACAATCGTAATGCAAAGGAGATTCTGTTCATGCCTGTCTGCTTAATTAACTCTAAGTATGTGACTTCAAAGATACTGAAGTCACCTGTCCTTTCTATTGCAATTTCCCTTAAAGTATTTTTTTAAATATGTTTTTACTGATTTTAGAGAGAGGAAAGGAAAGGGAGAGAGAAACGTCGATCAGTGCCTCGACTGCAAACCAGCAACCTTTTGGTGCATGGAAGGACACTCAACCAACTGAGCCACACTGACCAGGGTCTTTTTTTTTTTTTTTTTTACAATTCTCATATGACTCAACACTCTCTGCCTTGTGTTATCCATTAATCCAACAAATATTTATTGAACACTTACCTTGCTTCAGGCATTGCCTGGAGCAGAACAGCCTAGTCACCTTGCCTTCATGAGGAATCTTAGATTCTAGTACATTTTTATAGCTTTCTAAGTATATATCATGTTTCCTCTTTTAAATTTTAAATCCCTGGAGGACATAATCTGGGTCTAGTTTGACGTCTCCTCCACAGCTTTGACCTGTGTGTACTTTTCAAAATAGTTCAAAATAATTGTTTAGGTCATGCCCTGGCTGGGTGGCTCTGTTGGTTATAGCCTACCCCCGTGCACAAAAAAAAAAAGATTGTAGGTTCGATTCCAGATCAGGGCACATACCTAGGTTGTAGGTTTGACCCTTTTTCTCTCTCTAAAAATCAATAAAAACATATCCTTGGGTGAGGATTTAAAAAGTAACTGTTTTGAGTCTTAAATTAGCTGTATTTAAAGATAACAGCTTGGCCGAAACCAGTTTGGCTCAGTGGATAAGAGCGTCAGCCTGCGGACTGAAGGGTCCCAGGTTCAGTTCCGGTCAAGGGCATGTACCTTGGTTGCGGGCACATCCCCAGTAGGAGGTGTGCAGAAGGCAGCTGATCGATGTTTCTCTCTCATTGATGTTTCTAAGTCTCTATCCTTCTCTCTTCCTCTCTGTAAAAAAATCAATGAAATATATTAAAAAAAAAAAAAGATAACAGCTTGCCTAAATTCATTTGTTATCAAGCAAAGTAACAAATTTTCTTTACTAGCTTAAGATATTGTATTTACCTTAAATTTTAACTATTTCCCATTCATTCATGTTATTAATCTTTAACTCTTATTAGGAAAAAACAACTAAACCAAATATCCTTTTCTAAGTGTTGCGATAATAGCTTACAGTTAGGTGCTGGCAGTTGACCATTTTCGGCTTTCATATGGCTTCTTCTTCAAGTCACACCTGTTGACTTTTTCTCTCTGGTATTTTCTTTCTCTCTTAGAAAATAAATAAATTATAGTGATATATTCAAATTTTATGTAAAGATTAAACCTATTGACTAAGGCTTTGCAGCTTTAAATATGATTTTATTTATTTATGTATAATCATTTATATATTTACATATCTCTATATATAAAAGACTAATATGCTAAGTGTCCGTCCAACTGGTAGCTATGACGCACACTGACCACCAGGGGGCAGATGCTCAACGCAGGAGCTGCTGAGCAGCAGTGACTTGGCAGCAGCGGTTCTCAGGTGACGCACCCCGAAACCAAAAAGGAGGGAGCCGGATTCCACGTGGGGTCACGTGATTCCACCTTCAGCCATGGGTTATTGCTGGGGCACTGTCGGCCCCGAATCTGGTTTACTGCACACTTACGTTCCACACCCGGTACAACAGCAACTTTGCAGATTGCCCTCTCGCACTCTGGGACCCCTCAGGGGATGTTGGAGAGCCAGTTTCAGCTGATCCCCGCAGGCCAGGCCAAGGGACCCCACCTGCCGGAGGGACCCCGCAGATGTCCTTTGAGCTGCAGCCCAGATGCAGCTGGGAAGGGACCACGGGAGGTTGGCTCCAGGGCATGTTCAGCCCGTCTCCCATCTCACCCAGTCCCGCCCCACCAGCTACCTTCTAATTAATTTCCTTTCAATGTGCACGAATCCATGCACCAGGTCACTAGTTTATTTATAAACATACTTACTTATAAATATACTAGAGGCCCGGTGCACGGATTCGTGGGAGGTCCCTCGGCCTGGCCTGCGGGGATCAGGCCAAAACCTGCTCTCTGACATCCCCTGAGGGGTCCCGGATTGCAAGAGGGTGTTTCTCAGGTGACGCACCATGGAATCAGGCTCCCTCCTCTCTGGTTCCTGGTGCGTCACCTGAGAACCGTAGCTGACAAGTTACCACAGCTCAGCAGCTCTTGCACTGAGCGTCACTGTGTGCATATCTACCAGTTGAACGATTGGACAGTCGCTTAGGCTTTTATATATATAAGTTTCTTTATTTTAAATATATTTTTAATTGATCTTAGAGAGAGAGAGAAAAACATCTATATGAGAAACACTGATTAGCTGCCTCCTGCACACCCTCTACTGGGGAGTGAGCCTGCAACCTGGACATGTGCCCTGACACAGAATGGAACCAGCGACCTTTTGGTGTTTGGGATGAGGCTCAATCAACTGAGCCATACTGGTCAGGGCCATCTCTTCTTTTTATGGAACTCTTCTGCTTTCACATAAAATCAGAGAGGATTCTAGAGAGAGCATAAAACACCAAAAATCTGGCTCCAGGCAAGTTGCTCAAAGCCATCAGCCTTTGGCAAGAAAATCAAATTCTGTGTCCATCCCCTCCTTCCAGCTGTTAGATAAGCCAGCCTCCCCCAAATAAGAAATTTAGCCTGTTCTCAACAACATAGAAATATGTACAAGTTCTAAACTTTGTTACATTTAGTACCTCCTTTTGTTTTGCTTTGTTTTTTAAATGGGGGAAAAGGTAGTAAGACTTTTCAGAGATTAAAAAAAACACTTTTGAGTCTAGATGAGAACCAAGAATGTCAGTAATGGGGCCTTGTGTTTTTTTGATGCCCTTTTATTCCATTTTTAGTATCTAGTTAGAACTGTTATATTTCCTGAATGCTGAGGAGAAACCCAGTTTAAGCTCTGTTTCTTAATATCTCTCTTTTCCCCTCTAAATACAAGAGGATATGGCTGGTAATTTAAGAAATGATAAAACTGACTCTCAAATAGCTATGTATGTACTTTTCTCGGGCTTCAGTATTCCTCCCACTGATATAAATAGTTTCTCCTTCCATGGTAACTCTGCCTCTATATGAAAACGCTGCAGTGCGGCTGAGAGGCTGGGTTAGGTCTGTAAAGTATGCGTTAGGGATGCTCTTGCTGCTCTTCAGCTTGAAGCAGAGGTTTCTTTATGTCCAAGTGAACACCTTTGCGCGCTCCGGAGACAGTAGAGCAACACAGGACACTCATCAGCATTGCAAGCCTACACCTGTGAGTCCATGATCAGGAAAATAACAATAATAATTACCCCTTCCCACCCCGCCTCCCCAAAGAACAACAGGAAAGTCTAAGAATGCTCTGGCCGGTTTGGCTCGGTGGATAGAGCATCAGCCTATGGACTGAAGGGTCCCAGTTTTGATTCCGGTCAAGGGCACATGCCTGGGTTGGGTTGCCAGCTCAATCCCCAGTGGGGGGCGTGCAGGAGGCAGCTGATCAATGATTCTCTCTCATCATTGATGTTTCTATCTCTCCCTCCCTCTTCCTCTCTGAAATCAATTAAAAAAATATTATTTTTTTTTTAAAAAAAGAAAGTCTAGGAGCTAGGTCAAACATTACCAGTATAACATACCCTTAATATTAAAGTATCACCATGCATCAAAACTTTATCACCTCTTTCAGGACTTCAGTCACTCAGAAAATGTTTCAAAATCTAACAACATAAATATCATTTCTTCTTGAGTCAATGCCACTGAATGGGCGGTAAGGGCAAGGGTATGAAAGGAAACAGAGCCCAATGAGTGACCCTTGGCTATCTCAAAATAGTACTGCTATTGCAGTAATCCCAAAGTGAGGCCATAAGGGCGGGGGTGCCTAGGAAGGGAAATAAAGGGGGGTTACATTGGAAACACAGAGGTGGAAGAAATAACAAGATCTTGTTTGAGGAATACTCACAGGATGAAAGGTGGGAGGAAATGAACTGGAGGGACTGGATGGAGGTGATGTCAGCTGTCACCGTATTTTCTCATGGCTCATAGTCCCCCTTCTTCTTCCTCTTCATGCCCTCTGATCCCCAGGTCCTGTTAATGAAAAGTTCTCAAATCCACATCCCTCCTCTCCATCACCACTGCCACTGCCCTTGTTCATGCCAGCCACATCCCTCCTCTGGACTACCTACTGCATTAGACTCCGTATTTCTCTCTCCCTGCACTCACCCACCTGTAATTTACCCTACATTCAGCCATGAAAAGTGACTTTTCTAAAGCAACAATTGGGTCACATCTGCCAAATTCCTTCTCTGGCTCCACTGTGCCCCAACCCTATGCACACAGCTCTACAGGACCCTTCATCGTGGGGCCACTCCTGCTGCTCCAGCCTCACCTGAGATCCCCCACCCACGGCTATCGCTCAGGCCAAACAGGAAGGCAGCGAGGTGCAGGGGGCCAGGGCATGGATGCATAGCTACACAGCCTGCTTCGAGTCCACCCCTCACTGTTCACCTGAACAAGTTACCCAACTATGCTGATTCAGTGTCTTCATCTATAAAATGCTGTCAGGAGGATAAAGTGAGAACATAATTTAAAAGTGCACCTGGTACGTAGTAAGAGCTAGGGAAGTGCCTATTAAGTAAAAGAAAAATAATTCTCTGGATTGTCAGGTTCTCTCCTATCCCAGTGAGTTTACATCTTCAGGTTCTGAAACCCATTTTGGGGGTGGGGGTGGGGGGCGCAGACTCTTTCTCACGGTCCATCCTTAATCTTCCTTCCGGAAGGAGCTAAAATATCAGGGCTTCTGTGAAGCCCTTCTACCACACTTGGTTCGTCCCCCTATTAAAGCTTCGATTGTTATCATTGGTATTAGTTTCCTGTGGCTGCTGTGACAGATTACCACAGACCGGGTGGCTTAGAACAACAGAAATGCGTTCACTCATGGAGCTGGAAGCCGGAAGTCTGAAATCAGTGTCCCTGGGCTGGAATCAAGGCTTTGGCAGGGCCACACTGATCCCAGAGGCTCTTCAGGGAAAAATCTGTTCCTTGTCTCTGGTGGTCCTTGCATTGCTGGGTTTGTAGCAACGCTGCTCTAACCTCGCCTCTGCGGTAACATTGCTGCCTCCTTGTCTGACTGTCCAATCTCTTAAAAAGACCCTTGTGCTTGCATTGAGGGCCCAACCTGATAATCCAGGACAATCATGCCACCTTGAGGTCTTCAACTGAACACATCTATGGTAACCATATAAGGTAACATTTCCGGGTTCCAGGGATTAGGAACCAATATCCTTAGATTCCATTCTTCAGCCACTGCATAGCTCTCTGCATGTATATTGGTCTTTTCACCTCTGTATGACAACGGTCTATCTCGGTGTAGGCACATAATGCATAATCAACCACTGAAATACACATAGCGGTGTGCCAGAATACGGTACCAGTCCATTGCCCACGTTCATCCATATTCCATCTTAGCTAAGGCCTGATTTCCCCAGGCCAGAGCTATTTCCTTCACGTGCCAAGTTGTGATTGGAAGGAAATTTCCCTCATGACTTAAATTTCTAGGTTAGAGATAGGAAGCAAAGGGGGTCTTCATCTCTGTCTCGCTTCCTGTGAGCTACCGTGAGGCGAAGTAATGGAGAACGCCGTTCCTGCCAAACCGTGGGCAGAGCAAGTGGAAGAGATGAGGGGCCCGGCAGCTGGAAGGTGACTTTCACGGAATGTGAGAATTCCGAGTGAGAGTGACAAGCATGAATTGCATTAAGAGTGCTGTCATCGGTTTGCCCAGGCTGGTTTGTTGCCATTCCTTGACCATTCACTTTAAACAGTTTTCTTCGTACTTTTAAGTGCCTAAATTCATGGCTGTTGCTTGACTGTTTTCCCAGCTCGAGTCACTCTGTGTTCAGCACAGGCGTGTTTCTGAAAGGAGACTGCTCCTTTTCCCGTGTCCTTAAATCGGTCACCTTCACCACAAGAACAAGTCTGCCTCAGCCACCACTTGCCTGGGAAGACAACTCAGCAGCTATGCTAATGTTTGTCTCAATGAGAGAAGAAAAAATTACATACAATAAAAATGTAAGCAATAGATTGCTTGGCACAATTAATCCTTGAAACGGTAAACTGTTTACTGTTTATAACTGTGTGTTTACTTCCACGTCATCTTTTCTTCCTTGTACTGCTTAAAGCTCCCAGAAATCAGAGTTAAAAGCTATACAGCCTCAAAATTTATCCAAGGGTTGCCTATGTAGACATGTACTCAGAAACTTGTAGGGTTTGAGAAATTTCTTTCATTAACATATAATACTCATCTATATATATAAAACGCTAATATGCAAAGGGTCCCCTCGGGAGTCCGACTGGGAGACCAGGAGTTCGATCGCTCACTATGATATGCACTGACCACCAGTGGGCGGTGCAGAACGAAGGCAGGCCCCGGAAGCCAACAGCCAGGGAAGGAAAGCCCTGGCTGGCAGCCAGAAGGCCCCGATTGGCCCTGATCATTGGCCAGGCCTAGGGACCCTACCTGTGCACGAATTTCGTGCACTGGGCCTCTAGTCTATAATAAAACACAATTGCCAAAATCAACTTAGATAGTGTGTCTGGCATAAAGTTTATCTAACGTAGTAGTCTGGCACCTGTCAGAGGCTTTTCTGACTCCATCAGCCTGTCCAATTAGAGCTACTTACCCCCTAAAATCACCTAGAACAACACTCTCCATCTAGCTCTGCTCCAATCATGTCTTTCATACGAATGGAACTTTGCACATGCTGTTCCCTCTGTTTGAATGCATGTCCCTCCGCCTCTTCTCTTGATTAAATTCTATTCATCCTTTGGATTTAGTTCAGGCATCACTGTCTCCAAAAAGCTTCCCTAGACTAGGTTAGATTCCCCTAAGGACTTGAGACCACTGACTGTTCATATTTGTGTGATTATGTGATCCACGTCTGCTTCCTCCACCAGAACGTACAGAGCTCTGCGAGGGCAGGGAATGAGTCAGCTTTCGTTACCATTCTATCAGCAGCCCATATCTCTGTTGCTGGGACACAGTAAGCATGTAATGAATATTTAAGTGTTACATGCACATGTGGTGGGCTCCCATGCTAGCTCTGCCTGCCACTGGGTTATTGAGGCAACTCGTTTAACCTCACAGGCCCTTACTCTCCTCGTTAGCAAGAAAATGCCTCTTCTGGGCCCAACATTCTCGGATTATTTATGGTTCCTGCCTTCAGCCTGGAAGATTGACCAGGCTACCGCTAGGAAGAAAGTCGACACTAGCTGTTATCTGCTTGCCACGTATCTCCCCCACGTGGAAGAGAAACCTGATGCCGAACAAGAAATTGGAATTATCCTTAAACACCTTTGCTTCTTTCCCTAATGCCACGGCCTCCTTCTGGCTTTCTTCACCTCTCATTTAAAATACTGCAAATGCTCCCTGAACACAGGTGGTCCTGCGTTTGCGTTCAGTCCTGTCCCCTTCCAATCTACCTGCGAGACTGCCAGTAGAACTGAGTCTAGAACACTGATTATAGCACCCCTCTGCTTGAACACTTCCAGGGGCTCCCACCCCATGTCTGGGACAAAACTTCCCCTGTTGCTGCCTCCTCAGCTGTCCTCTCCTTGAGCACTTACACTGCGCTCAGAAACACTCAGGGGGCCCAACTACACACTGTTCTTTGAGGTCCCAGTTGTTGCACGTGGTTCTCTCTGCCTGGAAAACTGTTCTCATCTCCTGTACTTGCAAAGCCTCATCCATCCTTTAGGCTCAGCTCACACATCCCTTGAACGTGGCACCTTCCTCACGCTTCCGGCTGAGTATGTCACTCACTGCCTGAATTCCCACAGAACGCGTTGTCCAGGCCACCGTAACAACACGAAGTGAGCTGTAATGTGTTTGCACAGGGAGAGTCGCGTTAAGAGTGTGGGCCTCAATTTCAGACTGACCTGAGGTTGAAACCAAATTCTGCAACTGACTTGTGTGGTCTTGGAAATTATTCTCTTAGTTGTCTAATTTTGGAAATGGGAGCTATAACACCTAACTCACTGCTGTAACCACAGATTAAATGAAATATTGTGATTAATGCACTTAGTACAATGCCTGGCCCATAATTCCCCAGAACGAATGGTAATTATTATTGGATTGTGAATGTGCTGAATGCAGAGGTACACTTGTCCGTCTTTCTATCTGGCACATGGTGGGTGCTCTCAGTGAACGGTTCTTAAGATGCGTGAGTGAAATGGTATTCCTGATGTATTTTTCTTTACAGGAAGGCTAGAGGCTTAGTCATTTTAGGAATTTAAGTGTCAAAAAGTCTACTGATCTCATGGCCTATTCCAAATCACATTTTGCTAAACTAGTCTTGACCTTACACGGGTAACATAGTTTGAGAACAAACTTGAGTGTTAAGCATCAGTCTTTTCTGCTAAACTCTTCACGCTTTAAGTCTTTACACATCAGTTTCGGCCTTTACATAATCCTATGTGCACAGATTACATCCTTCTTTCCCCTAGTAAAACACCAACAGCACGCATGTGCACAGGACTAATGCTAATAAGCACTGTTGTATGTGCTTTGGGTGTTGACCTAACTGACTTTTCTAAGATGACTGTTAAAACCACTGCAAACTCTAGCTCCGGGCTCTGGCCACAGCCTGGCATTGCCCCCAACAAGAGCCTTAAATTCCTCTGCTTATTCAACGTCTGCAGTCTCCTCCCTGAGCCTGGGCACCCCCACATTTCTCTTAGGGCCAGGCAGCTAAACCCCCCCTGGGGAGGGGGGGGCAGGCAGAGGGGAAAACTAAGTTCACACCCTACCCTCAGAGCGACCCTAGAAGAATTAAAGCCTCACAAGGTTAGAAACCTTTAACCCTTAGCACATCCAACTTTCGCACTGTAACGTCTCTTCCGTGTTCCCCGACGACTTCTTTAGGACAGAAGCACAGAAGGCTGAGAAACATCTTTGCCCCCTCCCAATTACCCAGGGCGGGTCCTCCTACGGGCCAAGCTGACTGTCCAGGGGAGGCCTCGGGCACTGGTCCCCGCAGGCCGGCCGGCGACCATCCCGCCCCCGGGGCAGGGAACGGCGTCCTGCGCTCCGTGGAGACGCAGCGGAGGCGCAGACGTCCCACGCCCTCCTTCCAGGAGCCGCCCGGGCTGCAGTTCTTTGTCGCCGCCACACCGGAAACGGCCCGGGAGGGAGCGGGCGGCGGCCGAGGGTCCCGCGCTCTGGGCGGGGCCGCGGGACCGGTCCCCACCCCCCACCCCCCCTCCGGGGCGCGCGAGGGCCGGGCCGGGCGGGGCCGTCGTCCCTTCCGGGGAGCGGTGGCCGCCGCCGCCGCGTCCGCCGGGCGGCTCCCCACCCCGCCCCCCCGCGGCTCGGGGTGACGCTTCTCCAATAACAGCTCGCGGGGAGCAAGCTCGGGCCCGGCCGGCACCGCGCAGCCCTCCCGCCGCCACCATGCGGGCTGAGGGGGACGGCCTGGAGCGCTTCTGCAGCCCGGGCAAGGGCCGGGGGCTGCGCGCCCTGCAGCCCTTCCAGGTGGGGGACCTGCTCTTCTCCTGCCCGGCCTACGCCTGCGTGCTCACGGTCAACGAGCGGGGCAACCACTGCGAGCACTGCTTCACCAGGTAGGCGGCGCGGGCGGACGCGGGCGGGAGCGGGGGCGCCCGGCCGAGGCTCGGACCGCGGCGGGAGGAAGTGCGCGCGGCGCGCGGGGTCCTAGCGCCGGCCGCTCAGGTGGCGGGGGCGGCGGGGGGAGGTTGTCCAGGGGAGGTCCCGTGGCGGGGCCGGTCGTTTTAAACCCACTGGGCCAGCCACGTGATGTAGGAAACAGGAGCCAAGTTCCCGCCACACGCCCTGTACCGCACGTTGGCAGAGCTGCCCACGTGGGATATGCCAACCTGGGAGAGCAGGGTGCTGCCCGCAAACGTGGGCTTGGCGCGGAGCCAGCCTTGTTCCACGCAAGGCCGTGCGCTGCCCACCCCGGGCATTGCCGGGGGGGGGGGCGGGGGGGGGCGCCCAGGTTCAGGCAGCCAGAGTCTGTCACCTTTAACTTGTGCTTCCTGAGGTGTGTTCCGTTCCCCGCAGCCCAGCCCTGCCCCAGACTTGCTATTTCCTCCAAGGAACTGAATGACACTTGATATTCATGTAAAGGACGTGGCCCCTCTTCTTCCTTCTCGCGCTCTGCACTTGGTGTTTGGAGAGAAGCCACGGGGACACTGACCACACACCCGGGATTCTAATGGACTGCGCTGATGGGGCGCATCTAGACCTGGCTCAGAACTGGGAAGACACGGTCACTGGGGGGGATTAGGCAAAAAGGTGTGGTTGAAAATGGCATTTAATTGTAGCATATCCTATGCATATGTGTCTATGTTTGTATGTATGCATATATACCCACATACACCAACACATAATTATAGCCTCAAGCCTTATGATAGTGTCAGGCCTGAAAGGCACTTTAGAAGTCACCAACACAACACCCTCTTGCACTGTTTTACAAGCGGGAAAACTAATGCCCGGAGAGGAAGTGTGACTGTGTATAGAGTCGCACCCGTGGTTAAGGGAATGAAATCTGTGGTCTCTTCACTTTTGCCCATTTCCCACCCGGTTAGGTGCTCAGTAAAATTAGCAAGGCTGGAAGCATGGCGTTGGAGTGAAGTCTGTACCTGGCCTCCCCCCCTGCTCTCTGAGAAGTGGACCCTGCTGTACTTTCTTCGAACCCCAGTTTCTTCATCTTGGAAGTGGAGATTCTTGGGGCTAGGCGGAGGGCACCCGAGCTCCTGCAGGTTCCTTTTGAGTACAGGTCTCAAGTCCAGCATCCACCGAAGGACTCCCATCTCCGAGGCCCGTGCACCTTACTCCGCATTAAGGCACAGGAAAAGAAGGGACAGGCGCTAAATACTGTAGTAATCTTGGCCAGACTCCCTAACAGAGCTGTCTTCCGCCTGGGGGAACCTGGAAAGGAACTAGATACAGAATCGTGCGGTGGGCAGCGTGCGGGCTGTATGTGATGTGGCTCTTTGAATTGGCGAGCCAAGAGCTAAAGGGTCATGGCACCACTTTGCAACGTTTGAGTGAAGTGAGCATTGGGTTTTCCCAAAGTTAAAAAAGGCTGCTGTGACTGGTCCCCTTGATCTTCTGAGCCTCACGGTGGCTCAGAGCCTGAAGCAGTGTGGGTGGCAGGAGCAAAGCAGGATCACCCACCCCAGAAGGGGTCTCCCGCCCCTCATCAGGGATCCTGGTGGTCCATGGTGTGAGAGAAGGCTGCGGTGCCAGACACGTAGTAGGTTCTCAGCTGGTAGTTACCCGTCCCCGCCTCAAATGAATGAAGGATCAAATATCTCTGGGTTGAGAAGGGAGAAGCAGGGCTGAGAGATGCTTTTCTTGAGCTGTGAGTGTCCGAACTGTATCTTCTCCACGCACCCCCAGCCTTAGAACACTGATGCACAGTCAGGGTCAACTTTGCATATGTGACAAAGTTTGCCCCCCCCCCATCCCCTCACCATTTTCTGAATGACACGTGTCAGGTTCACTAATTGCTGCCTTAGGCCCCGAACCAGAGCTGTCACATGCATTAGGGTGGTTCTCCCGCACCTCCCCCACCTTTCTCTGTTGGCTTGCGTGAACTGTCAACACCCACGGTTCACTTCCTCCCGTTTGAAGTCAGTTAAAATAACACACGAGAAATCAGGATACTACGGCACTAGAATGACATTAGAAATATCTTCATACTCCACTCTGTGAGTTCTGTTCAGGCTGATCAGTTCAGACTTAGTTAGATCCTTCTCATAGATTTAGCACCATTTCCTCTGTCAACTGTTTGTGGATGACCCAGGGCAAATCAGTCCGTCCCGTTGTCCTAGAGAAACGCCTGGATGTCTCGTCTCCATGGTGCCTCCTGGGAGTAGGAACAGAATTCTCAAATATTGAAGCAAACAGGGCAAAACCCACTCCTTGCTCCCCACCCCCAACCCCTACCTTAGAAAACTATTCCTTATCCTTTCTTGTGCTGGACGTTTAATATAAACAATAGTGCTTAGATAAATGGGCCACTAGAGATTTTCCCTGTCATAGTCATTGTAGGAGGGTTTAACTTATTTTGGAGGAAAATAAGTGATTGCTTCAGGAATAATTATGTTCTATAAGTTGGAAAAAACAAAACAAACACAAAAACCACGGGACGTTTCTTAGGTCACCTTGGAATGGGATTGTTGTTACTGTCAGGACAGTTCAGACCAAGGATCATTCCTGAGAGTTTCACATTTGTGTCACATTGTCTCAGTTTGGGTAGGTGACACTTGGGAAGATGTGTATCTTGCCTCAGCTGCTAGAAGGCAGCTTCTAAAAATATAAATGTCTTCTAATTGGGAGCTGTCCTTACCAGACCTCTTAGATACATTTTATGAACACACCCACTCACATTCAAACATAGGTTTTTGGCATTGGCCAACTTTTTGTGGCAGTTTTTTGGGTGTGTGTTTTGTTTTTTTTTTACATTATATTTCAAACTCGGTATGTGACACATTTTAACACTGACTGTCTCCGAAAGGGAAAAGTGGAAAAATTCGCTGTAATCTAGTGAGTGTTCCATCTGAATATTCACTTCCTATGCAGGTCCTCGGGTGGGCAGACGTCCCCCCTGTTGATCTTTTATTCTCTTGGCTCGTGGGTCATTTAAGGGCAAGAATATTGCCTTTTTATTAGTTTGTTCAGATTATGGGGGGAAAGTAGGAAGGCCTACTGCACTTCCTTGGAATAGAGCTGTTGGAACCCAGTTTCAAGGAATTTGTATTATGTCTGGCTCACTCAGTGGTGCTTTTAAGACTTAAAATGTTTGCATAAGCAAAACATTCAGATGGAGATGCCTTATTTCAGCAGGTATAAAGACGTATGGTCCCCCGATGTGTTCAGTAGCAATGTCCATCCCCTTTCCCCCCTGTTTTACCAAACCGTCAGAGCGATCTTAGCTGCTCTGCCCACAGAAGAGGTGTTGTCTGCAGGGCTGCTGTGATTGTACTTATTCCCAGAACATTTTCTGAGAATTGGAGTCTCCAAGGGGAGAAATGGCTTCGCATGGTCTCCGATTACCTTGTTTTCTGAGTGAAAAATTGGACACTGGCTCTCATAGAGGATTCCACCTTCTTTTCACATGGTTTTTGTTTTGTTTTGTTTTTCCAATGGGTAGTAAGATTCAAAAATGCAGACAACAGATTTCCTCTAAGAAGTTACATGAAAGAATACAAAATTCAGCCATCTGCATGTCAGATGAGATATTGTGTTGTCACTTCCAACGTTTCGCTATTTCAGGTTTTTCTTTTATTTCGAGACTGCAAAGGAGGGACTTTGGTTTGAATTCTGGCTTCATCCCTTCCTGGTGGTTTGCCTTTAGGTGAATCACTTAACCTCTCTGAATTCCCAGATTCCTTTGTCTGTAAAATGTGCACATTAATACCCACCCACCACACTAGCCCTGAGATAGTGGAAATTGGGTGCTCAGCACAGCCCTAACACATAGTAAGTGGTCAAAACTGGCCTGGTGTCTGGCTTGTACTTGTTTGATGAGATCTGCTGGCTAAATGTTAAGTAGTGTGATCAAACATTGTGATTTCAGGGAGGGGTGTGTGTGTGTGTGTGTGTGTGTGTGTGTGTGTTGTCTTGTTTGTTTTTAATGGTGTTGGGGTTGGAGTGGGGGATACTGAGAAGGAAATACTGGAAATGGCTGGCCAATGGAGTCGTCATTCAGATGGCCCATGACCCAGAGCTAAAAGAAGCAGCTCTCAAGCTCAGGCCCCCCAGAATAGTGCAGTATTTTCCAAAACCTAATGGAAATGATATCGTAAACCTACACAGATAAAGCTTTTATTATTTTTCTTTTTTTTTTCTTTATTGATTAAGGTCTTACATATGTGTCCTTATCCCCCCATTGCCTCCCTTTCCCTCCCTCCCCCGATCATGCTCTCACCCCCCTGTTGTCTGTGTCCATTGGTTAGGCTGATTTTCCTGCATACAAGTCCTTTGGTTGCTCTCTCCCCCTTTCACCCACCCTCCCCTACCTCCCCTCTGAGGTTTGATGGTCTGATAGACGCTTCTCTGTCTCTGGGTCTGTTTTTGTTCATCAGTTTATGTTGTTCATTATATTCCACAAGTGAGTGAGCTCATGTGATATTTATCTTTCTCTGACTGGCTTATTTCACTTAGCATAATGCTCTCCAGTTCCATCCATGCTGTTGCAAATGGTAAGAATTCCTTCTTTTTTTATAGCAGCGTAGTATTCCATTGTGTAGCTGTACCACAGTTTTTTAATCCACTCATCTGCTGATGGGCATTTAGGCTGTTTCCAAATATTAGCTATTATAAATTGCGCTGTTAGGAACATAGGGATGCATATGTCCTTTCTGATTGGTGTTTCTAGTTTCTTGGGATATATTCCTAGAAGTGGGATCACTGGGTCAAATGGGAGTTCCATTTAAGGCTTTTTTTTTTAATTGATTTTTTAGAGAGAGTAGAAGGGAGAGGGAGGGAGGGGAAGACAGAGAGAGAAAAAGAGAAATCAATTGGGGATTGAACCCACAAACTGGGCAGATGCCCTGACAAGGAATTGAACCAGCAGTCTTTCGGTGCACAGGACTCTCAACCCACTAAGCCACACTGGCCAGGGGTAAAGCTTTTTTTTTTTTTTTTTTTTAAAGAGCCTTTTCTAGCTCCAAAGTGCTTAGACACTTTAATACACTTTCACTATGACATTAAACACATATTTGAAAGGGGAATGGAGGAAAACAGAATTTCCCACACAGCAAGGATACCAGGGCTCCTCTCTGCTCTCTCCTCTAGATTTCAAAGGTGTCAAGTGCTGTAACATGCGTAGTTTTCATATGCAGGGAACATCATTTCTGTTTTAGCTTATAGAGGCTCAGTGCCCAAGCTGCCCGTTTGGAAACAATTTGAGATGAAAGAGACAGAACAGCAGCAGGATGTCCTGAAGTGAAATGCAAACCCCGGTGAGTTAAAACCACCTTCTAGCACCTTTCCCTCCCAAAAGTAATTGCAGAAAATCCTCTCAATAAAGAAAAAAACACACACCTGAAGATCTATATAAAATGGCATTTCTTTAAATCACATTGCTCTTTACAGCTCATAAAGCATTTCCACGCACGTTCTTATTTTGATCCTCTCGAGGATGTAGGAGGAAACTGAATGTTAGGCAGGTTAAGTTGTTTCCTTGAATTCCACTTTCTTTTTATTGTCATACAGGTATTGAATGTCTTCTAAGGGCCAGGCTGTGTGCTCTTCACAGAGGGAGCCCTGTCTTCCTGTTTGAGTCTGAGCTTCTTCTCTCTGCCCCTTTTGGCCTGAATCAACTGTGTCATTCACACCTGGACACCAGGACTTAATTCATCTCTGGTTTCTCCTTGAATGAATGCAATTTTTAAAAAATATATTTTTTATTGATTTTAGAGAGGAAGGAAGAGGGGGAGAGAGATAGAAATGTCAATGATGAGAATCATTGATTGGCTGCCTCCTGCACGCCCCTTACTGGGGATTGAGCATGTGCCCTGACCAGGAATACTAGTAGAACCTTGACCTCTTCGTTCATAGGTTGAAGCTCAACCACTGAGCCATGCCGGCCAGGCTGAATGAATGCAATTTTTACCACCTCTTTTGCTCCCCCTTCCCCCAAAAGGTAATTCAACAAACGAATGCATTGTTTTAAAAATTTTAACAAATAAATTGATTCAGCTGACTTGTGCCTGTATCGTCTCCTGTTATGGGTTCGGAGATGTTTTTATTTCAGTGCTTTGGTATTTGCACAAGAGCTACATATATTCTTTTATATGTATCAATTATTACATAATAAGCCGTAAAAAGAACACTGGGATTTGGTGTTCTTTTGTGGGTTTGTAATATTTTTTAATCTTATGCTAGAACTAAGATGGGTTTGTCATCTCAGTCTTCAGACCTACCTACAAAGTTGGTTTCCGTGCCTCTGGTAGGGCAGCATCAGAGTAGAACCTGTTTCCATTTTCTTAAACATATCCGTTCTCCAGAACCTTGCTCTGTGCAAAGTTAAGTCAGCCAGGTTTGGGAACAGGATTTATGATGCAGCTATTCTAGGAGGCCCCTGCATGGTGTTTCTGTGGGATAAGCCGAGTGCATACTGTCAGAGGGTTCTTTAAAAAATGCTGAGCAATGTCCTAAATTTCTTTGGAAAGGTTCGGGGCTCGGTGCGACACTTTGGCAGCAACTGGTCTTCAGGAGGACTCAGAATCGGGGAGAACCTGGGACAGCACAGTTGCCGGTTTTTAGAACTTGAGATAGAGAATTACAAAGGAAGTTCCTATTTATGTTTGTGTTTTAGGCTTACCTCTTTTGCCTTTAGGTTCATATCCCCTTTATTTTTTCTTGTCGATGTAAAAAAATACAAAATAATCACAATTTTAAGCCACTTTATTTCTGCTTCCCAAGGAGACAATTGGTCATTATAAATATCCTTTATATTCCTGGAGTCATTAATGACTTGTCACCCCCCCCCCCCCCCCAACACACACACACACACACAGCTTTTTTGTGGACCTCAGGTGTAGAGTGGATGAGGCATTCATATTTCGAAGTTCAAGGCGTGCTTTCATCTGGCCTGTGCAAGGCCAATTTGATTTAAGAGAATGTCCCCTGTTACTGAGTCCTTACTGCCATTTCTGCTCCTCTCACAGTCAGCCAGCCCAGCCCCTCTCTAGGTTTGCCTGCATGTCTCTCTGAGTGTGTGCATATGTCCTGATTCTCACCAGGGAGCTAGGCAGACCTAGAACAGGGCACCCTGATTGTACTTGACCAGATGCAGATGTTGAGGCCTCCTCCGGGCAGCCTGGTGGCCCTGAGACTTTCTGTAGTCGTGCCTAGAAGCGACCACCCTGCCCCTGGCCCCTGATCCCTGGCCAGCGGCCAGTTCTGGGACCGGAGGTCTGTCCCCTCTCAAGGGACTTGCATGATCAGTCTCTGTACATCGCCATCACCTTTCCCACCCACATCCCCAGCCCTCTCATCTTTGGATTTCTAGCAAATCTGCGGTAGTTTAGGGGTGCAGCCCTCCAGCAGGGAATTGTCTGAAGTAACTGCCTTTTCAGGGGTTGAACCCACGACCTTGGCCTCATTAGCACAGGCGCTCTACCCAGTCACAAAGCCGCACACCTCACTTTGTGCAACTTCTGCTGACTCTGTTCCTACCACCCTCAGCGGCCTCCTTTTCAATTGCAAAGGCGTTCACACCAACACAATAGAACAGAAGGAAATCAGATCTCTTCAAGACCTCTCTGAAGGACAGAAATCTGCAATTTAGCAGGAAAATAATGCCAAAAAGTCTTGAGGGCACAGGAAACAACTTATCTTTCTAGTTCACGCGTTTGCTGAGACTCCAGCTGTGTCTCTCAGATTCTCCTTCAATCAGACATTTAAAAATAGTTGTGGCGCTCCTTGTGCCAATTGATTAACATAAAATCTGGTGGCTCTTGTACACGAAGTGGAAGGTTTCAGTGATTGAATGGAAATATTGTATGCATATTAATAAAATGGATTAGCTTAGCTTTTACGGGAAGGAGTGCATCGGAAAATTCCTAAATGCTTATCTGTGGTAAATGTATAATGCCTAGAAACCAAAATGAATGCTTGCCACGATAGCTGAGACAGCGGTGTGTATCCACGCGTGCACTGTGATGTACAGTGCCCACAGGACTCGCACTGTCCCCTGAGGAGAGAAGAAATAAGGCCAGCTCACGGGAGAAGGGAATTTCACACCAGGGCTTGATGACACAGGCCTATGGGGGGGGGGGGGGGGTGGGGAGGGGAGGAGGGAGGTGGCGAGAAAGTCTGGCTGACCCATGAGATACAGTTTTTCATCTGAGCCAAATTAAAAAAAAAAAGTGTCAAGGATTTGATGTCCTGGCTCTTGAGAGGAGTTAGGTTGCAATCTGTGACAAAAATGGAAAGACCTTGGACTTTTTCACTTGGGTCTGTGAGTACCAGGAAGGACTCTGCAGGGCTGTGGGTCCGGCCCGGGCTTATATCCTGTTGATTCTCCTCACTGGGGTGATGTTGGTATAAGAAACACGTGCCTTGTGCCGCCTGCAAAATCTCTTCTCCGTCAGTCACACAAAATATGTAGCAGAGTTGTCACCGCAGAACCAGCTCAGAATGGCCCTATCCTGTTTGATCTTTCCAGAGACAACAGAGCAAAACCGTTAAGTCATGCGGTGGAAGCGTGGGTAGAGGAGGGAACTTTGACCTCCAGCTGTCCCCAGCCGGAACCAAAGTCCACCCCCACCCCGCAGGCCCCACAGAACCAAAGGACCGGGACATGACTGGAACTTGAACACCGGAACCCTTTCAGATTCCAAGGGTCCCTTGTCCAGGAAGATCCGGTGCTAACACCCCTTTACCATAAATGGCCAAGTTCCAAGGTCCTCCAACTAAAACTTGTCCTGCCAGCCTGTTCCCCCAGCCCCTTAAAAACCCTAAACCTAGTCCAGCGAGCAAGGTGGGTCGGAGGCACCATTATGTCTCTCATCTCAGTGGGTGCCTTCTCCATCAGTAAACCTTTTCTTACTCCAAACCCTGACGTTTTGAGTTTGGGCCATTCGCAGCATCGGGCACGGGAACTTTGGTTCCATAGCAGTGACGATGCTGTTCACAGTGATGGCCTCAGATGTTCCCAACACCTCAACAGTAAGACATTGAATTATGAGCAAATGGTAAACTCCCTGAGAGCAGGGATTCTGTTGTGTGAATGTATGCAACCAGTAATTTTATTTATGGCACGCTTGCTGGGTTCTGAATCCCTGGGAGACAGCTGTGAAGAAAAGGGACAAAAATCTGAAACACTGCAGAGCCAATGTCCAGTGCCTTGAACTGTGTATGGTTTCAGCGGATGCTGTGTTGAAGGCACTAAGGTCTGGGGTTGAGTCTTTTCCTTTATTTCATTAAAGACTGGTAATCCATGCATGTCATAAAGAAAATTCTGTCAAAGAAAATTCTGGTTCACCACATACTCTATCTAGTTCATGACTTATGCAAACTAAGGGAGGTCTTTGATCAGATAATAGTAGGTCAAATGAAATTGTAACAGCCCCACATTATGTTCAAGGACCAACAGCTTTGGCTGGTTTTTGGAAGTTAATGAAATTTAGTCTACTCATACACCTGAGAAAATACTTCTAAGTGTCACTTAAAAACCTTTAGGGAGCCCTAGCTGGTTTGGCTCAGTAGATAAAGCGTCGGCCTGTGGACTGAAGGGTCCCGAGTTCAATTTCGGTCAAGGGCACATGCCTGGGTTGCGGGCTCGATCCCCAGCAGGGGACATGCAGGAGGCAACCTATCAATTATTCTCTTTCATCGTTGATGTTTCTATCTCTCCCTCCCTCTCCCTTCCTCTCTGAAATAAATAAATATATATATTTTTAAGAACACCTTTAGGGTTGTTGTGTTTTTCATCTGATAAACTCTCAGGCTCACAAGATAGTAGGAATTTAGAAACGATCTACTTATTTCACTCAATATTTCATTGACTTGGGCACATCTTTGGGCCTTCTAAGACACCCAGCTACTAAATACTGCCTGGATACAGGGAGGGAAGAAAGAAGCCCACCTCCACCCCCTCTTCCTGTGCATCTCCAGAGAACGGCCCTGGTGGCACTGCCCGATGGGAGCTTCAGGACTGGGCGTCAGGGGTGAAGTGAGTCCAACTTCTTCTGCAGCGTCAGTGTCACTCACAGTCCCAACTTGCATGAGCGCACACACATGCACCCACGTGCACACACACACACACCCATATCTTTGGTAAATGTATAATGCCTATTCTCCCCTCTGTCCTTCTGTGCCTGGATGTCTCTCAGGTTCTGGGAAGTCTGTCCTGGCGTCTGCAGCCGGGATCAGCTCCCTTCGCCTTCGCTCCGTTGCACCTTCCACACTTCCTTCCCCACACCTGCTCCTTGAGTACAGGAACCCGTCTTACCTCGTCTTGGTAGCCCCGGCACTTAGCCCGAGGCCTAGCACTCTCGTACCTCGGTCAATACTGATGAAGTGAATAGTCTCACTTCTGTAACTTCTTTCACAAGTGGCTCTTCGGGCAGGCTTCACCGCCGACCTCAATCTACAGCTCTGTTCACTTTGGAAATGAATCCTTGCCAATACTTGCAGAACCCTTCACTGGTTCCCGTTTTCTTTAGGAGAAAATTTTGACTGCTCAGGTCCTCCCCATGAAGTGCTCGCCCCATCCTATCCAGCGTTATCTCTCCCTGCTATTTTGCCTAACCCTAAACGCAATCTGAATGGTCTTTCTTCATTCCTTTTCCTTTATCCGTGTTGTTCTTCATTCCTCCTTTGCCCATGTGTAACCTAGAAGGCCCCGTCCCGGTAAGGCCTTATTCCCTAAGTCTGTTCTTCCTCCACAGAGATCCAACTCAACTTACATCTCTAGTATGAAGCTCCCTTTTAAATATTCCAGCCCACACATCTCTTAATTTTATTCATATATATTTATATATGTATATATAACCATTTTTCATTCTTCTATGTATATTGATTAAACACCCTACTGTCCCAGCACTGTGCTGTAACCCTGGGGATTCTAAGATGGTCAGGACAGCGTTCTCTGTAGGTGCCCTCACTTTGGTGTCTTTAACGAGTGCAGTCCCAGGAGTAGCTTCCTGCTGTCAGTTCAGTGTCATCTGAATCATCTTGCCTGATGTTTATATTAATCACTGTCATGAAGGTAGGGCGTATTTCCTCAAAAAGCTCCATTTTTATAAAAATACTGTTCCTCCAGAGCCTGACACACTACCTTACACGTAGAAAATAATACTTTCTGAATAGAAATTATTTGGCTAAGGTAGATTAACGTACTTCGTGCCTGCCTCATGGACAAGGTTTTATAGTATCAAAAGGGTCCTTTATTCAGAAATCAGTAAGGATTGGAAAAAAAAAAAAAAAGCCTGCTTTTTCGCAACGGGTTTGCAGCCAGAACACGGGGGTCGTGAAAGACTCATTTGATCATCATCATTATTGGAGACCTAGATTCCCGCAAGACTGCCTCTACTGGCATCAGATCTATAGATGTGGGGGATCGACAAGAGAACCATGGAAAAGTTGGACAAGGAGGACGCTGCTGAGATGGGGAAGGGCTGCCTGGGTCTTAGGTAAACTGAAGGTTGAATGTGAGCGTGGTATCACATTGACGGCTCCCTGTGGAAATTCGAGACCAGAAGTTATTCTATGACCATCATTGATGCCCCAGGTCACAGAGACTTCATCAAAACCATGATTACGGGCTCATCCCAGGCTGCCTGTGCCGTCCTGATTGTTGCTGCAGGTGCTGGTGAACTTGAAGCAGGCATCTCCAAGAATTGGGCACACCTGTGAGCAGGCCCTCCTGGCTTACACACTGAGTGTGAAACAGCTGATTGTTGGTGTCAACCAAATGGATTTCACTGAGCTGCCCACAGGCAGAAAGGATATGAGGAAATTGTTCAAGAAGTCAGCATCTTCATGAAGAAAATGGGCTACACCCAGACACAGTAGCATTTGTCCTAATTTCTGGTTGGAATGGCGACAACATGCTGGAGCCAAGTGCTAACCTGCCTTGGTTCGAGGGATGGAAAGTCACCCGGAAAGACGGCAATGCCAGTGGGACCCACTGCCTGAAGCTCTGGATTGCATCCTGCCACCAACTCTGCATCTGCCCCTCCAGGATGTCTACCAAGTGGGAGGCGTGGGCACGGTCCCTGTGGGCTGAGTGGAGACTGGTGTTCTCAGTGGTGGTCACTTTGCTGCAGTCAGCGTTGCAACTGAAGTGAAGTCTGATGAAACGCACCATGAAGTTTTGAGTGAAGCTCTTCCTAGGGACAGTGTGGGCTTCAGTGTCAAGAACGTGCCTGTCAAAGAAGTCGGTCGTGGCGATGTGGCTGGTGACAGCCAAAATGACCCACCCGCGGAAGCAGCTGGCTTCACAGCTCAGGTGATTATCCTGAGCCATCCAGGCCAGATCAGTGCCGGATACACACCGGCGTGGATTGTCACACAGCTCGCCTTGCTTGAAAATTTGCTGAGCTGAAGGAGAGGAGTGATCGTCATTCTGGGGAAAAGCTGGAAGATGGCCCTAAGTTTTTGAAATCTGGTGATATTGCCATCATCGATATGGTTCCTGGCAAGCCCGTGTGTGGTGAGAGTATCTCGGACTACCCCCTTCTGGGCAGTTCTGCTGTTCGTGACATGAGACAGACAGTTGCTGTGGGTGTCATCCAAGCAGTAGACAAGAAGGCAGCTGGAGCTGGCAAAGCTACGAAGTCTGCCCGGAAAGCTCAGAAGGCTAACTGAATGAATATTATCCCCAATACCTGCCACCCCCGTCTTAATCAGTCGTGGAAGAATGGTCTCAGAACTGTTTGTCTTAACTGGCCATTTAAGTTTAATAGTAAGAGACTAGTTAATGAATACAATGCGTCATAAAACCTTCAGAAGGAAAGAAGAATGTTTTGTGGACAATTTGGTGGGTTGTTTTTGTGGGCGGGGGCAGTTTTTTAAGTTATTTGTTTTTAAAATCAGTACTTTTAAAAAAAGTTTATTGATTTTAGAGAGAGAGGAAGGGAGAGTGGTGAAGAGATAGAAACATCTATGAGAAACATCAATCGGCTACCTCCTGCACGCCTTCTACTGTGGAGCCCAAACCGGGGCATGTGCCTTGACCAGGAATCGAACCATTTGTGACCTCGTGGTTCATGGGTCAACACTCAACCACTGAGCCACGCTGGCTGGGCTAAAATCAGTACATTTTAATGGAAACAACTTGACCAAGTATCTGTCACATACTTTTGAAACCCATTTTTAAAAAGTTTAATGAGGAGGAAAAAAAGAAAGAAAAATGTCTGATACAACTATTTAAACAATATCTGGTAAGTTTGAGTTCTCGGGGTAAAATCCACAATTAGGGTAGTTCACCTACACAAATTGGCAATTCGATTAATGATTGTTTGTTTATAGAAAAATAGGATAAGAGGGTGACACCTCTTAAAATTCTTCTGCAAGCAATTGAAAAGATACATTTTCTTGTTAGATTCAGGACAGATAACCTGTTTGTTGGGCAAGGAGTTAATACTCATGTTTGGCTGCAGAAGGCCTGACTATATTCTGGAACTCACACTTAGCATTAGGTCAAAAAGGTATTTTAACACATTTTTTCCTACTCTGTGGCCTGAATGTTGAAGTGAGGAATACAATGAGGAGCATTTTGAGTTTTTAAATAGTTAAATTTATATGACTTTGGTTTTGTCCCTTCCCTTGGTATGTAAACACCTGGGTGTTATGGAACTTAGGGCAAAGGTGGTCATAGGGGAATCTAATATTATTGGTGTTCCAAAGTATAATGATAACCTCTGCCACCATTAGGAGAAATGGTGGCTGTTACTTATTGTCGGTTCCTTTATGAGAGAACTGAGATAAAATGAAAGGCATTCATTGTTTCTCTCCTTTTGACTTCAGTAGGCGACAGAAGTGGAAGATAAAGTAGGAAAAAAAGTGTCATTCTGATGTCCCACAAAGGTTAATGAAGAACATGTTTCCAGAGTCAGATGTTAAATATTAAAGTGCACATCTGGTCTTGGGGCAGGCTTGAGCTGTTAGGGTTTTACAGGGTCTACAGCCGTGGTCAGCAAACTGCGGCTCGCGAGCCACATGTGACTCTTGGGCCCCTTGAGTGTGGCTCTTCCACAAAATACCACGGCCTGGGCGAGTCTATTTTGAAGAAGTGGCATTAGAAGAAGTTGAAGTCTAAAAAATTAGGCTCTCAAAAGAAATTTCAATCGTGGTACTGTTGATATTTGGCTCTGTTGACTAATGAGTTTGCCGACCACTGGTCTACAGGATGGGGCTGGACGACGTGCCGTCCAGTGGCCGGAAAGAGTAATTGAGTGTTCACTGTGGGTTCTACCTTTTTCTCCTCTATTCATGAACTGCTCTTTCTAAGGCAAAGGTAAATTCCATGCCAGCCAAAGCCTGCATTAAAACAAATCCTAAATCAGTAAATCAGTGTCATTTTTTTTTCATTTCTGAGCTTAGCTAGAGTCATATTTATAACACTTTATAGCTTGATTGAGGAACAATTGACAAATACTGCTCCTATTTAGAGGGTACGACAGTATCCATTGTGGAATGAGGACTAAGATCAAGATCATTAACACATCACCGCACAGAGTTAACTTTTTTTGTCTGTGCGGTGAGAATGCGTAAGCTCTACCCTCAGCACCTTTCAAGTATACAATACTTTATTATTAACCGTAGTCACCATGCTGTACATTAAATCCTCAGAATTTACCACCGAAAATGTGTACCCTTTGACCTACATCCCCCCCATCCCCTGCAGTGTCATCATTTTGTAGCAAGGCCAACCATTCATTGCCCCGACCACCAAAGCCAGCTTTCTCCTTGTACATCCAGTTCCGATTCCTATAGTTGGGGAAACCTATTAGTTGCTCCCTCACTGCCCTAAATATTTCCTGCCTCCCCCGGGGGCCCCCGGCTCCAACTTTTAACAAGCCCCAGAACAAAGCCTCATGCGAAGGGGATGTTCAGCAGGGCTCTGGGAAGAAGCTCCCCCCTGCCCGTGGGCCCCGGTTCCCGGCTCCATTGTGGATTAAAGTGACAGGGAGCATCTTTTACTGTCACACAAAAACCCAGAGCCTTCGTATTATCCTTGGTCCCCCGACTAGGGTTATAATAGGGTTCCGCCACAATTCCTCCAATTTTTGTTTCTCTCAAATAAAAATTTGCTGGTGCAACCACTCTCTCTCTCTCTCTGGGTGGGAGGCTAACTTTGTTTCTGATTGTCTTATTTCAGCCCACGGGGAAGTGATATTGCGCCGCTGGGCTTTTTTCCTTTTCTCTTTTCCGTCCGGCCGGGGCTGTCTCTGTTCCACAGAGCACACTTGTCACTTCTTCTGTCACCGTTAGTTAAAAGTAATTGTTATTGCAAACCCCCCTCCATGCCAGGACCGTTTTCTTTCATGGTGAAACCCACCAAGCATTCATTTTAGTCTCGGAAACTAGGAAGCTTACAGGATCAAACCCTTTTTATCTAGACCAACAGCACCCTCGGCCACGCGTTAACTAGCAGGAGTTGTTAATTACATCTCTAATTACATCTTCGTGGCTTCCGAATTTTAAAAGCAAGGAAATTAATCACTGCGTGTGTCTCCTCCAGTAAAAAATGGCAGGAGCGTATCTCCTCTAAGTTCTGTTCCCGTCGCTTATAATCAGATACTTGCACTTTCCTCTAGCCTTCCTTTCCTCTCTTTGTGGAGGGAGCCATTCCTTAGGTTCAAAGAGCCCTTCCCGTCACAGCAGGGTGAATGTTTGCCCATAAAACAAAGGCTTTACAAACATAAATCCTATAAATATGAGTCTGGGTGAGATTGTCCTGAAGATATTTCAGTAGTTGATATCACTTGGGAGAAAAAAAAAAAAAGAGAGTGAAGGCTAATTAAACATAGAGTCCTAGGACATGCCAACTTGTATTTTCTCACTTAATTTTCATAACAAACCTATGAGGCAGAAGCTACTAGTATATCTCTATAGTGGAGGAAACAGGTTCGGAAAGGATCAGTAATTTCCCCAAAAGCACATAGCCCCTCAAGCATCAGAAAGAAAACAGGATTTGAGATAGGCAGGTGGGAAAAGTAACTCACCATATTCACCCTCAATTGTGAAGTGGGTATCCAGAGGCGGTGGACAGAAAGCTGAGGCTATCGTCTTAAAAACTCCCTCCTGCCTGGCTGGCGTGGCTCAGTGGTTGAGCATCGACCTGTAAACCCGGAGATCACAGTTCGATTCCTGGTCAGGGCACATGCCCGGATTGTGGGCTCAATCCCCAGTGTAGAGTGTGCAGGAGGCAGCTAATCACTGATTCTCTCTCATAATGATGTTTCTCTCTCTGTCTCTCTCTCTGTCTTCCCACCCCCCTTCCTCTCTGAAATCAATAAAAATATTTTTTAAAAAACCAAAACAAAACTCACTCCTGGCTTCTAGAATATTTTCTTGCCATAGTTAGAAAATGAGGCATCTGCCGCTCTATTCTTACCCGAACATTCATTACCAAGGGACCTAAACTGCCTGATACAGGACTGACTACACCCAATGTGTGTCAGACCCAGACATCTGGAAGCACATTAGAATCTCCGGGGGGCTTTCTAAAGATCCCAACTCAGACCAACGAAATGAGAATTTCTGGGTCCTACGCCAGGCCCAGCAAGGCAAGGTTGAGACACTCTGGGAGGTGATTAGAGACTCACCCTTCACTTTCTTTGAGTTCCATTCCTTTTGGGTTATTTTATATTTCAGTTAATTCCTCCAAGTGACCTTGATGAACCTTTCTTTGAGGGGAATTTTGTTTTCTTTGTTTTGCAGCCTTGCCCCAAACCTCCTGGACAGTTCCGATCAGGTTGCGTGGCAAATGAAAGATTTACGGCTGCATCTTCTGTAGGCGCAGGGTTTATTCTCAAGGCCTTGTGTATTCCTCCAGTGAAAACGAATATCCCATATGAAGTTTCTCTCTGGCTCAACTTCTCCGTCAGCAATAGGCAAACACAGGCTCTCTTCCCCTCTCTTCCTTTCTCTCCCCAGCACATGCACACACAATGTGGGTACCAACTCAGCAAATTTTAGTCTGAGTTTCAACCACGCGGCTTAAGAAAAGTTTACATCTCCCCCTAGTTAACGGAAAGAACCGAAGCACACATTGGGATAATTTCAACAGAGCTCCCTCTGTAAGCCCACCCCTCTTCATCTAGAATCGCTCATACCAGAGTAGACCAAAGCAGATTCTTTTCCTTTTCGCTATCAGTAACTGGTTCCTTTTTCTCCTCCTGTGCTGGGAAGGCAGCCTGGCTCAGGAGGATCTGTGTTGAGAACTTGCACATAGAACCACGTAGTGGGCTCCATGAGCATTCATCCGGTGAAGTTGGCCTGACAGCTACAGTGTGCCACCACCCGGTTCACAGAGTGGACTGGACCCGTGACCCTCCGAGGAGCACTTAGATGGGCCACACCGAAGGACAGGGAGGGACCTTCTTTGCACAGACTAAACACAACACCAGTCCTTATTTTATTCCACCCCATGTCAAGTGAAATCAATTTCCATGTCCTACTTGGTTGAGGGATCCTCTTTGTAGAAGTGTTCCCTCCCCAAATCTCATTTTGAAAAATGATCCTGAATCCTTCCCTTCGCATCTTTGAAGTAACATTAATGGGATGCCATTGGAGCTGGGACAGAATGCAAACCTCAGAGGAAAGAATACCTTTACTTACGCTTTGTTACCACTGTTAGCTTATCCCAGTACATAGGTTGCTTTTGCTTCATGTAGTTTATGCTCCTGGATATTTGTCCCAGTACTCAAGGAAGGGTATTCATGCGTGGTGAAGATAGAATGTGCACATTGATGTGTGAATTCTGATTCTGCTACCTACGTGTGAGTGACCATGTTGGGTTGGATATTTCACCTCTAGGATCCTCATCGTCTTCATTTGAAAAATGAGAATCTTCTTCATAGAGCTGATGGAATTATTAAGGTAGATCAGCCATTTTCAAACTTTTTGGTCCTAGAACCCCTCAATTGAGAACACCATGGGTTATATTTATCACTGTTTACCACACTTGAAATTAAAACTGAGAAAATTATATCTGTTCATTTAGATAACAACCAATACTGTTAACATTTTTTTTTTAAATGAGAACTATTTTCCAACACAAAAGAATTAGTGAGAATAATGGCATTGTTTTACAGTTTTGCAAATCTCTTCAATGTCTGGATTTCCAGAAGACAGCTGGATTCCCAAATAAGCTTCTGAATTTGGTCTGGGGTACTATGTAGTCCAGGCTGAGGTACATGGGGAAAATCCAGCCTCAAGTAGATATGTAGTTGGAAAGGGAGGGGTTTTTTTAATAGCCTTATCAGTTAATTGTGGATATTCTTGGATTCAACACTAAAACTCGGTTAAGTGGTATTGTCTTAAAGGTTAGTGGTAACGGGCAGCCGGAAGCACGTGTGCGAACCGTATGTGCTCCGTTACATTAAAATCCCTTGGTCTGTTTGTACTTTGAATGACTCTTTTAGCCAAGCATGATTTTAAAAAAAGCATACACTCATCATTTAGAAAATATGGGTTCACTAAATTAGACCTTCTAGAAGTTGACTCATTTCATAAAACCACAGCACAACAATTAGTTGTTCATCTCTTGAAGTGAGAGACTGTCAAGCGCAGGACGGCAGATAGATGTTTTCCAAAATTCTAGTTTTTGCTTGCAAGCCCAATGTTATCATTGGCAACAAATATTGCCACTTGTTTTCATCAAAGGGGTAGGCTCACTTCATTCATTTAGATAACATCTGCCAGATACTCGAGTTTGAGTAGCCACAGCCTGTCTGAAGCTGTTCTTTCAAGTAAAAATGGCATTCGAAGGAAAAAGCGGCCAGTTCGGTTTGCAGCTCCAGCAACCCCGAGTGCTGTTCCTCGAAGCAGCCATCCTGCATCAGCGCGCAGCAGAAATATGCATCCTTCTCCTTCCGTCACAGGATGTCGAAGAGTCGAGGTGTAATAGAATCAATATTGTCACTCCTTCATCAGGGACATCCTTAAGTAGAATTGGCTTTCCCGCCTTTACTCTGAGTGTGCGGAAATGGAGGATAAAATGACCCTGGGACAGGTCGGTGCCACGGATTTGGTTGAATACTAAGACCCCGGGAAGTTTTAGCTTCCAGGCACCTTGACAGCTTACACCTTCTGCAAGGTAAATGTCAAGACAAGCAGTCGTATTCTGAACATGGTTTTGACCTCACCCGCTCCCAGCTGTCTACAGACCACAACGTGAGAACCACTGGGATCCAGTGGAAATGATGGAACGTATTGCCAGCCCCGAGAAGTTAGCTTTCTCTTCATTGTTTGTGGCTCGTGGACTTGGTGACTGGCTGGGCTCAGAAGCCTGGCCTTTGGGAGATTTATAACTTGATGAAATCCCACTGCAGTTCCTCCCTGGCTCACCGGAACCCAGTAGACTTTTCTCCCCCGTGGTGGTTCCCTTGGAGCTGAAAACCAGCCTTGTTTCGTGTTAGCTTCACTGCTGGCCTCTGTGTGGGAAAACCCATGCAATCCTTGCCTTTTTTTTTTTTTTTTGTATGGTGTGGAGCTAATAAAGATATTTTTATGATAATTTCCTAATCTTCTTATCAGGGGGTCTTCCCACTGGTTTGAGAGGCTCTTCAGTGGTCTGTGTATGGGCTCTGGGCTCATGAGCCCTTGAAATGTTACAGAATTTCCTGTTGTTTCCCGGGGCTGAGGGAGTCGGGAGAAGGTGGGTTGTTGGGGAGAATGAATAGCTTCAGTCAAACTCTTACTAAAGAGGGTCTGTGACCTCACCCTCGCAAAAGCAAACATTAACAAATGACAGTTTCAGACATTTTTGTGGGCTGGCATCTCCCCACTGAGGATGCATTTGCAAACACTTCTTTTTGGAAAGAGTTTTGGACGTCCCCTCCCTGGCTTCGCCCATCTTTGCTCTCCCTCCCCCTGGCACTTCTTCAAGGCCCACAGCCCTGAGCCCTTGCTTCCGTGTCACTTCGTGTCCTCTTTCCCTGGATAAAAAATGCAAGACGGCAGGGACCTCGCATCTCATTCATTTCATCTTCCGAAGTGCAAAGTCAGAGTATGGAGCCCTTGAGACGCAACCTCGGGGGGCATTTCAGGCCAGAGGATGCTCTCGGCTAAACCCGTGGGTTCCTTGGTGAGCTGGTGAGATGTGCAAACGCGGAACATTTATTTGTGCCTCAGCGGCAAGATGTGCTTTTCTCCCACCCGTGCTTCAGGCGGCTCCCGGAAGCCAAGCGCTGTCATGAAAACGGCAGCACAGCCTGCTTCCTTCCAACAGTGGGGCGCCCGTCCTGGATCCCGTGGGAGTTGTGTGGTGACAACTACTGGCTGCCGGGAGCAGGGGGAGGCTTCTGCAGCGCGATTATGCACATTCTAGAACCCGGGCTCCTGGGGCAGGCACAGAGGGGGTGGCGATGAGGTGCCGCCCTCAGGGCAGCGCCCCCAGCGGCAGAGAATGCCCCTCGTGGTGCTGGCATGTCTACGGGCCAGAAAGCCGGCTGCAGTGCCGAGCGTGCGAGTCAGACGGTGCGCTTTACAGATAGTGGCCTGATGAAAACCACATGGGGGTCCCCACCTCCAGACAATCTTTTAGGAGTTCTGTCCGTGTGGGGTTTAATTCAGTAGCTTCACAGGTTTTTTTTTAAAAAAAGCTTTCGCTTGCCCTGACCGGTTTGGCTCAGTGGCTAGAGCGTCGGCCTGCGGACTGAAAGGTCCTAGGTTCTATTCTGATCAAGGTCATGTACCTTGGTTGCAGGCACATCCCCAGTGGGGGGTGTGCAGGAGGCAGCTGATTGATGTTTCTCTCTCATCGATGTTTCTAATTCTCTCTTTCCCTCTCCCTTCCTCTCTGTAAAAAATCAATAAAGTATATTAAAAAAAAAAAAGCTTTGGCTTATCTAATGCTCATCAACTGCTACACACGCAGCAGTTGGAAAGCTCCAGTGTCCCTGTCCTTCCTGGGGAGCAGCTACTACCCCAGTGCACAGGGAGCGGGGCGTTGACCGAATTAGGAAGAGGCAGGAGAATCGCTCAGGAGCACGCTGACGAGGTGGTGTAGGGACCGATCACAGCCAGTCCTGTTGTACTCAAGGATATGCCCCCGCTTGCTGGGTTGCAGCGTTTTCAGACTTCACCTTCTGGACATTTGAATTATTGGCATAGGCAGTCTCATGTCCTGCATCCCTGGCGTCTCATAAACAATAAAGCTGTCACTCAGTCTGCAGTTTCCCGGGTGCCCCCGTCCTCCGTCTTCAGATGTCAAACCTCCACCGTGGTCTATGTCTGTCCCTCGGCAGCAGCTGAGGAAATCAGGACCTACAAGCCTTGGAGTTGCCCAGACTACTGAGTCACAGTGCAGGTGATGGGAGCAGCGGTGGTGCCCCACGCCAGGTGCACGGGCAGAGAGCATGGCGTCCCGCTCCCCGCAAAGTGCCCTTCACGCTGCCGGGGATGGTAAATGTCGGAGCGTGTGCTATTGGACCCGCTCGCTCCTCCCCAAGGACTGAATCTGGTCAAAATCTCCCCTGGGAAAACGCCACTGATCCGTGGGAGAGGAAGGTATGGGGAATCTTGGCTCTGCTTCCCGACCAGATGGCTTGGATTATTGCATGATAAAATGTGCGGCTTCCCGTGTCTGTGCCTCTCGCCACTACCGTGCCCTTTCTGTTTTTAAGGAAAGAAGGATTGTCCAAATGTGGAAGATGCAAGCAGGCATTTTACTGCAATGTGGAGTGTCAGGTAGGTGCTGGGCCAACTGGCCGGGAGGGCCTTGTTTCCGTAAACACCGGGACCCCCAGCATCCTTCTCTGGCTTGTCACGGCTCCCCCCAGCGCCCTCCTGCAGCCGGAGCTGGGAAGCCTCGTTGCGGTGTGGGGTGTGGCTGGATACCCCTGTGAGCTGACCCAGGACCCAGACAGTAACATCTGGGCGCCATTTATAGGACCAAGAAAAGGGAGCAGGAGAAGTGGGAGACACACAGGGAGAGCCACGTGGGGGCACAGGCAGATGTTTGACAGTTTGCCCCCAAGGCCACCAGCAGCCGATGGAACATGCAGAGATGACAGATGAGAAATGCTCAAGTGCTGTCTTTAAAATGTTTACATCCCTCCATCCCTCTAGCAGGCCGCACCCTCGGGCTGTTTGAACCCAGCCTGAGTCCAGCTAGACTTAGGTGAGCCCCTGGCATGGCCTTTGTACAGACAGCTGGAGGGTGGCTGGTCCGAACTTGGACTGGGACTGGGGCTGGGCGGGTTCAGGAGGCTGGCTGCGTGCAGACCACGGGCATCTGGTTTGATGGAGAAGGATCAAGGGGCCTGTAACGCGGGGATGGGAAGCGCTTGGAGGAAGTCTTGTGGGCTCCTTGCGGGTGGGGGTTTTGGGGGAGAGACAGAGTGAGAAAAACATTGATGTGAGAGAGAGACCTCGATTGGTTCCCTTCCACACGCCCTGACCAGGGCTGGGGAATCGAACCTGCAACCAAGGTACATGCCCTTGACTGGAATCGAACCCAGGACCCTTCAGTTCACAGGCCGACGCTCGATCCACGGAGCCAAACTGGCTAGGGCTCCCCAGTCAAGTTTTTTCAATGGAAACCTAAAAAACACACCCTGGGACATACGGATGCTCTTAAACAGCGGCTCCAACTG
This sequence comes from Cnephaeus nilssonii, assembly GCF_951640355.1. Classification (NCBI taxonomy): domain Eukaryota; kingdom Metazoa; phylum Chordata; class Mammalia; order Chiroptera; family Vespertilionidae; genus Cnephaeus; species Cnephaeus nilssonii. The sequence continues at coordinate 28,324,131 of NC_137092.1, read as the reverse complement.
ATGGAGTGACGTGGTGTCATTCACATCCCGCCCCCGACCCCCCATCTACTTCTAATCACCCACGATTTCATCTCTTTCCTTCTCCTCTCCCCGTGCAGCTGGCCTCTGAATGTCCCCAAAGAGCGATATGTAGCCATGGGAGAGGTTGCTAAGCCTTTATGTCATCTGACCGAGGCGCTCCAGCCACCGTGGGCTCTTGCCAGAAGGATGCCCGGGCTGTGCCACTGGCGAGGGCGTGTCTCCCTGGCACCCGAGGCCACACGCACAGTCCACCTCTCGGCGTCTCCAGGGCAGGCTTCCGACAGTGAGAATGTACACGGGCCCGTGGTTGAGTTTTCAGGGAGCGGGCCTTCTCTTGAAGAGGAGAGACCGGACGTTGCTCCCACCAGTTGTGGATAGAATATTCCGTGGTGAGCTGGCTGTGGCGTCGGAGACGTCGGTGAGCTCTGGGACTTCAGTGATGTGACCCAGGCCTGATAAGTCAGCTGTTTCTATATTTAACTTAAACACGTCTAGAAAAAATGACATTACATTCTGGGTCTCTAGAGAAGCAGGTAGTAAATCACATACAGTTCAGAGAATATGACCCGGACTAGCAGGTGGCCGGGATCCCAGCTCTGCAGCGCACTAGCTCTGAACTTGGCAATTCCAGGGACATCCCTCCGCCTCAGTGTCTTCAAATGTAAACAAGGACAGGAGTGCCCATTGTAGTGAATTGTCCAGGCCGAGTGACAGGTATGAAATCTATCCCAACTGACACTGTGTCCAGGGGCGAGGGCTTATGAAAAAAATAATGTTGCAATAATTCGGGCGGGACGGAAGCTCAGGCTTATGCTAAGAATAATGCATACAGCATGCTTTAGATTTAAGGGGCTTGTTGTTGTTTTTTTAACCTAAGGGAGTGGATGGATCCTGAGACCTTGAGACCACTAATGGTGTGCACCGTGTGATTGATGCTTATTATAAAACAAGTCTTCACTTCTCTGATTAGCTGTGAACTTGGCATTAATAGAGAACGTCGGGATGTGTGAGGTGCTGAGTCAGCTCTGGGTATCTTAAGCATAAGCTTCCGTCCTGTCAGCCTCCCTAGGTGGCATTATTTTAATGAATCATTGTGGTCCGTGTTGGGGTTTTAAGGTGGCTCTGCGGTTCCCCTGCCTTCAGGACCTAGTCTCCCAGATTTGCAGACTCAGAACCCCATTTATGAGCACACAGTGAGGGGTGCCCTCTCTCGGGAGGTTCACATTAATCAAACACACCAACCCGAGTGCCTGTTTATTACTTCACAACAGGCAGCCTGACGGTCTCTGCATTCTCTTCCTGTAGTCAAATTGTACAGCTGGTTAAATCCTGAAGAGCTTGCCTGGGGAGCAAGGAGCCCCAGGATGGAGGATGCAGTCCTGTGACTTTAAGCCATGTTCAAAGGCCTTGGGCCTGGGCAGCTCGCTGAGTTCAGCCTCGCAATGTGTGGAGTGTTCCCTGCTGCTTGCCCAGTTCCTGGGCCATGCACCCTCAGCCCGGGGAGCCCGTCCCCAGGTCAGTTTTCCTGTGGGTCTGCTAAGAATCTAGGGGCCAGAGGGCCCCCCTCGATGACCAGTCATAACGCCGCTCCCCAAGCCCCTGGTTTCCAGAGGTGACAGGCTGGATCTGACCTGTTCGTTTCCCTTTTGTTTCGTCTGCCTCCTCTGGTTGAAGGAGGAGGCTGACGCCCATGGCTTTCCATCCTTTAGTTCTGAAGAGCTAAGTAGGTGCAGGGCAGAGCGTTACAATGAGACAGCGCGGTCCTAGGGGTTTAATAACAGTAAGTGCAAGGGCGTCCTACGTGCTTAGGGAGGAATCGGAGGCATTTGCTCGGGGGGAAAATGTCCTCAGGATTCCGCCTGCGGGAATGTTTGGATGGGATCCACGTGGGGGCTCTGGTGCAGGAATGAAGGTGGCACAAAACAGGAGCAGGAGGAGGAAGGTGATTGAGTGATTCTCCACCTGAGAAAGCCTCGCCCTCCCTGGGCCTCCTTCCCAGGTGGGCCCCACCCGCCCGCAGGCCTCAGGGGGGCCCCACCACACCACAGGGTGAGGTTGGAATGAAGGCGATCAGGTTCAGCCCAAGTAGATAAAACGACGCCCATACTGGTTGAGTGACCTGCCTGACGTCACGCAGTGCATACGAAGGGCTAGAGGAGGCCTGTCACCCCTTCCCAACACTCTGTGGGAATGCTGAGGGCCCCCTAGGGCCGTGGTCGGCAAACTGTGGCTCTTTGGCCCCTTGAGTGTGGCTCTTCTACAAAATACCACGGCCTGGGCGAGTCTATTTTGAAGAAGTGGCGTTAGAAGAAGTTAAGTTGAAAAAAATTGGCTCTCAAAAGAAATTTCAATCGTTGTACTGTCGATATTTGGCTCTGTCGACTAATGAGTTTGCCGACCACTGCCCTAGGGAAAAAGGCGCCATGGGAACAGGTTACAGAAACAGAAGTGGGCTTTTCATGGACGTGTGCATTCTCCCCAGACCCTTCCCTGTAACCTCGGCGTGTTAGGATTCTGCTGTATTTTCTACAGTTTGGCTGTACCCTGTCCCATTGACTTTCTCCTCCTCCTCCACTTGGCTCAGTGTGATCCTGCCAGAGGGAAGATTTTTCATTGATGAGGCATAAAAGGGTAATGGGGGGGAAATACAAAAGAAACAGAACCTGCTTTTTAGTTAGGCTTGTGTTGTAACCTGTGTGTTTTCATGAACGACATTTGTTTTTATAAATATGCCTGGAAAGCTCAGTGTAGTCTTCCCTCACTCAGACGTCCCTAAACGGCACCAGGACATGTTTAAGAGACTCGCTTTAGAAAGCCGGTGGTTTTAGAGGAATCATTGGGGTGTAGAACTTTCTGGGTTGTTATTTCTTAACATTAACAAGCAGAAAAAAAACGAAAAAAACCCTGTTTGTGTTGTATACATGGAGGTGATGGGGTTATGAGTGCTTTTGAAAGTAAGAAGGGGCATGCCCTGGCTTAGATAAGAAAATTTTTAAAAAGCACATGTGAGGAGCATGTGACTAAAGATGTGAGAAAGCCCTTGATTTTTGTCAACTGGAAAAAAACCCTGGAGTGTAGAAAATGAGTCAGACATGCTCCCATGACCTGTCGTGGTTCTGGGTGATTAGTGAATGGGCCGGAGTCATGGGTTCCATCTTGGTTAAGTTCCCTTAGGTCTCCCAGACCTAGGAAACATCGTAAACTGAGCCACTTATTTTTAAATAATATTTAGAAACCTTTTCTACATGTTTTACACGGGAAAAAATCTGTGTATGAGTGGCCGAGTGCATCCCTACAATCACTCTTTTTACGGGGAATACAGAACAGAGCATGTGTCTTCGGGGTGGGGGTTCAGCAGCGTGGGTCACCTCCCCGTGAGATGGTCCTGCTTCCGTTTGCTCTCGAAGGGAATGGAAAGTGTGTGACATCTGCTCACTAGTCCACATTGTAGGAAAGCGCATATATGTGCGTATAAGCGGCCTGTGTCTGTTTTGAAGGCGCCATGAGAACTAGAGAGACACCAAATGCAAGCGTTAGAGAGGGGGACTTGGCGATAAAATCCGGGTCTCCTGAGCCAGGAAGACAGTGTATCCTCTGCTCTGCAGAAAACTGGCTGGCTGAGCAGTCCCTCTTCCAGGCTTGGAAATGCTGGTGCACCGCGAGACAGTTTAGCAACTCTTCCTGCCTCTTTAAGCACTTTTGTCCGTGCACAAAAAGGTAAGCCGTGCAGAGCAGGTGGCACGTTGGCTCAAAATGAAAGAGAAGTTTAAAAGGTACAAAAAGAGCCCATGTCTTACTTTTATGTGGATTGACTTGTTTGAGTTGAGCGCACTGGTAATCTGTGCTTCCTGTAGCAAACTCAGAAAGTCCAGTCTGAAAGCTCAGGAAGAGTCTCTACAATCTTACCTTTCCTGAGAAAATCACTGGTGATGCTTTGCTTTACGCCTTTTGGAATCCTTCCTATGCATGTATTTTTACTGTATATTATTTTTTTCTGGAAAATGGGATCCGAGTTTACATACAAATTTTTATGAAGATTGCAATCCGGGCAGGAGTACTAGCTTGGATTTAGAAGGGAAAAAAATGGATAAAAGGTTTTAGAGAAACTGACCAAAAAATGTTTTAAAAAACACAAAGGGTTGCAGAACTACTTTGTGTACAAAGAAGCTGCTAATACAAAAATAAATAAATAAGTAAAAGGCTAGCCTAATTTTCCCCCAGTTTTGTCCAGTCTGATTGTTTATAACCGTATGTGCAAAACGAGGGCAACTTGCCTCTGTCGGGTTCTCTAAGATAATGTCGTCATCACCTTCCTACAGAAAGTGAAAACGTTATGATTCTGATTAATTTCCCTTGATGAAACTTACGTGATTCTGCGCTTCCTGGAGGCAGGCCATCTCTGTGCTTTAACTGCTGTGTGGGACAGTATCACGTTACGGGCGCTCTTGCTTTTATCTGGTGTCCTGATAAAGGCATAAACGACGTAAAGTCAAAGACTTCGTCTCCCATCCCTGCCTCTAGGGTCAGTTGCAGAGCTCATTGAATGAATGAATGAATGAATGAATGAACGAACGAACCCATAAATGAACAGTTACCCTGCCGTGAGGGCACTGTGTGCCAGGCACTGTCCTGAGTGCTTCCTGTGGATGAGCTGGTTGGACCCTCACACGCCCCTTTCCGGTGACGTGAATGCCTGATTATCCTTGGAAGGCCCTGCATTTCTTGGTAGGCCTCAAGCTTTGTACCTGATTAGCACTGTTGGAAGGTGTAAAACCGTAGACTCAGGCTTCTGGACCTGCTAAGTAACTTAAGAATCATGTTATTTACGGCCGAGGATACGGACGCAAAGGGATTAAGAGGCCTGTCTGGCGTCATCTCGCTGCTTCCCTGTAGAGTGGGCATAAGAATGCAGGCTTCAGTCCGGCCGTGTGGCTCAGTGGTTGAGCATCGACCTATGAACCAGGAGGTCATGCACAGTTTGATTCTTGGTCAAGGGCATGTGCCCGGGTTGTGGTCTCAATCCCCAGTAGGGGGCATGCAGGAGGCAGCCGATCTATGATTCTCATCATTGCTATTTCTATCTCTCTCCCTCTCCCTTCCTCTCTGAAATCAATAAAATTACATTTTTTTAAAAAAAAGAATTTAGGTTTCCCGACCCCCCAACCAGCGTCCTACCTGACAGCACTCTGCTCTCCTCCCCCCAGAGGGCTCCTTGTGGGTAGACTCGCTTCCCTTTGAGGGCATTTACATCAGTTAAGTGTCAACATTGCGTGCTGTTTATATTCACATTCACTTGGTACCAAGTATATGAATAAACAATGAACAACTCAAATGAAGAAACATCAGTATTAAACTTCTTTCTCCCAGGAGCTCGTTGTGGTTAAACATCAACGGCACCATCCACAGTTCAGAAAGCCAGTCTCTCCCAGGCCCTGCAAAGGCCTTTTGCCAGAGCTCCTGGGCTCAGAGTGGACCCCGTTCCCAGTTGTCGATCACTGTCTCTGGCATCCGTTCCCATCAGCATCCCGAGGCCTGGCGCCCTCTTTGTCTTTCTCTCTTTGCTTGACACCTGGGAAGGGCGCTGGCTTGCCTGCGGGGAGCTGGACCCACCTGCCCCTACCTCGTGGCACCGCGCTCTTATGTTAGGCTTTGACTAAAAGCAGATCCCCTTCTCCCTGGTGTAGACCTTGTCATTTCTCCCTCTCCCCGCCCTCAGTTATATTTGGCACGGCGTTATTTAACGCTGCGGAACATCTTGGCACAGCACCGGGGCCAAGGGACTGTGTCACACACAGCATTCAGTCACTGAGTGACACCGTGTCCTTCCTCCTCGGAACGGGGTGGAGGGAAGGAGGGAAGGGGGTAGGGAGTCATCTTCATTCAGCAACTTTATGGAGGGCCTCGGAAGAGCCAGGCACTGTTCTAAGCTCTGGGGTGATAGGTGGGAACAAAACAGACCAAGTTCCTTTGTTGTGATGGGGTGGGGGACCACTAAGCCAGAAACCTAATGAAGGTGGTGAGAGGTACTAAGGAGAAACATAAAGATGCAGAAAGTATTGTTTGGGGCAGGGTATCTGTCCACGGCAGGTGTCCTGAAAACGCGATTGGAGCAGAGACACGGAGGAGCGAGGGAGGGGTGATGTGGGTATTTAGGAGAAAGTTCCAGCCAGGAAATCCAGCAGGTGCCAGAGGTCCTGAGGCAGGAGCATGCTTGGCTTGTTCAGGGACAAGAAGGAGAGTGTGCGGCCCTCGTGATCAGGAGCCAGGGGGAGTGACTCCTCGCTCCATGAGTGTCCTCACAGGTCACCTGAGGCTTTGCCTTTTGCTCTGGAGGAGAGGCCAGCAGGAGGCCCTGAGCTGAGAGGTGGCGTGGTCGGATTTTGTGTAACAGGCGGCTGCCTCTGGCTGCCCTGTTGATCACAGGCGGTGGGGGTCAGCAGAGCCAGGCATCCCGGTCGAAGGGGTCAAAGGCGTCGAAGGCAAGGGCAGTCGTCACCGTGAGAGACATCAGCTGTGCTGGGCTGGAAGGGGGTAGTGAGAAGTGACCGGGTTCTAGGCGTCCTCTGAAGGCACAGGTGACGGACTTGCCCGAGAGGAGCGTGCACGTGAGGGAGACAAGGAGGGCTCCAGGTTTCTGGCCCGAGCATCTGAAAGGATGGGCTGCCGTTTCCTGAGGAGGAAAGGCTGAGGGAAGAACGGGCAGCACCCAGTGCCGCTGAGGAAGAGTGCGTGGCGACTCCATCAGTATCCAGTGCTCTGACATTCCCCAAATATAAAATGATCCCTCCACCCTTCACCCCTCCAAGCCTTCACCCCATTTCTCCCAGCTTCCCTCTCTCTCTCTCTCTCTCTCTCTCTCTCTCTCTCTCTCTCTCTCTCTCCCCCTCTCTCCCCCTCTCTCCCTCTCTCCCTCTCTCTCTCTCTCTCTCTCTCTTTCTCTCTGTCTCACCCACTGCCAGCAGCCGGTAGGTACTCCACGCTGTCACACCTGTTTTTTTTTTCAAAGTTGGCCATGACCTCCATGGTGTCTGGTCAGTTCTCGGCCATCCCACACTAGCCGTGTCACCAGCTGTCACAATCACTTCCTCCCCACTCCTGACCCTCTTCCATGGTCCCGCAGCACCTCGTGTCCTGTCCCCGCTCAGCTTCCTGGACTCCATGGCATCACCCCCCTTCCCGTACTGAGCGCATATCCTTCACCCTCAACCTGGGGCATAAAACTTGAAGACGTGGGAGAGAAAGGAGTACAGCTTTCCCATTTTCTCCGCTGAATCTGCAGGAAGCCTTCTGTCTAATTATAGGTGCCATTGCCACCTCGTTGAAGCCCTCACGTGCATTTTGTTGTCGCCTGTCAGAGGGGACAGGTTGCTGTGCGTGCCAGCCGGCTGTGTGCCCCGACGTGAGACCAGGGCCAGAGCAGGGCTGCAAGGCGGCGGAGCCAGGTCCGGGGCTCCGACCCAGAGCGCTCGCCCCTGCGCCGTGACCGCTTCCGCAGAAGGTCACAGTCTGTGATCAGAGAGGGCCGGGCGCGTGTGGGGCCTGGAGCAGCGAGAGGCTGCAGAAAGAGGCGAGACGCTCGTGAAGAGCTGTGTCCTCATCCTGACAGCCTTGGCCAGGCCCGCGTCAGGGTTATGGGACCGTATGCACCTTAAAGGATGTTTTCACCTCTGGCTGTTGTGAGCATCGTGGTGTTTTCCAAAAGGAAACACGTTTCACTTGACCTTAGCTGGGAGGACTTGTTGCATCCTCCCCTCTGGAACTTCATTCCCGTACGTGTGCGTTGAATCACAATTTTTTAACCTTCCCAGAAAGAAGATTGGCCCATGCACAAGCTGGAATGTTCTCCCATGGTTGTTTTTGGGGAAAACTGGAACCCCTCCGAGACCGTAAGGCTCACGGCGAGGATTCTGGCCAAACAGGTGAGGACACGGGATAATGTTTAAGTGCGTTTCATTTCATTTTTTTTCTTAAAGGTCAGAGAGATGAGGAACTGACCTGTGTGATCATCTCTTGTTGCTCATCCTTGGACCCGTTTCCTGTCGCCTCCGCATGGGCAGGGCTGGGAACACAACTCCAGGTGGAGGCCGGTTTGTCACTTGGCCTAGGCCAGTGGTCGGCACACTCATTAGTCAACAGAGCCAAATATCAACAGTACAACGATTGAAATTTCTTTTGAGAGCCAATTTTTTTAAACTTCAACTTCTTCTAACGCCACTTCTTCAAAATAGACTCGCCCAGGCCGTGGTATTTTGTGGAAGAGCCACACTCAAGGGGCCAAAGAGCCGCATGTGGCTCGCGAGCTGCAGTTTGCCGACCACGGGGCCTAGGCAACTAGGATGTTGCTTACCCCAGGCCGGGAGCATGGCCACCGCTGTGAAATTCTAAGCTTTTTTTTATGAGATAGGATTACGTGGGAAAATACGGATTTCCAAGGCATGAACACCCGATTGAACAGAAGAATGAGCACCTCCTAGGGAACCAGCCCCTTTTTTGGCTCAGAGCGGGCACCCCACGCCCCCCTCCTGTACCGTGTTCTGTTCTTCTTGTCTCCTTCCCTGCCCACGTCTAGGCAGGTGAGGGGTGGGATGGGACAGCCAGGAAGGCATATGCAAATGAGAAGAGGAAGCCGAGTGGGAAAGTGGAAACCAAGGCAAGGGGCAGAGGGTAAACGAAAGGAGGAAAGACACGCTCTTGTGTGAACAGGGACAGCAGTTTCCTCCCACGGTGACGCCAGGACAGGCGGCTCGCCCCTTGTCTGCTCAGGCCTCACTGGTCGCCAAGGGGCCAAGGAAAAAAGAGGGGAGGACACAGTGTAATAGGCCACGCGGGGCTCGCAAGGCGTGTATGTCCACGCAGATGCTTGCTAATAACCACGTGGTGGCAGAGCCTCTACTGTCATTCCTTTAAGCTGAAACTTCACCCCCCTCTTCTTTATGCCACCACCTCCCCCGCCCCCTTTTAAAACTTTGTATTTTTTTATCTGAGCCAAATGGGATCATAATGATTAGCACCATCCCGTCCCCAGACTAAGTTGGGATCCTGGGCCACGTAAACAGAAGGGGATCATTTCCGAACTCTGAGCTCACCGCTCCGTTATGTTCAGCCGGGGTCAGGTGCTCGCTGAAATGCCAGGGCACCAGCTCAGGGTAGCCAGAGGCAGGCAGGGTGCCTGCCGAGGGAGCCGGAGAAATCAGGATTGCTTTCCCTGGAGGAGGTTGACTTTTGGATCCTTACTACACAGTTATCCTTAAATATATGCAGGGTACTTGGTCGGAAGGAACGGGTAGGGGGCACCCGTGCGCCTCGGTGAGGTGTCAGGGTAAATAAGCCATCCCATTAGCTCTGCAGGCATCCTGGGAGGGTTGGGTGACCAAGCTGCCCCCCCCCCGCCCCCACCATTGATGTTATTTATAGAGTTGTGGTTAAGAACCCAGAAGGAGCTGGTGTACTTTCCTGAATGAAAAGCTTTCCCAGGCAAAAGGAGCTACCAATCTTAGAGAAATGCGTCCTGTGAATGGAAGATTTCCTCCCCACAAGAACTATTGAAATGTTGTGGTGCTAGGAGGGTCGCCCGAATGCTGCGATGCATTTAGACCCGTTTCATTCAACTCTTATTGTAATTACTACGACCACTAATAGTCTCTTCAAGGAAAAGTTACCTGGCCTCCTTTTCATCCCTGTAGGATCGGATGATTAAAAAAACAGACCATTTGTATTCTAGTGGCTTGCAAAGGATTAGGGGAGCCGGGCTACCCAGCTACCAGGGAGAAGCTTAACATGTTAACTAGGGAGGTGAGCGCGCCCTGCGAGACCACCTGTATCCCCACATTGAATAGCCAGATTACAAAGACACGCCTCGGGCCAGCTCCGGAGCCCTGCTTTTGAACTCTTGTCAACACCGAGTTTATTCATGTTCTCAAAGCCTAGCGGGTTTACTATTGTCAGCTCCTCTGGGGACGCCTAGAACAAAGGCCGCCACGCGTTTCAAGCGAATCCGGGCTCACAGACACAACCCAAAGTGTTCTTTTTGAAACACGGGATTTGAGATCATTTTAGCTTATGCTTAAAGAAAGTGTAAAATGGATGGGGGGTTTGATTTTGTTCCTTTTCAGAAGCAGAAATAATCAATAGGACGGCTCATCTGTAGGCTCGGGGCCTTTTAAGCCAGGGCCCTAAAAAGTTTGTTTTCCAGCCACTGTTCTTTCCCGTAACAAGCATTTTTTTGAGCCTACTGTGTGCATAGCATTAGCGGGGCGTTAGGGACCCAGAAGATGCTTTTAAAAACACACACACACACACAAAAAAAAAAGTTTCAAAGGAGTCTTGGATTTGAACGCTGGGCAAACACTCTCGGAGCCCCAATGGTGGATTCTCGGGTCGCTTTCTCGCCTTCGTTGAGAATTGTTGCTTTTCCTTCATGTGGACGTAAAAGTGAAAGCACGTTTTGCCCTGGTTGTTAAAAATCCGTTCCTGTGTGATTTCTTCCCCGATTACTAGAAAAGCCACCCGGAGAGAACACCTTCAGAGAAACTGTTAACCGTGAAGGAGTTTGAATCGCGTAAGTGTCTGTGTGACCGGCGGCGGAGTTACTTTTTCTCCACTTTTATCGTGGATGAGGTGGGACCGAAGACGGGAGGTGACAGCTTGTCTTGGTGCGGGTGGTGATCTCATCCTGAATCGTTTTTACTTGGACTTTATGCGCTGTTTTGGAAAATGACTAAAACTTGTTTTTCTGAGTCGACAGGATTACTGGGAAGTAATTAACGGGAAGTAGGAACTTGGGGGATGAGTTACTGCCTTCCCAGCCATCTCTGCGGGCTCTCCCGGCCTGCGGAATCCTTTTGGGTCTTTGCTGAGTTGCAGTCCTGTAAACAGCCTATGTCTTTACTGAAACTCTTTAAATGGGGGCGGCTCTCTGGCTTCTCGATCATGACACCGATGCCAGTGCTGACTGGGGGCCCCCGCATGGGCTGAGGCTGGTTATCGGTCACGGCCACGCATCCCTGACCTCGTGGCCAATGCTCAGTTGAAATGTCACGTCCTGAGTGAGGTCAGGTGTCAGAGGAAGAGAAGAAATAGCAGCTTTTCTTCCCCTCGGGTTCATCAGTTAGACTGAGTGATGAGGAAGGATATTTTTGGGGGGCTCCCCACACATTTCCTGTCTCCTCCATGCCATTTACAGTAAGAAAAGGGTGTAGGTGGAAATCCAGTTTTCTACCTGCTGAATCACGGTGTGTTTACCCACAGATCTGGATAAATTAGACAACGAGAAGAAGGATTTGATTCAGAGTGACATTTCTGCTCTCCATCACTTTTACTCCAAGCACCTCGAGTTTCCCGACAACGAGAGCCTGGTAGCGCTCTTTGCTCAGGTAAGGGGAACAGCGTCAGGGGACACGGCGTGTAGCTTCCCCTGCCCGAGCCCTGTCCCCAGCACACACTCGGGGAACGTGAGCAGAAATAGAGTGATGGCCTCTGTGAGGACAAGGCTCCTGACCTGTCGGACCCCGTTTGGCATGGCCTTGCTCGGTGACCTTGAGCAGATCAGGGTCCTCCCTGTGCTGGCCTCGAGTCGATGGCTGGACACAGGAAATTCGCCCTCCCTCTGCCTCGTGTCCCAGGAAGAGTTTATGAAAACAGAGGCCTGGCCAGTGCCCGGTGCCATGGCATACCGAGAGCGCTTTGAAAAGAAAAGCCCGCTTGAGGATCCCACATTAAATTTTACCTTTCTTCTCTTAAACCTTCCATTCTGTCAGCAGCATTGTTTTATTCCTACCCACGCGGTGCTGATAAAGCCGAGGCACATACAGATGTCCCCGAGAGAGGCCCTCTCCCATGGCCTAGGAGAAGAGTCACCCCAGAGGGGAGCCCCGGGGGTCTAGGTGCAGGGAGCCTGGCCAGAAATCTTTAGAGAAGCCCATGTTTACCCAAAAGATATCCTACAAAATTAGAGAAGGTTCTAGACAAGAGCAGCTTTAAAGAACTGGAAAGGCTAAGGCTCGGGCTCAGGTAGAACAGAGAAGAAAGTGCTGCTGTATTTCATATTATTCTGATTTACAACGGACTTTGCTAAGCATCCCAAAACATGGATTTGGGTAACAAAGGAAAGTTGAGGTATTGACTTCTCTTACATTTTTTTAAAAAAACTAGATAAGTGACTTTTTTTCCTGGGTTAGTTGAGGCATGGTTATGTGAGAAAGCTGAAGAGGTGAAATAAATATACCGTACTTGTAGCTGTGAAAAAAAGATAGCTTTTCCTCCAAGACAGAAATGCATGCTGGTAGGACTTCTCAGTGGTAGCATAGTGGATATGGGACTATATTTTCATTACCAAAACTCAGGATCTCATAAGCAGTATATTTGTGGTGGAAATGACTGAGAGTCTGGATTTTGAACGGACTCAGGAGATCCAGGAGATAGATACAGATACATGTACACACACACATACATATGCACACACATACACATGCACACACATACATATACATACACGTATATACACATATATACACATATACTAGTATATGCACACACATACATATACATACACGTATATACACATATATACACATATACTAGTATATGCACACACATACATATACACACACATAAACACACATATATACTCACTCACACAGGCAAATATACAAACGTTAATCCTTGAACTTCTGTGGTCTGTGCCATTGGGCTACTGCGTGCAGGTGGATGGGCAGGCTAGACCAGAGGTACTTCCCCTGACCGTTTCGCTTTTGCGAATTTTGTTTGAACAAAGGATGCCTTGGCCAAAAGAAAGGTTTTAAAATCATTAAACCAGAACATCTTCCTCGTGAATTAAAGGTCAGAAATTAAAGCGATGATCTCTATCCAGACAGAAGGTCAGAAATTAAAAGGTCAGACACGAAAGCAGTGATTTCTATCCAGAAAGAAGATTTAGCGCATTATTTTGTTTTCTTTCTCCCCCTTTCTCACTGCAGGTTAACTGCAACGGCTTCACAATTGAGGATGAAGAACTGTCTCATTTGGGATCAGCGATATTTCCCGAGTAGGCTGAGTTTGACTTCTTTCCTTTTTACTTATTTAACACTAATTTGATTTTTTTTTAAAATAACCTACCTAACTGCATGTGACAGACATGGAACTCCAAGTGAATTAAGACACCTTTTTAATTCTGCCAGATTTCAGAGCATTTCCCCTACATTTGAGGAGCCGACGGTAGTTGTTAAGAGAACTGCTGCGTGTTAAGTCCTGCCCGGTCTGTTACTAGAGAGCTGTTATTAAAGGACGTTTTTACAGTGTGCCCCGCTGAGAAACGTGCTAATTTGCATATCCGTGGTTATGGAAATCTATGGGTTTCTTGCACTTAAAGTGAAACATTAATTGCCCTCCAACAACTGGCCACAGGCTGACGTGGAGAATGTATGAGCTGCTTCTCCATCTGTCCTGTTTGAAAAATACCTGTATAGGAACCGCGCAGCTTGGAGAGAGAGTGAACTACAGCAGTGAGCGAGGGGGGAATGTCGGAGAACTATCGGAGTTTCGCTTCCCTTAGGAATGCTTCATTCACGAGAGGCTAGCCAGCTGACACGTGGAGATCTCGGTAGCCCTGACGTTCATGGATGGCCAGGAATGGCTTGGCCACGGTCCTTTTCATGGAATGAGTATTTTCACCAAAATGCTCCAGTCCCATGAAATCAAGCCCTGGCTTCCCAGAGGGCGCCAGGAGCCTTCCTGCATCCCCGTCTGAATCAATCCACGTTGTAGATTATTCCGTCCAAAGTGACGTTGCTTAGTGCTCACTACAGGGGCCTCTGGCTTTAGGTCAAAGCCATGGCAGGAAACCTTGACCCCCACGCCTTTGCATGGGTGACATGTGAGCTCCTGGGGTGTCTGTCTGGTGTCACCCAGCTCTGTGCATCCTGCAGGCCTCAGGGATACAGGTTCATGGCTCAGGGATACAGGTTCATGAACCGCAGGAACAAAGCGTTTATCCCCCTGATAATACTGTTCCTGGGGCCACAGTGGTGTCCTCTGTGGTTTGAATTCTGATAGTGAGGAAAGAAGTGTTTGGGGAAAAAGCTCTTGTGGACATTTGCCCTCGGGAAAAGGAAGAGAAAAGGAGAAAGGCCAGGAGACCCTCCTCAGGGGGCTGGTGTGGACCCCTTCAGACCTGGAATGACCTCGCTGGCTCTGCTCAGCCTCTCAGGTCGGACTGAAAGCAGGCACCGAGGAGTATTGTCGGAGGTTTCGCCCTTTTCCGTGATTGCCAGGAAGAGAATGGTGCCCAGAGCAGGAGTTGTTCTAAGTTCTTGGCCTTAGCATTCCCCTACCTTCCTTCAAAGGATACCGAGGTGTCTGTTTTGAAATGGGAAACTTAATACGTCTTCTGCAGGATGGCTCTAGGGCTCTGCTTTTCCATTGCTGATGCCTTCCCATGCCTGTGCTTTACGGGGTTTCCGAGGGCCCGATGCAACACTTGCCAGGGGGAGAGGTGCTACACGCCCTCCCAGGCTCCAGGCCACCCCCGACTTCACTCAGACCTCTCAGCGCCTGGCCCCCCCACCCCCCCACTCCCACCCCTACACGGCAAGCCCGGGGCAGCCCATCCTCTCTGCTTTTTTTGTATTCCTGGGGCAAACGGGAGAGGGCTTTTGGTGGCTGAGGGTTCAGGCAAGTGGCCCCCAGAGCCATGGGACATCTGGATGCGAATGCCCACGTGCGCCCCGGTTTTTTCTGCAGGCCGTTTTAATTGGGAGAAAAATCCCCTTGGACGGAAATCAGTTCGGTATTGTGATTTCAAAGGCAGCATTTCCAGAGATCAAGCATTTTCCCCTGTAGTTTAGAAATTTCTGTTCTCAGAACTTTGACCTTGATATAATCAGAAAGCTCAAAGCCCCTCGCATAGGCGCGTCTCTGTCCTCGCGCCCCTGAAAAGCAGGCCGTGAGCAGCAGGTGCAGCGTGTCCCAGTTTCCCCGATGAGGACCCTGAGGGGCAGAGGCTCGCGCGGGCTCCTCCGGGCCTCTCGGAGGATCACAAGCCCTCACTTGGGAGATGGCACCTCCCCGGCGGCGATTGCTCAGCGTCGGAAGAAAACACGTTAGAGATAATCCACTAACGTAAACAGCGGCTTGGAAATGACCCCCCGCTTGTCTCGAACGGTGTACAGCGAGTGGCAGTTCACTGTGGGTATTGGGTCGTGAGTCAGGAGTTTTTGTTGCCATTTTTTATCATTGTGTGTGTGTGTTTTTTTGTTTCGGGCTTAGATGTCACTATTTTGTTTTTGTTTTATTTGTGTGTATTTTTAAAGAATACATTTTTATTGATTTCAGAGAGAAAGGGAGAGGGAGAGAAAGAGATAGAACAGCCATATTGAGAGAGAATCATTGATCGGCTGCCTCCTGCATGCCCCCCACTGGGGACCAAGCCCACAACCCGGGCATGTGCTCTGACCTGATCTCCTGATTCATAGGTCAATGCTCAACCACTGGGCCACACCGGCTGGTTTTAAATGTCACTATTTCGGACGGCACATTTCACTTTTCAATACTGTGAAAGCTTAAGATGATCAATGAATGCAGAAAAACCTCTTAGGATATGATGGCCAGCTCTTAGGTTTGTTTGCTAATGTCCTGCAAAGACCAAGTTACCGCGGCTTAGCAAGGAAGTAGCCAAGGATTACCTAGACCAGTGGTTCTCAACCTTTCTAATGCCTCGACCCTTGAATATAGTTCCTCATGTTGTGGTGACCCCCAACCATAAAATTATTTTCGTTGCTACTTCATAACTGTAACTTTGCTACTGTTAATGAATCGTAATGTAAATATCTGTGTTTTCCGATGGTCTTAGGCGACCCTGCTAGTGGTTCTCAACCTGTGGGTCGCAAACCACAGGTTGAGAACCACTGCTGTAGAGCCTAAGACCATCGGAAAACACAGATTTTCAAATTACGATTCATAACAGTAGCAAAGTTACAGTTATGAAGTAGCAACGAAAATAATTTTATGGTTGGGGGTCACCACAACATGAGGAACTGTATTCAAGGGTCGCGGCATTACAAAGGTTGAGAACCACTGCCCTAGACTGTCAGCCTCATTGAGCACATCGGTTCTCTCTTCTGATTGGCAGTGTTGCCTTGATGAATCACAGTTGTTGCCCTAATGTCATTGTGACCTACAAGGGGACCCTGGCGGAAGTCAGAGCCGTGCAGGAAATCAGCCCGGGAGACGAGGTGAGTGCGTGGCGTGGGTGGCTGGGGCAGCGTGCAGACAGCTGTTTCCAGAGGCAGGGCAGAGAACTCTCTGGGTGAGACGGGCTGGGCGGGGTCCCGGCAGCTCCGCCGTGTCCGTCCTCAGGCCTCCCAGGGTCAGTGTTCAGACCTGTGACCTGTGGCTTGGAGCCCCATGTGTTTGGCTCCCACTTGGTGCTTGCCGCTTCCATCCAAGAGAAAACAGGAAAGGAAAACGGTGAGTGAAGTTCCCCGCAGAGGCGTGTGGAGATTTATAGAGAAAGGAGACGGCAGAGGGAGCAGAATGAAATTCCGGGTTGCCTGTGGAGTCTGTATTCCCACCACCAAACAGTGCAGGTGGAGCTTTTGTAAAATTAGTGAATTTTGGCCTATTTTTCTCCCCCCAAAAGGCCAAAAGCATTGTTACCTAAAAGAAAACATAGCCCCCCAGTAGCTAAAGAGTTACAACTCCAGCCCCGGCCACGTGGCTCAGTTGGGTGGAAAATGGTCCCATAAACCAAAAAAGGTTTCGGGTTCAATCCCAGGTTGGTTGGGACACGTACAGGAGGCAAGTGATCGATGTTTCTCTCTCACGTATCTCTCTCTCTCCCCCTCCCTCTTTTTCCCTTTCCCTCTCTCTAAAGTCAATAAACATATCCTCAGGTGAGGATAAAACAATTTTTAAAAAGTTACAACTCCAAATGACATATCAGCTCTTCAA
Organism: Cnephaeus nilssonii; assembly: GCF_951640355.1. Taxonomy (NCBI): domain Eukaryota; kingdom Metazoa; phylum Chordata; class Mammalia; order Chiroptera; family Vespertilionidae; genus Cnephaeus; species Cnephaeus nilssonii. Next base: position 28,307,166 of record NC_137092.1, on the reverse strand, counting down.
GTCCTCTCAAGTCCGCACCTGAACTTGGGAGAGTCCACTTTTTAGGGATGTAGTTCGGCTGGCCAGTGTGCACACTGATAGGGCAAGTGGGGGCAGCCTGTGGCCAGGAGGCACCTGCAGCTCCCGCCTTCCCGTGGGGGCGTGGCGAGGGCCAGGTGCTCGGCCACTGCTCCGCGGTGCCCTTTCCCCACCCGCCGGCCTAGCGTATCGCTGCATGCAGGCCATCTGTCCCGATGTAAGGATACAAAAATGAAACAAATGGATTGTTAGGGATTATGGTGACACACTTTGGATTAGACTTCAGTTTAATAATCTTTCATACTACTTTAAGGAGCTTGTGTGGATTTTAAGTGTGAGACACAGCGATCAGTGTGCTGAACCATGAAGGCCTTGGTTTCTCGGCAGTTGTCAGCTAACCCAGAGCTGAACTGAGATGTTCTTTGCTAAATTCATCATGACGAGGGTATCGAGCTTGGGGGCGCAGTATCGTGGTTTCTGAATATCTTGTGGAGACCATGCGGGTGCCTTTTTGGTTAAAGCAGTGGTCGGCAAACTGCGGCTCGCGAGCCACATGCGGCTCTTTGGCCCCTTGAGTGTGGCTCTTCCACAAAACACCACGGCCTGGGCGAGTCTATTTTGAAGAAGTGGCATCAGAAGAAGTTTAAAAAATTTGGCTCTCAAAAGAAATGTCAATCGTTGTCCTGTTGGTATTTGGCTCTGTTGACTGATGAGTTTGCCGACCACTGGGTTAAAGCATACGATTGCAGTCGGTGAGAATGGACATCTCCCGGGCCCGTGCTCCTGTGGGCTGAGGGGAGACAGGAGCAGTGGCACTGAGCGGCCTCTGTCGCCATCTTCTGGCTCTCCTGCTTGCTGCACTACGTGGCCCTCAGTCATTTGAAAGAAACGAGGCAGGAGGCTCCTGCCACTGAGGCCAGCGGGGCTCGCTCCGGTGGGTTGGCCCTCCTGAACTCTCACAGGTCTGCAATGCAGTCACCTCTTTTGGGGGAAGGCACTGATTTGGGGGTGACTTGCCCTTCACAGAGGAAGGAGCCCACTCCCCAGGGCATCGATGAGCCTCGAGGTCCCCATGACTGCCCTCTGGGGTGGGAAGAGCTTGGCAGCCCCTGCAAGTGCCCCCTGCCTGCCCGCCAGTGCCCGAGGCTCCTGGCACGCGGACGGCTTTGTGCCATCCATCTGTGCAGTCAGACATTTGCCTGATGGTGTGGGATGAGCAGCGGGTCCCGTCCCAGTGAGTAGATAACGGACAGTTACACGCCGGTCTCCTCCATATGCTCCCAGACTCACTCCCAGACCCCGTTAGGAAAAGCAAGGACCGCAGACCCTGCGGGGCCCCCAGGGGAGGCTTCTCCAGGTTCTCTGTCGGGCCCAGCTGGGGGAGGCCGCGGCACGCCAGGGTCCGAGAAGCTGCGTCCTGCCCGTGCGCACTTGTCCCAGCCTGCCGGGCCCAGCTTCTTGCTCCATCGCCAGCAGATGGAAGGAGAAAGGGAAACATCAATAATGCAGCTAAGCCGTCAGCTTGTGAAATGAGAGAGGCCGGGCAGAGACAGCCCAGGGCCAGTCCCGGGGTGAGGGGAGTCTGTGCCCCATGGGGCTCTGCTTCTGCCCACGAGACAAGAGCATCTCCCTCCCGCCGGGACCAAGGCCAGCTGCTCTCTGGTGGGGGGCGGCGGGGGGCTGGGAGGATGTTTTCAGTGCTCCTGTTCCCTGTGTTAGGGGCCTCTGGACTCTGTGGAAGGCGGGAAGAGACGCCCTTTCTCTCCCCCGCAAGCAGGTGGACGACACTGGGGGGGGGGGGGGCGTTGAAGTGTGTCGATCCTGAACTGTGGCCTGAACTGTGGCCGTCCTCTGCGTCCGTCCCTGCGAGGACACCGCCGCGGACGCTGGCAGAGCCACAGGAAGGCCGAGGAGCGAGGGGACCTGTGGCCGACTGCAACGGGCACTTTTTGGACCCCCTTAGGTTTTCACCAGCTACATTGACCTCCTGTATCCCACAGAAGACAGGAACGACCGGCTACGAGATTCTTACTTCTTCACCTGCGAGTGCCGCGAGTGCACCACCAAAGACAAGGTAAGCTCCCTGAGGGCGCTCGGGGCCAAGGTGCTCACCGGACTCTGTGTGTCAGGGCCTCTCTGCCAAACCAGTGCCCCGTGTGACTCGGGGTCTCTGCCTACGGGGTGTCCGACCCTGTAAATGCTCCTCCCTGAGTCAGTCCACGGGAATCCGGTCAGACCGGGTCTCTGTCCAAACCCGATGACGACGTTTCCATGGCACCGCACACAGGAGAGAAGCCTGTGCCCAGGTGTTTCCTGGAAAAGAAACGACTGCTCAGAAGAGAGGGGAGGGGAGGGGAGAGCACGTGAGCACAGCTTCCAGGCTCCAACCTGTTCGGAGTGCGTGGGGTTTTCTCTGCATCCCCCCGGTTATTTCGTCCAGGCCGCCCCTCCTCATTCTGGTCTCCTGATTCATACATACCCGAACACACGTGTTCTAGGTGTCCTGCCCAGATGGGGATTGTCTAGAAAATGTTTTGGGTTTTTTGTGTGTTTTTTTGTAAAAAGGTAAAGGTGTGTTGCATTTCTCTTCGATCCACCGCCTGATCCCCTTTATCCTTTTGTAACTTTCGAGTGGGCAGGCCTGCACCTCCGCCTGGGAGAATGCACTATTCCCGAGGTTTCCCCATCCGTGTGGTTTCCGGGGGGGAGGTGACGCCTTGCATTTGTGGACATTTCCCTCAGGATAAGGCCAAGGTGAAAATCCGGAAGCTCAACGACCCCCCCAAGGCGGAGGCCATCCGGGACATGGTCCGATACGCGCGCAACGTCATCGAGGAGTTCCGGAGGGCCAAGCACTACAAGTATATCCTTGACAGCTGCGGGGAGTTCGCCTGCAGGAGGAGCTGGAGAGGCGGGAAGAGGGAGCAGGGGGTGGGCCGAAGGTGCCTGTCCCCCCGTCAATGGGTGTAGGCTCACGGACCACCCCATGACTTGGCGTCAACCACATCAGTTTCTAATGCCGATCTCATTTCTCTTTGGCTAGTTTGGCCAGGAGCGCAATGTGGTGGACATGTTATTGTCTAAAACTACGAGAACAGTTCTTTGAAGGCACTCATTTTGGGGGCACATTACTTTGGGCACCGGGCCAGGGCTTTGCTTATATTGCCTCACCTGGTCATCGCCCTGTTATTAGATACAGATCATTTGCCCCAAGGACGCAGCTCCCCAGCAGACCCAGGGTTCTGCCCCATGTCTGCTGGCCACCACAACACATATTCCTAAAGCATTGCCTTGGGAGTTGAAAAGGCATGAGATTTAAACTACGGGAAGCACTCACATCAAGTGAAAGGAAATTGGGGAAAGGTATGTTTATTTCTCAGCGTGAGCAAGAACTTTCCCAGGGTGGGGACTTCTTCCTTAAAAATGCTTCAGCTCAGCCTTGAGGGTTTACCTGTAGTGAGAAGACTGCAGGTTGGTGATTCTAACCAGCATTGTTTACAGCTGATCTGAGGGTCTGTTGCCAGTGGCTGAAGTTCTGCTGTTGTATTTTAGCCGTTGAGGTCTTCAGATTTTTTCCATTTGTTTCTTCAAGAAAAAAAACACGTGATTCCTTTCGCTTTTGGTTGGCTTTCTGTAATTGACCTTTTCAGAGGGAGAGGGGACGGGTGGAGTGGACAAAAGGACTCCTTGGACCCAGCCTGCCGGCCAGTCCTTTCCTTGACCCCACAGCACCCCCTAGCGAGCTGCTGGAGATCTGCGAGCTCAGCCAGGAGAAGATGAGCTCCGTGTTTGAGGACAGTAACGTGTACATGCTGCACATGATGTACCAAGCCATGGGCGTCTGCTTGTACACCCAGGACTGGGAAGGAGCTCTGCGATACGGACAGAAAATCATTAAGCCCTACAGGTGATCGCCATGGCCATTCCGACCGCCTCCGCACGGAACGGAGCCTGGTGCTTTGGAGTGCGTAGCTAGGCGGTTTTGCCTTCTCACTGCCCCGTGTTGGAGCAGGCCCAGACCAGCTTTCTCTTCTTCTCTGCACCCACCTCCGGAGGTTCAGGGGCAGGGTGCTGCTCCCGTGGGTCCTGCCTGTCCCCTCCACCATCTGGAAGAGACACGTAGGATGGCAGGTAGAGGTTTTCCAGGGGTTGCTGGCGCTAGATGGGTCCCAGGACCTCCCCAGGTGCTGATATCCATTGTAGCTGTTTCAGGCCAGTATTTAAAAGCCACCTGTTTGTTTCTTTTCATCATTATTCACATTCTCCCCTCGTGTTTTCCTAAACTGCAGCCCAGGTTGCTAATGAGGAAACTTGGGGACCATTGGATTGGCTGTGGTTATTCAATATCCCGCCTCGGTTTGAAGAAATCAAGCTGGGTTTTACCGTGTGGTATTAATGACTATCAGCCACGGGGAAGTTTCCTGTTGAGGGGTTATTAACCCTTAGCGTGGGGTACAGATGGAGGCCGTGGCATTGTCCTCTGGCTCTGACTAGCCACTGCAGGGCCGGCGCGGCCTGGATCAGATCCCTGGGGTGCTTGTTAAACTTGCATTGCCAGGATCGCCTCAAGACCAAGTGGGTCAGAATCTGGGCACTGGCCCTGAAATCCCTGTGTTCCAGAAGCACCCCAGGTGTTTCTCGCGAATGTGAGAAGCCCTCAGTTCACGTTCTGAGCTGAGGGACTGTTACATTGGTGTCTGGTCTGAATGTTCGCTGCCCTGCTGGCCCTCTACGTCCCCCACACTGCCCTGATTAGCCAGCAGGGGGAGCCCAAGGGGAAGCAGCTCCTAAAATCTGCTCTTAGAAACAGAATTTGCTACATTGGGGATAATCTCAAAGCCTATCCTTCTTCTGCCAGCGGATGAGAAAGCCCTGTGGTCTCATGCACACTTTCCTCTGTGAGATCTGGAGGGAGGAGAAGGAGGAGGAGGAGAAGGAGAAGGAATGAGATCACCTCAGCCTTGCAGTTTCTCTCCCAGCAGGAACTGGCTGTTCTGGATTTTTCCTGAGTTTAATGAACCCCAGTCCTCGTCTTCTGGAGGCAATTAGGGGGATGGGGGTGCGGGGGACAGCATTGCCCCAGGGCCTGGCCCCTGCCCAGGAATACAGTCAGAATGCGTGTATTTTGGGCGAATTTTGAGGGTAGAGCAATACCAACCAGCCTGTAAAGAAACACCTCCTACACACACCCCAGCACACATCCTCTCTCCCAGGAGTCACCTGCAGGTCTCTGTTCCCAGGAAGAGGGCGCTCTCCTAGGCGCGCCCCACCTGTCAGTCAGCCACCGGTTAAAACCAGACGGCAAGTGCCCACTGTGTGTGTATAAAGCTCTCTACTGGACGCCAGAGAAAGGACATCTAGAGGAAATGGGAGGCGTTCTCCTGACTTCAGAGCTTATAGTTTTGCTAAACCAGCTGGTATCATAGAGTGTGATACAAAGCTGGGGCCTCGAGGCATATCAGTGTGTGTATGTCTTTAAGTATACTATCTCTTTAATGGGGGCGGGGGAGTAGCGGGGAGAGGCCTCATGCCTCGTGATAGGGCATTTACCCGAAAAGATGGTTTCCCAATGCCCTGCTTTGGGTGCACCTAAAACCAAAAATCTGATTAGGATTGAATGCCTTGTTTGTAACTATTTTTGTGTAGGATTTCTCCTGCAATTTTCATGTAGCTTTTCAGACACACAAACTGCATGCAGTGAAGTGCCTCCAGGTGATCCCCTGGGGCTGACCATCCACAGGCTCCGGCCGCACCTGCCGGGTGGGAGGGGCGTGGCTTCCGTGGGTGTGGCATCACCAGCTCCGCAGCCGCAGCCACGCTGACTGCGCCCGGCCCGTGGGCTGCCCGGCGGCCTCTGACCAGGTGGCCTGTTGTCTTTCTCCCCTTCCAGCAAGCATTACCCACGGTACTCCCTCAACGTGGCCTCCATGTGGTTGAAGCTGGGAAGACTGTACATGGGCCTGGAGAACAGAGCGGCCGGAGAGAAAGCCCTGCGGAAGGTACGCCCGAGACCCGAGGTTCGGCTTCTCGGTACCCGCCCAGCCTCCTTTCTCCATCCCTGAGAGCCTCTTGACCCCCCTCTGGCCATGGCAGTGGGAGGGGTGGGTTCGGCAGATGGGGGAGGAGTAATTGAGCCTTTGCTAGTGGGCGTCCAGGCCCTCCTGTGAGGAGAGGGGTCGGCCGGGATGGGATGGGAGGCTCAGCCCACACCGGGGAGACCACACTGCCTGTTCCGTGCCCGTGGGCAGAGGCCACGAGGTATGTCAGTTACATCCCAGGACCCTGACCTGTGGCTTGTAATTCTCACAAAAAATGAGATTTTTCTGGTGAGGAAATTGAGATGCGAACAGGTTAATTAGCCTCGGGTACGTGCTGGGGCCTTGATTTTAAACGGGCCTTTCTGAGTCGAAGGCTTCAGCTCCCTCCACTCCTATTGTGACTGGCACGCAGGGAAACGGGGAAACCGGGACCCTGGCAGCACCCGCCGGCCACCCAGCGCTCCCGGGGGAGAGGCAGAGCCCTGGCCCTCACCTCACAGCCGTGCGGTTGTACCAGTAGACTCTCCTCGTCATTGATGTAGAAGTTAACAGTTGGTAACGTGTAACCTTTGGGGCAGCCTGTGGACTCCTGTCAGAATGTTTGTAAAAGTTGGGGCCACCGACTAGCCTGGATGCCCAGTCCTCCAGATTCCCCAAACCTTCCCAGACTATTGGGGAACGTGGGAGTGAGGTCTGAATCCCACATGCAAGGGTCAGGGCCCCGCCAGGCTAGGAGTGTGAGTTAAGTATAACATTTTCCTTTTTTAAACTAGTGAGTTTGTCTGTTTATCGCCTTCATTACTTGGGGTGGGGGAATTAACCTGTTAGGTCACAATTGCAATGGGCTGGTAGGTAATTAAGTACAAGGTCAAAGAAGGGTAGGGTAGATTTGAGCAAGGAACGTGAGTCATGAAAGGAATGCAGAGGGTGAGGGGAGGCTTCTAACAGGTGATTCTGAAGACCTGCACTCTTCCCTGGCCTGCCTCCTCTGGGTTTGAGACCTAGGAACAGAGTGGCACAGTAGAAAGAATGCTGTCATCGTCACAGGCCATCACAAATCCCGCTTGGGAGGATGGGAGTAATTTGAGTTTTTCTATGAGTAATATGGTTGAGTACAAAGGAGCAAAAGAAATTCTTATTCAATACGTACTTTCTATATGCCGGGCAGTATCCCAAACACTTGATGTGTATTAACGCTGAGAGGCACAGAGTGGTTAAGTAAATTGCCCGAGGTCACACAGCTAGGAAGCATGGAGCCACTGGAGACTCACTTTATAGCTCTTCCCTCTAAAAGAACCTTATTTAATACGTTCTCTCTAACTTCCAAAAATGAAACCTGCAGCAATTTTTAGGTGTTTTGTTTTGTTTGTTTGTTTGTTTTTTTAGAATATGTGTTAAGAGGAAAGCATGCACTTGTTGAAAGGCAAAAATGGTTTGGTCGTGTCTTGTAGATTAGTAATGTAACCTTAAAATCAGACAGGTTTGAGGTCAAGTTCACTGTGACTTTTCTGTTCCAGCAGAGCTGTTTACTTGGTTGACCGTAGCCAAATCCATCCCTAAAACATTTTTTACTCAAATCTTAGAATATTGGGGTAAAAAATGTCGTGCAATCAGCTTCTCTCTATGGTTTCTTCAGCTATTGCTGTGGTAGACACTGGGTGACTCTTTGGTTACTAGCTAATCTTGTCCTTTTTCAAAACCCTCACCTGAGGACATATTTGTTTTTTTAAGTTTTTTAAAAATATGTTTTTATTGATTTCAGAGAGGAAGGAAGAGGGGGAGAGAGATAGAAACATCAGTGATGAGAGAGAATCCCTGATCGGCTGCCTCCTGCATGCCCCCACACTGGGGATGGAGCCTGCAACCTGGGCATGTGCCCTTGACCAGAATCGAACCCAGGACCCTTCAGTCTGCAGGCTGATGCTCTGTCCACTGAGCCGAACCAGCTAGGGACTGAGGATATGTTTTTATTGATTTCAGAGAGAGAGAGGAAGGGACAGGGGGTGAGAGAGAGAAACATCGATCAGTTGTCTCCCCTCTGTGCCCCAACCTAGGATCCAGCCTGAAACCCAGGTGTGTGCCCTGACCAGGAATAGAACCCACAACCTTTTGGTGGGCGGGATGTCGCTCCAACCTACTGAGCCACCCTGCCAGGGCCTTTTCTTTTTTTTTTTTCCCTCCCCCTTTTGGAACAGATGCTGGAGCAGAGCACAGGCTCTGAAAGCCAGTTTGCCTCTTGCCCTTAACGCAGGGAAGTCCAGCTGAATTAAAGTCAGCCCAGGTGCCAGTGCGAGGGGATGGGCTTTGGGCTCTTACCGCCCCCTCTTTGTCTCTCTCTCCTAGGCCATGGCGATCATGGAAGTGGCTCACGGCAAAGATCATCCGTACATTTCTGAGATCAAACAGGAAATTGAAAGCCACTGAAACGATGCCAGTGTGGCAGTTTTTATTTAAGTGCTCATGCAGAAACCTTCAAGTATTTGAGTATTTCAAATCAGATACATCACGCCTGCATTTCTGTAAAGTCATTGCCATGAAAACACTATGTGCACTTAAACCTGACACATGGCTCACGTGGAATTGGTCTTAATTTTAACCGTAAGGTCACAGTCATTTTTTAATGCTTTTTCCCCTAAGAGATGATGGCCTGATTTCATGTATGATACTTTGGACAGGTTGAGTTTTGAAAACTGTGATTATATTTTTCCCCTTCATGCCTGTTATTATAATGTGAACAAACCTGAATGATGGAAGAGAATAAAAAAGGGAATAGTATTTGAAGTTTGTGTTTCCTTTTGTCAGTGGGGAGGATTTCAGAGAGGTGGGGGAGCCCCATCATCGAGTGGAGGTCACCCCTGTTCTGTGTCAGTTAGTGAGCCAGGCCTCCCCTAGGAGGTGGGTCAGGTGGCCTGTTTAGCCTGGAGTTGCTTTCGGGGTTCAGTGCCTTTGGAGGAAGAAAGAGGGAAGATGCAGGAAGGGAAAAAAGGTGCCTGTGAAAAAGATGAAGGGACTAAATACAAATTGGCAGTTACAAAGGTCATGGGGATGTCGAGTTCCTCTCTTGACGGCTATGTCATCTTTCCTTCCTCTTGTGTTCACACCCACATGCATCTCCCACAGTTCACGGCACACAGTGAGGCCAGCAAGTAGGACGCATTCTCGTCCAGTCAAGTGCAATAAGACATTTAGTGAACACCTACTATATGCAACACAGCCTGCATAGCTCCCGAGTCCAGCATAAGGAATATAGTCAATAATATTGCGGTCGCTATGTATGGTGCCAGGTAGATGGCTGACCACCATACTGTACACCTGGAACTAATATAATATTGAATGTCAATTGTAATTGAAAAAATCTTTGAAAGCAAAGCAAAATAAATAGTTAAATTTAAAAACGGGGGGAGGATAAAGGTACAATTAAGTGAGCTGGGTGTCCCTCCCTGGGAGGAGCCTGTGTCTGTTTCGATTCTTGCGTCTGGTGCCTGGTCTCCCTTCAATGCGTACAGGTGTTCCACGTGCTTCTCCTCCTTGGCTCTTGCCTCATCTGGCTGAAAGCAGACTTTCCACCTCTCCTCCTGTTCATCGGTCTGTGCAGTCCTCTCCTTGTCTGGAAACACTCCCGGGGAAGCTTAAGAAGGAAAAGAATTTTTCCTTACCAACTCTGTGTTGTTGAGCAAACACTGGTCTCTCCCCGAGCGCGCGGCCAGCAGGAATCCAGCTTCCCCACGGCCCAGGAGGTAGCAACCTGGGGATTGTTTGTTAGCAACTGCTGCGGAGAGCAGACCCAGAACCAGGCCTGTGCCAGGCGCAGGGATGTTTCCCGTAATCCAAAGAGGAACTTCCCCATTAGGTAATACTTAAGCCTGATGGAGTTGATGCCAGCTTTTTTATATTCCTGCTCATGCAAATAGCTTGAGCAGCCATAAATCTGCTGTGTTATCTTTCCTTCCTCATTTCCACACACCCGCACGCATCTCACACACACACAGTTCACGGCACACAGTGGGCCCAGCAGGTGGGATGCATTCTCTTGTCCAGTCAAGTGCAATAAGCTGTTTATTGAACACCTACTGTATGCAAAACAGTCCTCATAGCTTTCGAGTGTGGAGAGATGAGGAAGGCATGGTCCTGCCTCGGAAGCTTAGGGTTTTAATAAAGCTAATTTACTCTGTAGCTAAGCCTAAAATAAGCTTAGCTCACCATCTTGGCATTTTATGAAAGTCATAATTGTTCAATAAATTTAAAATAAAACAAAGGGATCTGAACCAAGTGCGCAGTTCCTTCTCCCGCACCAGTGCCACTCCCCAGAGGAAACCACTGTAAACAGTTTGCATATGTGATCCCAATTTTTCCATCTCCATATAAGTAGATTTAGAGAAACCAAGGCAGAATGGCACTGACGTATTTTGTAGTCTCTGACTCAACAATAAGGACCTCTTTCCATTTTAGCGTCTGCAGATTTGCCTCATTCTTTTTAGAGGCAGAAGAATGTGCGTGTTGTGTCGTACTCAGCCGTTCTCCTCGTTAAGGACCTGCGGTTTTCCCAGCTTGCTGTTATTATAAACAATGCCACACTGAACAATCTAATAACTTTGCTGACGTGTGGTAGAATCTTGCGGGGATAGATTCCTAGAAGTGGGATTTCAGAATCAAATAGTGGAAATATTTACGTGGAATAAATATGGCCACATTTTTTTTTCAGGGGTCGGGGGGGGGGGGGGTGGAATCTGACCATTTTATTTATTTTTAATATATTTTTTATTGTTGATAGTATTACAGATACCTCCCATCCCTCTCCCCTTTGCCTCCCTTCTTCCAGCCCCTACCCACCCCCTTCCCAGGTCTTCATTACCCTATTGTCCATGTCCACTGGCTATGCATATAAGCATATAAATTCTTTGGTTTATCTCTTCTCGTCCCCCCAACCCCACATCAAGGTATGTCAGTCTGTTCCATGCCTCCATGCTTCGGGTCTTATTTTGTTGGTCAATTCATTTTGTTCATTAGATTCCACAAATAAGTGAGATCATGTGATATTTATTTGTCTTTCTCAGTTTGGCTTATTTCAGTGAGCATAATATTTTCCAGGTCCATCCATGTTGTCCCAAAGGGTAAGAGGTCCCTCTTTTTTACAGCTGCATAGTATTCCATAGTGTAAATGTCCCACAGTTTTTTTTACCCATGTATCTACTGATGGGCACTTGGGCTGTTTCCGAATCTTAGCTATTGTAAATAACGCTGTTATGAACATAGGGGTGTGTATATTCTTTCTGGTTGGTGTTTTGGGATTTTTTGGATATATTCCCAGAACTGGGATCACTGAGTCAAACGGAAGTTCCACTCTTTATTTTTTTGAGGAAACGCCATACTGTTTTCCATAGTGGCTGCACCAATTTGCATTCCCATCAGCAGTGTACCAGTGTTTCCTTTTCTCCACGTGCTTGCCAGAACTTGTTTGTTGATTCGTTGATGATAGCCATTCTGACAGGTGTGAGGTGATATCTCATTCTGACAGGTGTGAGGTGGTTTTAATTTGCATTTCTCTGATGATTAGTGACTTTGAGAATTTTTTTCATGTGTCTCTAGATCATTTGTATGTCCTTGTTGGAGAAATGTTTATTCAGGTCTTCAACCCATTTTTTTATTTGGATTGTTTGTCTGTTGTTGAGTTGTACGAGTACTTTATATACTTTGGATATTAACCCCTTATCAGATGTGTCATTGGCAAATATGTTCTCCCATACAGTGGGTTCCCTTTTCCTTTTGATGGTGGTTTCTTTTGCTGTGCAGAAGCTTTTTATTTTGATGTAGTCCCATTTGTTTATTTTCTCCTTAGTTTCCTTTGCCCTAGGAGATGTACCCGTAAACATATTGCTACGTGAGATGGCTGAGATTTTACTGCCTTTGTTCTCCTCTAAGATTTTTATGGTTTCATGCCTTACATGTTAAGTCTTTTATCCATCTTGAGTTTATTTTTTTGTATGGTGTAAGTTGGTGGTTTAGTTTCATCTTTTTGCATGTGTCGGTCCACCTTTCCCAGTGCCATTTGTTGAAGAGACTGTCTTTATTGTATGTTATGGCCTCTTTTGTCAAATATTAATTGACCATAATGGTGTGGGTCAATTTTTGGGGTCTCTGTTCTATTCCATTGGTCTATATGCCTGTTCTTGTGCCAGTACCAGGCTGTTTGGGTTATAATGGCTTTGTATTATGGTTTGATATCTGGTATTGTGATCTCTCCTACTTTGTTCTTCTTTCTCAAGATTGCTGCAGCTATTCGGAGTCTTTTATGGTTCCATGTAAACTTTTAGAGTATTTGTTGCCATATTTTCTTTCTAAAAAACTATCAGGTGCCAGTAGGATATAGTATTTGTAGTATTTGTTTTCCTCTACCCTCCTAACACAGTACTATTAAAAACTTTTTTTTGCCAATCTACTGTGTGAAATACTTTCTTTTATATGCATTTATTAACGAGATTGGGTACTTTCTCATCCACCTAGGAATTGTGTTTCTTCTCTGAGTTGTTATTTATGGCAGTTGCCGATTTTGCTATTCGTGTCTTTCATTATAATTTATAAGAGCTCAATGTGTATTGGGATATTAGTTCTTTGTCCTGTACTGACAATGGTTCCTCTGGTTGTCCATTAACTTTATTTTTTAAAAGTGTTCTTATTGATTTGCAAGAGAGAGGAAGAGAGAGGGAGATACACCAGTGTGAAAGAGAAACATCATTTGGCTGCCTCCTGCATGCCCCCTACTGGGGATCGAGCCCACAACCCAGGCATGTGCCTGACCCAGAATTGAACCAGTGGCCTTTAGGTGCATGGGATGATGCTCAACCACAGAGCAACACCAGCCAGGGCCATTCACTTTAGTTTTCATGACACTTCTGAACCCAAGTAGATTGTTTGCATCTTGAAATAAAGAAAAGAAATAAAGCCATTTTTCCAATGTAAGTCTTTGCTCTATCTGGAATTGTGTTAATAGAAATCTGATGGTACTATTTAAAAAATTTTAATGTTCACAATTGCTAGCTACTTATGCTAGCATCATTTATTGAATGGTTTATTTTCCCCTGCTGATTTGAAATGTTCTCATTCCCATAAGACTTCGGCTTATTTCTATACTAAATCATCCCATTGATTTGCCAGTAAAATATTAATTTTTGTTGCACTCTAAAACTTTTAGTATCCACTGGAGCTAATCTGTTGTGTTCTCTTGGATTTTTCTAACCATTATCCTATGTTTAACCCTCCCAAGTACTTGAGAGTCCTCTCTTGGCCTTTCCCCACCTCCCATCTCCAAAAAGGCTGTTGTGATATGAGAATTGCTTTGGAGTCAGCGATACACAGAGAAATGACCTCTTCTATCCAATAATGTAGTGTTTACCAATTTGTGTATGTTTTGCCTCAAAAGGGCTTAGTTATGTTTATGTAGGTAGTACACATTCCCCTTAACACCTAGATTTAATGTTTCTATAGCTACTATGAATCAGCTTTTCTTCCATTATGTTTCGTAACTGGTAAGTCTGACAAGTTCTCCCCATTTATTTTTATTAAAGAAAATAAAATGTGAAATCTCAAAATAGGCATGTTTGAGCCTGTTTTTGTCACTTTACTGCATATTTGTATTTAATATATTTCTTTTATTATCTTACATTTTTAAAAAAAGTTTCTTCTCCAGCTCTGTTTGGAGATAGAGGTCTACTAGTGTTTTCTAAATTATATAAAACCACTTTTTCTGTTTATCAACCAAAGAAAGAAAACAGTCTATTTACCCCGTCCATGAGAGAGAAAACAGATTAGAGTGTGTACCTGTTCTCTTGCCGTCTACCGGACTTCTCTCCATTTTCATTGGCATTCTGTCTTTTAAAAATAGTACGTGGCTTTTCTTTCAAGAACTATTGTTTTGTCGTCACAGTCAACATATACAGAGATTTGTACGTTTAACGGGACATGTGCCACCTCCTTTCACCCTCGCTTACATTCTTCTCATTGTCATCATGTGAACCACGCTGGGACCTATGTAGGTGAACAGTAACTGGTCTAGTGCCAGGGCTGTACATGGGTTACTCCCAGCCGCGGTGCCGTCGCCCTGGTATGTATCAAAGCCCCATAGTGTCGGCCCTCATCACCAGGGTTCATTGTGTGCGTCTATGGCAGCTGGTGGGCTGGAAATAATAAGGGTGGGGCCGCCGCCTTCACGCTAGCGATGAGTTGTGCTGCTCTTAATAACGTTGAAAGACAGAAACTACAAGCTGGGTCTTGTCTGGCAGCCTGGTGCCTGTCTTGTGCAGGTGCACACTTGGGGTCTGGGTACATGGCAGTTGGGGGAAGGGACCAGGCGCCCCATGAGGGTCATCACAGCATTTGTGAGAAGGCTCCGTTTCCGTGTCGCCTTCGCTCCCTCTGCCTAGCGATCATCCCACTCAGATATTTTTTCCAACAGTGACGACTCTGGAAATAGCAAACTAATTAGTGTGACCAAGTTATACAGGAATAAAACGTGGGTAGAAATAAATGGGTGTTAGAACACTGAAAAGTAGATGTTCTCAGGCCTTTGAAAATAACCCTAGACGAGATGGCTGCTTTCGACAAAAAGCGAACACACATAGTACAGAAGAGAGAAAACGCAACTGTTTTTCTCTGGGGGGGAAAAAAAAGTTTATTGCATATGTAAATCAATAGATATCTTTTATAAAAAAAAAAAGGTTAGAATAAAGATCTCACATTTGTAAAGGCACATATGAAACATTTCACAGCCATGACACGGGCAGTGAGAACATAAACAATAGGCAACTAGGACCAGTATCGAAATAAGACGTTATAAAAACAGATAGGAAACAGTGCAAAAAATACTGTCAAAAGTCAGTTTTATACACCGCATAACTGTGTACAAAACTGCCAAGCATAAGCTTATTTACTGATATAAAAAAGCACATAGAATAGCATGCATAGTTTTATTTAAGGCTTTTAATATTATTAAATTGAGAGGGAGTGTAGAACAAAGTCGAGTTGACATGAACATTGATAAACCACTTCCCCACTTAGGGAATGTCCTATGAACTCCTCACTCCCTCTCTCCCCTTACAAGTCGGTAATAGAGAGACTGGGCTTCCATTTGTAAGGCGGCAACTCAGGATCCCAAGTCCCAACCTGGAATGCATTTCTCACAGCAACAGCCTATCAGGCGGCTACATTTCCAGGTCAGCCCTGGAAAGAATAATAGCCAACCAGCTCTGGCTGACCCAACCCGAGATTTCAGCTGCGCTGGAAGCCAGGCTTCTGTGGGCTGACCCACACACCTTCAGAACCAACTGGTTTCTAAGCTGGGGACGTGTCTCTACATCCTTCGGACTTGAAACCTATTCAGTGTCAAGTGGTTTGGAGGATACCACAATGCACAACATTTTATAAAACACAGACCAAGGAAAGCATCAAAATACTGAACGAAGTCACGGAACAACAGTCCAGTGAAACAAACTAGATAATAAGCCTGTTATCTGAAGCAACACAAGTTACATAAGGTTATAGAGTCAAGAGTCATCTGCATATGTAACCCTTTCTTTTTCCACTTAAGACTCCTCGAAGGAGTGAGCTATTAGAGGAACAAAGGAAACCCCAGGGAACCATCTCTACTGAAGAGGAACCTCACTCCTGAAAGGATCCAGTAGGATTTTGAAGATTCCAAGCAGTGGCAAGAAAGTTCAGCGAAAGGGACCGGCAGTCATATTTTACAACGTTCAAGTTGGGGGGGAAAAATGGCTCTGAATGACAGCTTTCAGCTCTCAGCTGAAGGTAACTAATTAGCTACCCCGCAGTCGCAGTCGAGGGAGGAGGGAGGCCCCTGAGGAGTGCCCAGAACGCCGGGCACCCCGGCCCTGAGAGCCACCTCCCTAAACTCAAAGCAGGATTCCTGAGATTTCAGCAAAACAGCACCACCCCGGCGCACACAGAGACCCCAGGCTGATCTTGGCAGCTTTCTCCTTGAAACCGTGTCAGGTGAGGGGGCGTGTGGGTTTCTCTGGAGGAGGAGGTTGGGGGAGAAGAACGGGGTTAAGGCAGAGAGTGGATGAGCAGCGTGCCCTGCCCCTCCCTGGGTGACAGGTCACACATACGTTTTGTGGAAGTGCCTGGGGAGCCCGGCGCCGCCCCTGACTCTGGCTAGGATGGAGGGAGCATGGGTGCAAGGAGGAAGCTAGAAACAAATGCATCGGACCACACACACCATGTGCCAAGTGCAGCCGCTGGGAACCCATGTAGGTTACCTTGAAAGGAATAGCGGGTGCTGCTGCAATCATCACTGTACCTAGGGCCGGCCATCGAATCCATCCTTGCTTTCATCTCTAGTGCTGAGAGGCGAGGGTGGGGGGTAGGGGGGGGAATCGCCAAGTGGGAAAGAGTGGGTGGGTCGGGCAGCGTCCTGGCTGCTGACAGCTTCCTAGCTGTTTCCATTCAGGTTATTTCCATCTGCCAGATCTTATACTCCTTGAAACGACGTAACGTTTAAAAATTAAAATCCGATTTCCTAATTACACCGTTCGGAGAGGTTTAAGAGTGGTTCTCTATGACCAGATTAAACCATTATGTAGGGGTCACCCTGACAGGGTAGGGGAAGAAATGGTGTGCTGGTGACAGCAGTGGAGAGCAAGCCGAGGTCCGCACAGCCCTGGGTGAGGGAGGTGCTCTTGGGATGAAGAGGGTGACATCACAAGGTAGTCCCCCCAGGCCCCCCAACAAGACAAGGAACAATTGCAGTCACTGTGCTGACACCTCCCAGTTCTGGGGCCCTGATCATAAACACTTGCACAAAGGACAGGAAAGAGGAATGAAGCTGCCCGGGAGCTGCAATGGCTAACCCTGGGAGCCCCGTGGAGGAGCAGAACCACCCCCCTGCTCGTCAGGCTGCCGGGAAAGGATCCGTTACCAGCAGCCAGGGGAGGCGGGATTCCTGAGCAGCAAACGCAGGCACCACCCGAACCCACGGCACCATCGAGCTCTATGCCAACAATGAAGACGCGGTTTAAAACCACAAACAAGGATGAAACCGACGCCAGGGTGGCCGCCTGGCCTTCCCCAGGGAAAGGGAGGTAGGGAGCAGGACAGACGTTCCCGGGTCCGGAAAATGATTTGTGAATGTTCTGATAACTTCAGGGCTGATCTAAACGCCTCCCCCTCCTCTCCCCATCCCTAGCTCCTCTCTGGGCACGCTTAAGGCACTTTCTGGACAGAAGGATCCTGACGGCCCAAAGGGTGGCAGAAGGAGCAGTGACTTCCAAGCAGCTGCTTGTCCAACCCGGGCTGCACTTCAGCTCCAGCCCTGCCGCCTTACAATGCCATGCCCTTGAATGTGCTGTTCGGATGGGAGGGCTGGCGGGAGTGCTGGACAGGAGGACCTGATGTGCATCCTCCCTTTTACGGCACCAAACCGCACAATCCCAGGCTCGTGGGCATTTTTACAGAGAACCCTTTGGTGTGGCCTTGAGAGCAGCTTGCAGCTGTATGAAACCTACCAGACCTGAGGCCCTGAACCGAACGGTCCCCTATACCTGGGCTCCTGAGCATTAAAGAGAAAAAAATCAACATGATATAGATAAATGTTAGTTACATTCAAACAAGTGGTTAGAATGAGATGGAACTTGGAGACATTGTAGAAAAATAGGTCTAGGCAAAGTACCAAAAATTAGGTACAGCGATATAGCGGCAGATTCGGAAATGACCGAAAAATCGGTACAGCGGTCTGATAGGGTGAAGCTGGAAAAGATAAGAAAGGTGGTCTTGTCTGGATAAAAATGCTGACCCACTCGAGTTGATGGGTTGGCCGAATTGGAATGGATACACCTCACATTTCTCCCAGGCACGTTGCTGCTACGTACAACAGATGGTCACGCAGGCCTTTTGCCCCTCCAGGACCTTATAAACAGAGGCAAAGCAGAACCATCCTGCTTTCTCGCTTGGAGCTCAAGGGAAGTGTCAAACACAACTGAGCGCCCTAGCGATTCCCCACCCCACAGGGCCAACCAGTTTGTGAGTCACAGAGCTGTGGGCCACTGGGAAAGGTGTACAGTGTCCGTGGAAAACCCCAACTTCTCCACTTGGAGGTAGTGCTAGATGGGTTGTTGCTTTGCTCACAAAAAAGGAATCACTACCTAAGAGCATGAGAAGTGTCTGATAAAAACCACAGGCAATGATACAAAACAGCAGCAGCACAATCTTTGGTAAAACAAGAGAAAGCTGAATTCCCACCCAGGACCACCCCAAGAGCCCGACAGTGACCGTTGGGTGCCCCTGGAAATGTCCTACAGCTATCCCTGACACTGAGGTGGAATGAAAGATAGAGGAACGTGGGTCTGACCCAATCCCAGTCCTTGAATCTAAGCTCCCTGCACCTGCCTCCTACCCCAAGTGGTTGACTACCTGCCCCAAAAGCATCACTAGACCCGTTTTCCCCGCCAAACACGCAGTGGAAGTCGGAGAGAGATTAGAAAACATTCTGGAGTCAGCTGGAGGCAGCCAGAGACAGCAGCCTCCAGAAGCCAGGACTGTGTGACCTGAGGGGCTGCAGGCAGCACGGGACAAGGGGAGCCTCGAGGCGGACATGGGCCTGGGGGCGGCGAGGGGGCCCTGAGGCGGCTGAGCCCGCGGGGAGGAGCCGTGCCGGCGACCTCAGAGGGCAGCCCCGTGGGGAGAAGTGCTCACTGCGGGGAGTCAGTCAGCTTCTGCGGGAAGATGGCAAGTGGGGGCCTCGGGGCACCTGGGGCGCGGGCTGAGGACCGGCCCCGCTCGGGCTCCGGGTCCTCTGAGCGTTGGGCCCCACTCTGCTGCTCCAGCGGCCGGCCGAGGGGGTGCCTTCTGAGTCAGGTTTTGTTTGTGAGAAAGACTCCTCCGCACAGGCCAGGCCGCCCTCCCTGCAGAGGGCAATGGAGCCCGGCGACTGCTCTACCCTGCGTGGGCCTCGCTCAGAGAGCTGCTCCAGAGCGTTCCCGGCCCAAGGCCTCCGGTGTCGGACCCGGATCCTCCTCAGCCCAAGGGTTGGGCTCAGACAGAAAGTCACCGGCGGGAAGTAAAAGCCATGGACCCGACCACCTGCTGCAGGTCAGGCGTCCACTGGACGTG
The DNA here is from genome assembly GCF_951640355.1 of Cnephaeus nilssonii. Lineage (NCBI taxonomy): Eukaryota > Metazoa > Chordata > Mammalia > Chiroptera > Vespertilionidae > Cnephaeus > Cnephaeus nilssonii. Next base: position 28,287,994 of record NC_137092.1, on the reverse strand, counting down.
GGCCCAGGAGGTCATTGTCCTCTGGGCCCTTCAGCCTTCCCCACGGCGGGACGGACACCGGAAATGACGCCAGGGGCGCCATGGAGCTCCAGGTCTGTGGTGCCAGGAGCGTCCTCTTGGGACCCAGAGTGTCACAAGCCCAAGGTTCCTCACGGAGCTGCACCTGCTCATTTGTCCATCAGACATCAGGTCTCTGCAGATCTGTGTGTAAGTCCCGCCGGAATTACTGTGTGTGCTCACATAACTTCAGCAACATGGATGATTCTCTCTTTGGGAGAAACCAAGATGGCAGCATAGGTAAACACCTAAACTGCTGCTTCACACAACAGTATCAAAACTACAACTAAAAGACAAAACGGACACCATCCAGAACCACAGGAAAGCTGGCTGAGTGGAAATTCTACAACCAAAAGAAAAGAGGAAAGCACACTGAGACTCAGAGGAGATGCAAAAGGCTGAGGTACGGAGACGCGCACGCGGAGAGAACGGGCGACTGTGTGCACGGGCGGCTGAGTGCGCGGCTGGCTTTCTAAAGCGGTAGGGAGACAGGGGCTCCCAACTGTGAACTCCAGTTCCGGGCGAGTTTCTGGGTACCCCGACTCATTCAGGGAGAATCTGGACTGCCTGGCAGCGGTCCAAACTTGAGGGCGGCTTTCTCTCAGAGGTGCTTGCAGCGATTACCAAGGTACACTGAGACCCAGGGGCTGTCTGCTCCACCCTGAAACTCTGCCCCATCCAAGCTGAGCACAGAGGCTTTTGCATTTTTCAAGTCTTGTCTCATAAGAGTGTCTCCAGCACAGAAGTTCTTCCAGCATAGACACAGCTGATCCTCACAGCCAGCTGGCCTGGAGGTCAACTCCTCCCAGTGATACCAACAACAATCAAGACTTAACTACAAAAAGGCACACAGTCCACAAAGGGGTGCACCAAGAGTGTCCACCTCAGGTAACTGGGGAGGCTGAGCCACTATGCCCTATAGGACACCTGGCACACAAAACGACTCTACCAGCTCAGGGAAGCAGCGAAAATGTGGAGACAAAGAAAAAGATCACAAATGAAAGAAATGGAGGAAAGCAAATGACTAGATATAGAATTCAAAACCACAGTTATAAGGTTTTTCAAGAATTTCCTAGAAAATGCCGATAAATTTAGCTAGACCCTTGAAGATATGAAAAAGGACCAACTAGAAATTAAACATACACTGACTGAAATAAAAAATATCATAAAGCGACCTAACAGCAGACTAGAGGACCACAAGAATCAAGTCAAAGATTTGAAATACAAAGAAGCAAAAAACACTCAGCCAGGAAAGCAAAAAGAAAAAGAATCCAAAAATTTGAAGATAGTGTAAGGAGCCTCTGGGACAACTTCAAGCATACCAACATCCAAATTATGGGGGTGCCAGAAGAAGAGAGAGAGCAAGATACTGAAAACCTATTTGAAGAAATTATGACCGAAAACTTCCCCCACCTGGTTAAAGAAATAGACTTACAAGTCAAGGAAGCACACAGAACCCCAAACAAAAGGAATGCAAAGAGGACCACACCAAGACACATCATAATTAAAATGCCAAGAGCAAAAGACAAAGAGAGAATATTAAAAGCAGCAAGAGAAAAACAGTTCCCTACAAGGGAGCACCCATACGATTGTCAGCTGATTTCTCAACAGAAACTATACAGGCCAGAAGGGAGTGGCAAGAAATATTCAAAGTGATGAATAGCAAGAACCTACAACCAAGATTACCCAGCAAAGCTATCATTCAAAATTGAAGGTCAGATAAAGAGCTTCACATATAAGAAAATGCTAAAGGAGTTCATCACCACCAAACCAGTATTATATGAAATGCTGAAAGGTATTCTTTAATAAGAGGAAGAAGAAGAAAAAGGTAAAGAGAAAAATTATGAATAACAAATACATGTCTATCAACAAGTGAATCTAAAAATCAAGTGAATAAAAAATCCGATGAACAGAATAAACTGGTGAATATAATAGAATCAGGGGCATAGAAAGGGAGTGGACTGACAATTCTCGGGGGGTGTGGGAAGAGACTGGACAAAAAGCATACACCTATGGATGAGGACAGTTGGGGGAGGTAAGGGTAGAGGATGGGGTTGGAACTGGGTCGAGGGGAGCTATTCGGGGGGGAAAAGGGGGAACAATTGTAATAATCTGAACAATAAAGATTTATTAAATTTAAAAAAAAGAAAAGAAAACATTCTGTGCTCTGACAGGCCACCTTCGGGGGTCGCATATCACGTTCCCTAACCACTGGGCTGAGGACAGCTAATACTGATGGCACAGCCAGGAAAGACAGCAGCGGAAAAACCCAGGGTGACGCCCCTGATGGCCAAGCCCGCCCATCAGAATCAACATGTACTGACATCTCTGCAGTAACTCCCAAGCCCCACGAGATGGCCCACTCACCGAGTGAGGCAGCAATCACCAGAGCAAGACGGTGCGTCCGCACAGGGCCACGCTGCCCACAGCACAGGCCTCCGTGAGCTACAGCACTTGTTTGAAAAAACGCCATCTTTTTGTGTGTTGGGAGCTATACTGTGTTGGGGGAAGAAACACACTACAGATTAGGTTGATCCATGTAAGTAAAATATGGTCCAACTATTGGAAATTTCATATGGGTCCTGTAGTAAGCTGGGAAAGATAAGAAAAGGAAGCAACTGGAGAAAAACGCTGACCTGCCGTTACCCACTGGAGCTTATAACTGAACCACAGAAGCTGAGGGCAAACAGGATGAAGGTGAGGTGAGCACTGGGCGAGCCCATGGTTAAATCTCAGAGAACAGCCCACAAGGAAGGAGCCGACGGACAAGTGACTCCCTAGGCAAACAAGGACATTGATTACAGTTAAAAATGTAGTTCCTCTTCTCAGTCTAGGAACACAAAAAAGTATGAAAGTGAAATTACCTGTATTTGGGCTCCTCGGAAGTCTATTACTCCAAGTATTCCATGTGGAGAAGTTTTCCCCTCCCCTGATCTTACTGCTCCCCTCCAACGGAGGGGAGCAGCTCATTCCTCTTTGTTCTCCTACGAAGAAATCAATGTGCGCTACTTCCTGTCCAGGGAAAGAGGTGTCAGTAAATAGAAATGCTACTGAAAGGTGGTGTCTCCTTGGAGAAACCAATGAAGCTCACGGGCTCAGCTCAGCTCCAGGATGAAGACATCAAACTCCTCCCCCACAATCCAGCGACCGTACTGAACAAAGACAAACACGGGGCCAAGGCATCCAAATGAGTGTGGATTAAAAAAACAAAACATGTCACCTGGAGAACTTCAGAACCAGAGGCCTGGATGTGTTTGAGGGCTTGGTGTTGAGAAATTTTTTTAATTTTCTCTTTTCAAACCCAAACCACAGCAACAGACTCCAACAGCCCCGGCTTCAGACTTGGTACATCATCAGGAACTCATTCCAAATGCTCTAACTAGATAACTAATTTAATACACTTTGCTTCAAGGTTTATTCCTTGGCAGGCGTCCCAGATACAAAGCATCTCTGGGCAATGATTATGCAGATGCCACTGAAAGAACTTTAAGTGGCGGCCGCTAATTGAACAGGAGAGGGGCTGGCATTTGCTGGGAGAGGTGAAAAGGAATGCAAAATGTGCTGAAGGACCCAAAGCACTTGTTTTTCAAAAGGAAAGATGGGGCATAACGTTCAATGTTTGCCTTTGGGTTTCAACATAAACTTTGGCTAGGAAGCTGGATATTAAACCCATTTATTTCCTGCATTCATGAATACTCCTGGAGCACAAGGTGGCAACCGTGGACAGGTTGAAGAGGGGACCATAAGTGATGAGCTCAAAGAGACAGCAGATCTACGGGCTGCCCACACGAGACCTGTCAATGGCGCCCACGCTGGGGCCCATGAGATGAAAGAGACATACTGACAGTTCATCAAACAATAAAGCAGGAAATTGCAGACCCACTGTTCAGACATCCAAGGATGGACTATATCTAAGGAAAGGAAACCAATACCTCTCTGCCTGTTGATGATCCAAGTCCTGAGCGCCTGAGTGAGGGCTGTGAGCTCTGTTCCGCTGAAAATACATGGCATGCTAATGGCTTTCTTTTTCAGAATCTAGACCAAAATCCCGGAACCTATAGAGCTCAGCTGAAGTTATTAGACTCCTAGACTGATTCTTTAGACCTTGGGGTAGAAGACAGAAGGCCCTCCATCACCAGAGACTCTTGAATCTAAAGAAGAGAAAAATCATACCATCTGGCCAGATGTGAAACTGAGTTGATTCCTATGCCAAAGCAGTTCATGGGGACCTGCATCCACACCCATCCGTTGGTGTGTGGTGACCGAAGTTACAGAGGCACACTCTTCTTCCTGGTTGATTTGAGGCCTTCTTTCCTTGTATTTCCAGCCCAGGAATAGACAAAGAAGAAAATAAAAGCAGCAGTGGAAGAAGGCATGGCAGAATACCACAGTGATCAATTCAGAGAACAAAACAAATTTAAAAGTTACATTCAAGAAAAACTAGAGAAGACAATCCCCCCAAATTCAGCAAGATGGAAAGTGCGTGGACTATCTGTGTACTAACCTAAGAAGTTCCGAAGCACAGGGGCCAGTGCAGGCCCAGGAAGAGACAAAGTGGGGACCGAGCTTCACTGAAGGCAGCGTTGACAGCACAAATGACCAGAGTGGGTTGTATGGAGAAAGGAGGGACCCCCACAGGGCTCTGTGCGTGATGAACTCCACCAAGTTCATCATGGGGGCCAGGCCTACGATGATAGAGCCCCGAGCGGGCCGAGTTCTACTCTTACAGACCAAAGTCTGGAGACGGCATTAGCACAGTGGGGTCACACTTGGTGTGGCTCCTGGCCAGGACCCCTGCTGAGAGTCAGCGCCCCCGCCCCGCCATAAATCAGCATTCTCAACTGTCTCCTTTATAACCTTTCCGATGACTTGGTGGCTCATGGACAGACAGAACACCCCCAGCACCTTGACCTTCAGGCCCCTGTCCAGCACACCCATCCTAAATAAACATAAGATCAAGGGCCTTCCTGTCTCCTCTCTCTTCTCACTCTGGTCCATTAGCTTCTCTCAATCAGGCAAGAGGCCGAGCTGCACAGATGGCCTGGCCCAGGGCCTCCAAGGCCACCAGCCTGGCACCCACCGAGCAAATGAGGAGAAGCTGCAAATACTGAGGGTGCAGCCCCCGGCGAGGAAACACAACCTCCAGAGCCCAGATCAATGGGTGGTCGAGAAAGATGCAAACAAAGCTCCCCATTCAGCCTGGGCAAGGATTACTGCACCGTAAATGCAGCCTTTCCACTAGCTGCTCCGGCTGTCACTCAAGGTTGGAGGAGGGACTGGGGGAAGACTACTGAGAATGAGGACAGAAGGAAGAAGGGAGGAATCTGTCCATCAAGGCTCCCGAGCCCAAAATATAAGAGAAGAGCGTTTCTTTTCCTTCAGAAAAAAGGGGATTGGCCCTAATCTTTACATTTTAGGATACATTCATTTTCTTGCCATCTTTGATTTGGACATGAGCAATTAAGCTGATGAATTTCAGGGTTGGTTACCCATCTGGCTGCAACTTCACCAGAGATGTGTTCCCTTCTGCCTCTGTCCCCCAAATGACCCACCAGGCGACCTTTTCCTACCAACATGTTACAATGCAGATCAGTCAAAATGTGGTTCCAATGAAAAGCACTACATTACCGTGAAAACTGCAATTACAATGATTCACACACGTTATTCCAAAGGGGGGAAAAAATAAATTATCTCATATAAAATAATACATGATGTTTATGAAGAATCTTGGCTCCCGTGATGAGGGAGCCCGTGTCCTGCCGGCTCCAGCCATCTGTGCCCCGCTGGGGGAGCAGGCTGCGTCTGGAGGTGCCTCCCCATCTGCCAGATGGAGCTGGGTCCCTCTTCCCAGGGGCTGGGTCCGGGGGTTAAATGAGTCTGGAGTTTTGGAGGAACTGAATGAGGACCTGGTAGACAAACTTGTACTGAGCGATGGTCTGGATCATGAACATCCTTTGCTCCCGGAGGAGTCTCAGCATCATGGGCACTTCCACTTTCTGCAAGAGAAAAAGCACAAGGTCCTGAGAGGGGGGGCTTCCCCTGGGTAGCTCCTCATTCCTTCGTCCACGAAGCATTCCCTCACTGTCCATGCGCAGGTACAGGAGACAGCAAAGGACTCAGCTCCCTGTAGATCTTCCCAATCAAAGACTTGATACCAGCAGTTGGAGAACCTGGTTGGCATGTGCCACTGATGTGCTATTGTATTTTACTTTTAATATGTTTTTATTGACTTCAAAGAGAGGAAGGAAGAGGGAGAGAGAGAGAGATGGAAACATCAAGGATGAGAGAGAATCATTGATCGGCTGCCTCCTGCACAACACCCCATATTGGGGAATGAGCCTACAACCCGGGCATGTGCCCTGACTGGGAATAGAACTGTGAACTCCTGGTTCATAGGTCAACGCTCAACCACTGAGCCACACTGGCCAGGGATGTGCTATTTAAAATACAGACCAGTGTGTTAGAGAATACAGAGAGGCTGGAGTTAAACCCGACTGTTATCCTCAACTCTATCGTGGCCCAACGGTAGGATTTATGCCATCTCTTGATCTTGGTTTCTTCACCTGTAGATAAGGATAATGGTGCTTTCCTCCACTCAGATGCCCACTTCCAATGGCACAGTGGCCCTGCCCAGGTTAGTGACTGACATGGGGTAGAAGCTCCTGGATCACATAAAGTACCCACCTCCTGGATCATAATAAAGACATGCATGTAAAGCACTGAGCACAATGTCTGCACACAGTTCTTAAAGACCACACATGATCGTTTTATAATGTTATGAAATGAACCATCACCTGCTGAAGCACCAAGCACCACTCTACTTCCTAGGTGTGGGATATGGACCCATTCCTCCTTCATTACCTGTGTTACACAAGGGTGCGAATAAGACCCTTCCCACAGAGTTAACTGTAAAGGCTTCTCGAGTTGGGAAAACTGTTAGAATAGTGCCGGCACATGTAAACACGAAATACAGGTTAGCTGTTGTTATTGCGTTTTCATTGTTGTCATCATCATCACCATCACCTCCACTTCCATCTCTGCCACCACCATCACCATCATACTACCTCCACCACCACCCCCTCCACCACCTCCACTTACATCCCAACCAGCACCACCACCACCATCTCAAGAGCCTGTGAGACTCAGCCCCAAGGACAGATTATCTGATAAGGTGCAGTTTGGAGATAAGACAAAGAAGGGTCCCTTGGTCCTCAAGGTAAGAGTCCCCGTTGCCTTGAAGATTCACTCTCACAGGCTCTGAGGTCCACTGGCCCTAACCCGAGGAATTATGAGGCAGCTGATGCTTGCTCAGTCTTGCCTGGAAGGCATTTTCTCCTCCCTACTCTCTGAAGGAGGGATAACCAACTCAGAAAAGCAGGGAGACCAAGCCACCTTGCTACTTGGCTGGTGATAACCTGGTCGTTTGTAATTAACTCCAGGGGCCAAGAGAGAGTATTATAAACCATAAAATGCGTGGGCATTAAAACGTGACAGGTAAACATTCTGTGACCAAAAGCAACGGGCCACCAAGAGGCTTTCTGGAACAGCCTGGGTGAGTCCCCTCCCATCCCTACCTCACAGGTGCGCTGACCTCACACATCTTTGTTTCAGGGAAAAGAAAAGGCATTTCACTGACAAAATTAAAACTGCATGGACTAGAGAAGAAAACATAAAGGGAGTTAATCCAGAAGCCATGGAAAGGAGGCAGGAAAGTTTAGACAGGAAAATAATAGGACATGCAATTTCATATTTGTCCAAAAAAACACACCCAAATGAACGAACTAAACGTGTTCCACTCGTCTCCCAAAATAAGGGCTTGGAGCTTACTCGTCAGGCCTGAAGCAGCACAAAGCGGAGAACTTTTTTCTCCCTCACCATCTACCAATAGCACTGATGGGAAACGGGCAGATAAGGCCAGCTATATTTGTGCTGGGGAAGGGAAGTGAAAAATGAGTCATCCAGCTATCTTTGAATATCAATGGGAACAGAAGTCCCTTTTGGACTGACCACGTTCCGGCAAAGAATGTTCTGGCGTGCGACTGGGCATGGAGGAAATCCGCTCTGTTTGGCCACACCAGAGAGAATTTAATCGCCCGCGCCCTCATCAAGTCCACGCGAGGCCCCGGTGGCCGGGTCCCGCCCCCGGTGCCAGGCTGGCTCTGACATGTGCTGTGTACGTTCTACTGGGCCAGGAACATCTGGTGATCAATGAGCCTTCGTGCCATCGCCTCACTGAGGCTTGGCCTTGGATGGGTCTCCAAAGAGCTCAAAACGGAACCATCGTTCATGTCAGACAAGACGGGCAGAATAGCTTCTCAGGTTAAAAAGGAGGACAGGGGAGCAGAGGTGTGCACAGGGAATAGAGAAGGGGAAGAAAGTGATAGGAGTAGGGAGAAAGAGACATGGGTGGGTGGGGGGCAGGAGATGATGAGGCCCTTCCTTCACCCCTGGAGCCCACAGCACCCCAGTGGAGCCCACGGTACCCCAGGGGAGCCCACCGTATTCTCAAGCCATGGGTCCCCTGGTTCCATTCCATCTTATCCCATCTCCCAGTGCTGAGTGGATTTGGGACTTGGTGGCAAGCTCTCCACTCTACTAGAGACTTCCAATAGTGACAGAAATAAACAATCCAGAACCCTCATGTGAGACACAAGGATACAAACTCCTAGAAGATGGCGAAACCTCTGTGACGCAGTCTCAACTGATTCCATGAGGGGCATTTTGCTCCTCAACAGAACGTTCGGTGTTTTCCAACACTAGGCCACATTATTCCGGACTCCTCTCCTCCCCAGCAGCACAAGCATGCACCCTACAGACTGGAAGCTTCCAAAATGAACTTTTATAGGCAGGGAGGGAGTTTACAACCCTTTGAACATGTTTAAACTTCGCATTTATTGTTTTCCTGCAAGTTACACTATAACCAATTTCGTGGGGTGGTACTCTGATCTTCAAACCACGGATGGTAATGAGTAAATACGTGCATTACTATATAAATTCCTTTGCAGAACGTGTGTTGTAACTTTCCCGAAAAGCTACCGAACCACTTGGAAAGTGTCCTCAGATCCTCCGAGCTGTGTAATTTGGAAAAATGAACAAGAACCTAAGGACACTTGAAGCTGGAGGCAGAGTGGAGAAGGAAATAACGGACCCGGGGCGGGGCAGGGGGGGTAAGAAGATCTCGTTTCTCACCGTGGCACCACTGCTTCGGAGCCACGTGGCTCCGGACAAGCCACTGAACAGTGTCTGGGCCTCGGTTTCCCCATCTATAAGGCAGGAGGACTGGCACATGCCCAGCCCCTCTACGTGGCTGCTATGAGGACCCCACTAAGACAAAAAACACGACAGCCATCCTAAGGCCCATATAAATAAACAGCGGGCGGTCTCTGGCCCCCATTGCTGCTTGTTTCATCTTGAGGAAATCTAAAGCCCCGCAGAGGAAAGAGCTGGCTGGAGCGGGAAGGGGATGCCACGCACCATGTGGGCACCACATTGGCCACAGCCCCTGCTTCAGGGAGAGGAGCTGGGCGTGACCTCGGCAAAGGCACTCAGATGCCCACTTCGCTCTGTCACTCCAGCCACTGCCAGTCTAGACCGGAGCCAACAACAACCCCCTTTAGAGAAACCCCCCTCTGAAGGATGCCAAAGCTCTGTACACTACACGCGTTTTCACATAGGCTGGAGGCCAACACATCCCACACACGCCAGACGCATCGAAACTACATGTGACCAAACCACGCACCACAGGAAAGTCCCCACAAGGAAGCCAGACTGCCTACACAACACTGCCGACTTCTGGAAGTCCATGCCGACGAAGATCAGACTTTCTAACGGGCCCCTATGGCACACGCCGACCTCTCTATATGATACGGGTGTCAGCACAGGGCAGTGAAAGACGACAGATACCCGGGGCTGGGAAGGTCAGGGCCAGAGCAGGGATCAGGGCTGTGGAAAGCTCTTGTCAGGACAGAGGGAATCGGGCCCGGGAAAGAAGGCGCAGGCCTGGCCAGGGCGCAGCTCTGTCCCCAGGTGGAGGGCTCGGGAGGCCCCGGGTGACTCACTTCATTGTGCTCCAGGCAGTAGATCATCAGCTCGGAGAGGATGACCACGCCGGTGCGGCCCACGCCCGCGGTGCAGTGGACCACGATGGGCGGGTGCCGGCTCTGGGTGCCCTCCAGCATGCTGTTGGTGTGCCGGCGCACCGACTGGATCTCCTCCAAGTAGGCTGCAAGACAAAGGGCACGTCCGTCATGGGAGCCCCACGTGGCTTTGCATCCAGGAGATGGGGGAAGCCAAAACTGACGGGGAATCTTTCTTTCTTTCTTTCTTTCTTTTTTTTTTTTAAGTGACAATGATTTACAGTTCTTACAAGACACTAATTATTTGGCTGGTACCCACGGTACAGTCCCGGAGCCAGAAAGGACCAGCTGGGAGTCAATTAGTCCATGGGAGAATTTGTCCTTTGAATTAAATAGTTCTTTTTTAAAAATTAAATTCGGTTTTCCCCTCTGCAAATCCCCAAGTCCCCCAAGCAGATGAGTCTCGACATTACTTACAGCAATTCCTCCCATTAACAGACGGGGATCAGAGCACCAGCGAGGTCCCCTTGAAACGCCCGCCTGGCAGCGCCAGTGTCTGGTGGGAAGAGCCTCCATCTGCCCTCTCCCTTCCCCTCACTGAATGAGCGAATGTCAACCGAGGCTCGACTTCATTTTTAGATTTTAAAATAGACATGGGGGGGGGGCTGCTTTACAGCTTGGATTCCAACTGGTTGAGTAGCTCAAGGTAAGCCACCCCCCTGCCCCACTTCTGGAGGCCACATGTTTGGGGGGAGTCGTGCCACCTTCCCCATCCCTCCCAGCATCTGCCTAGCTCAGCAGGGCTAGGGGGAGAGAGGTCTGTTCACTACTCCATTGGGGCACAAGTGAAAAATTACACTGTCCTTCATGACCGTAAAAAAAATAAGGGTATAAATGTACTTCTCGAACTGTCCAGGAAGTGGAGAAAGTCGATTAATGAATGAGATTTTGTAGCCGCTGGCTCAGGGAGAAGCAGGTCGGAAGGCCTGGGCACTCAGAAAAGAAAAGCTCACCCTGATGGAGCTACATACACGGGACTCGGGGAGACGCTCCAAATGGCGAAGAGGAAAAAGGGCATGGCACCCGGTCTGGCTCATCTAGAAGCATCTGTTTTACATACAGTCAGTGAGAACTGTTTTCCTTATCCGCTTATCTCATTACAGAGTCATTTAGTTTACCAAATAAACAACTATTCCTGCCTGGTTGGCGTGGCTCAGTGATGGAGCGTTGACTTATGAACTAGGTCACTGGTTTGATTCCTGGTCAGGGCACATGCCTGGGTTTCAGGCTTGGTCCCCAGTGTGGGACGTGCAGGATGTTTCTATCTCTCGCCCTCTCTCTCTAAAATCAACAAATACATGGAAAGAAACACAACACCTATTACTACTAGCACCACCAGCCGTCATGTAAAATGTGAGAGAACAAAACAAACAAACCAAAAAAACAAAAACAAAAAACAGCCGAAACCGGTTTGGCTCAGTGGATAGAGCGTCGGCCTGCGGACTGAGGGGTCCCAGGTTCGATTCCGGTCAGGGGCATGTGCCTTGGTTGCGGGCACATCCCCAGTGGGGGGTGCGCAGGAGGCAGCTGATTGATGTTTCTCTCTCATCGATGTTTCTAGCTCTCTATCCCTCTCCCTTCCTCTCTGTAAAAAATCAATAAAATATATTTTTTTAAAAACCCACAAAAAACAACAGAGGGAAGACAACCTGAGATGACTAGACTGGTTGCTACTGGGTACCAGCATGAGCTACACTGTGCATGGCATTCTCTTCCCAGTGTTTCTGTGAGGGGGAAGGGATACTGGGCAACTGAGCATTCTGTCTGACAAAAGGCAATGTTCCCGAACAAGAGACAAGGGTTTTCTTGTGCTAAATTATAAAGTGAAAGAAATGATCAATATGGCGGATGCTACCATCTAATGGTGTTTCATAAAACACAGAGGAACTGGATTTGAATGGATGCTTCCTCTAGCACTTGTACTAACACCTGTGAAGACCTCTGGAGGCTGGCCCTCGGCCCTCTGTATCCAGGAAATCGGATGGAAACACGGGCAGAAATCTTTTCGCGTTCTCAAAAAACTTGAGAGAGAGCCAACATTTCTAGGACCCAACTCGACACACTTATCTGGAGTCCCTTAGACATGTAAATGAACACACTCAAACTGTTTAAAAATATTTTATATATTTTCTTCAGTAATTTAGATTGGCCTTCCCTCAGTTGGTTCTGATTTTAAAGATTTGGTTATCATTTTAACCACCTTATAGACTCAACCTTATGTTATCAGGGCTGTTAGTCAATCATCAAACTGGTCTACATTTTTTTTTTTTTAACTGATCTACTTTTATTGTTCCCACGTTCTGTGTCTTGGAGAAAATTCTAATTAGTCAATTAGGGAAGGATTACTAGAAAGGAACCAAGAGAATACTATTGTGAGGAAAGCGAGTTCTGCGGAGGTCTGTGCCCTCCCTTATTAATATCTGAGCTACAGGAAACTGACCTCAGCAAATCACAAACCCTCTCGATCACGCTCTAGATTCTTTGATTCCAATCATCTTTCTCTTTCTCTTCTCTACTTTCAGTGTCCAATTCTCTACTTTCAGTGTCCAATTCCAGTACCATCATCGCTTTAGTGGGAAATTAAACGCCTTTATCAATGTATAAGTATGCATAGAAATCTTTCTGTTGGAATTTGTGAAATGGTACATTTAGATATTTAAAAACCTATCTTCTCTCTCTTCTCCCCCCTCCCCCCGCCCCCCGCTTCCCATTTTAAATGAATATCAAAATGAACTCAAGGTGTTGACATGGCTCAACATCCCGATGATGGGCCCTTCGCAGTGGTCACAGGCACTCCACCAGCTGGAGGGCCAACAACACAACAGGTGTAACACTAAACCTGCAGAGAGCCCCAGGCCTCTTCCCAGCTGCGTCAGGGAGGAATGGGGTTTCCCCTCAGGGGCAGGACATTGAGGCAAGGAAGGAAGGGGGAGCCCTGCAGCCGTCACCACAAAGCAGATGACTGTACTGATCTCACCCCTGGACTGGAATCCCTGGCCTGCTGTTCTCATGGGACCTGGAGTACCTTTCACATAAAGACCACTACATGCATGTCTGCGTTCTCAGAGCCTGACCCAGGGCCTGGCGCGTGGGGAGCACACACCCAGCGTCTGGCCTTGCAAATAAAGTACTGCACGTAACCTGGGTGACTTCGCTTCCAAGATAAGCGTCTCCTGGAAAAACATAAGTGAATGAAGCCCAAATTAAGAGTTTCAAAGCTACGAGTTGATTTCCAGAACTCTTCGTGTCTTAATCACCGTTCCTGACTGAAACTTACTGCTATCGGGAAATACAGGGCGTGTGAGAGCAATAAATAAAAAAATAAAGGTCTCTGTAAAAATGTTACCGTGGTGTTGTGTTTTTTTTTTGTGGTAAAATATACATAACATTTACCATTTTAGTCATTTCTAAGTGTACCATTCAGTGGCACTAAGTATGTTCACAATATTGTGCAAGCATCCCCACTATCTATTCCAGAATATTTTTTGTTGTCCCACACAAACGTTGTACCAGTCACATAATAATTTCTTATTCCCTTCCCCGTAACTCCTGGTAACATCTTCAATACTTTCTATCTCTTTGAAGCTGCCCTTTCTGGGTACCTCATGGAAGTGAGTCATACAATATTTGTCCTTTTGTGTCTGCTTTGTTTGACTTAGCATCTATGTTTTCTTTTTCTTGAAGATTTCTTATTGATTTTTTTCTACGAAGTGAAGGGAGATGGGGAGAGAGAGAGAGAAACATCGACCTGAGAGCCAAATATCAATCAGCAGCCTCCTGCATGCTCCCTACCGGGGATCGAGCCCACAACCCGAGCGTGTGCCCCGACCGGAAATGGAACCAGCAACCTTTCGGTGCAGGGGACGATGCCCAACCAACTGAGCCACACCAGCCAGGGCTTACTTAGCATGTTTTCAAGGTTCAAACATGTGTCAGAATAATGATTCATTCACGAGGAAAGTTCTAAATCAAGGTGGAATCAATTAGTTTACCACAGTTTTAGCTTACTTGCATAAAAGGTAAAGAGAATAAGGTAAGTGACCTACAGTATATTTGTCTTCTCTGTCCCGCATAAGAAGGGATGGATACGTCCCTCTTATAATACTTTTGCCACTTAATAGAAAGCGTCCTCTCTTTCCATTTCACCTCCCAACAGATCAGACCACTGACTCAGTTGGTAAAACCCTGGCTGGGAAGGGAACACTTACACAAAAACCCTTGGACATCCTCGGGGCAGCCGTGATCTGGCCAGTCAGTATACTGCAAATGCCACACCGTCCTTTCCTGCCCAGACAAAAGGTGCTTGACCTTCAAGCCGGTGGTTGCATAGCAACCAGAATCTGTCCGGAACTTCGTGGTGACCTTGAACTTGCCATAGGTGGCTGAGCTGTGCTTGGAACCCAGCTTGGGCCAGTAGCGGTGGCTCTTGGTGCGTCCGCCCTCCTGAATCACAACACAAAAGTAAAGTTGGAAGTTAGTCAGGGGAAGCAAGCGCTTATCCTCTTAATCTTAAAATCTGAGCGTAGGGGAGAACGTGAATAGCTTCTAAGTCACTAACTCAGTAGCACCGTGCAGTGTCTATCGCAGATTAGATCCTACAAATCTTAGCTAAGACCCATAAGGAGATGTACAATGGTAGCTACGGCAACGGAAAATTTAAAAGATTCACAACTGAGCTGCAGTTGAATGTTCGAGAGAGAAGAGCCAGAGCGGCGGAGGCTAGAGGTGAGAACACGCTTGGGGTGTTAAAGAAACAGGAGGAAGGTGGTGGGAGGAGGTCGGAAAGGCCTCCTGGTCCATGGGAGGCAGTTTGGATTTCACTCCACGGACAGTGGGAAGCTGCCCAAGGGGATGGGGCCACCTTAGGCAGGGGAGTGACAGCGTCTTAGTGGTCAATCTGGGTCACACTCTGCATTTCCGATGTTCAGCCCAGGGCTCTCTCTCTTAGACCACACTGAGAGAGAGAGAGAGAGAGAGAGAGAGAGAGAGAGAGAGACATCTATGTAAGAGAGAAACACCAATCGGTTGCCTCCTGTATGTGCCCCAAATGGAGATCAAACCCTCAACCTAGGTATGTGCCCTGACTGGGAATCGAACCCGCAAACCTGGTGTACAGGACGACGCTCCAACTGAGCCACCCAGCCAGGGCCACCACTATCTTCCAATGGGCCGTTCTGGAAAGCAACTGCTCGGAACAGTCCATGTGACTTTTTTCAATTATCTCTGTTCCCCACCTTTAAAAATTATTAGCAAGGGGGCAACACCATAAGTATTGGTAAAAACCACATGAAGCTATTCCCTTAAATGACTTCAAAACGTAAGTTAAAATGGATCGAAAGGAACAAAAGGAAGTGGTTAAGATAAAACACTGAGAATCTGACAAGAAAAGAAACATAAAACATCTTCCCCCCCAAAGACAGCAGCTCCCGGTGAACTGCTTGGTGGTGTGTGCCCATTTTCATAACGGAGACGTCTCTAGTTACAACAGAACAACTGTGTGACTTGGCAAAGGAAGAGAACACATTTTTTTCTCTCCTAAAGCATAAAGAACCTCTACAGGACCCACAGCTCCCGTCTCCTTCTGCGATAAGCGTGACGGACGTCAGCTGGCCATGGCCGTGGTTGGAACAAGTGCCGATGCACCCACAGCAGCCCAGGTTCTCGAGTCCCAGGGCAAAGACTATGGATGGTGTTGTCTGGCACACAAAAGTGAGCTGGTTCTGTCTGGTTTAATTTCCTTTCATGGCAATGCAGGGAAAAGAGTGAAAAGCTGATGAAAACGGGAGCCAACAGGTTATCTTTGGGAAACGAAACCCATCTACATGGAAGTGAGAAGAGGAGACACGTGCAATGCCCACGGAAGAGGATTTGCAGAGAAATGGTGCCGCAGGAAGCAGTACGGCGCAGCCAAGTCCCCGGCACAAAGCACATTCTCTGGCCACCCCTCCCCTCCCCCTGGGACAGGGGGCTGCCGGCCACGCCCTTACCTCCTCCGCGGTGACCATGGCGATCACGTTGGCTCCCTGCTCCCACACCATCTGCCAGAAGTCGTGGCACGTGTGCGGCAGGGGCCCCTGCGTGGCGATGTAGTGCCATTCGGCCCCGCCAACCACCACCTACAAACCAAGGAAAGCATCGGTGAGGCAGCCCCCAATCCAGGACGGCGTTACCTGCTGACCACGGGGCGGCCACATGGCTCTGTGCCAACATCAAAACCCCCGAGGCCACAGGGGGCTACGGAGACATTCTCACATGAAAATGCTATCAACCCTTTTTTCTTACTGCAACCCCCAGGAGTTAGGTACAAACCAGTGCGTTTTTTAAAAGCACACATATACATAAACATATCCACACACACGTTAGATGAATATGCATGTGTGTGTGAGTGTGTGTGTAGCCTAACAGAATTTATTACAAAAACAAGAGTTATGCTTGTGTGCCATGCACTTTGATCATTTCCATTCTTTTCTCTATTCTTCTATTTACAAAAAAAACCACCAACAACACCCAAACTGGTCCTGACTCTAAGTCAGTGGTTCTCAACCTTTCTAGTGCCGCGACCCTTTAATACAGTTCCTCATGTTGTGGTGACCCCCAACCATAAAATTATTTTCGTTGCTACTTCCTAACTGTAATTTTGCTACTGTTAATGAATCGTAATGCAAATATCTGTGTTTTCCGATGGTCTTAGGCTCTACAGCAGCGGTTCTCAACCTGTCGCGACCCACAGGTTGAGAACCGCTAGCAGGGTCGCCTAAGACCATCGGAAAACACAGTTATTTACATTACGATTCATTAACAGTAGCAAAATTACAGTTAGGAAGTAGCAACGAAAATAATTTTATGGTTGGGGGTCACCACAACATGAGGAACTGTATTAAAGGGTCGCGGCATTAGAAAGGTTGAGAACCACTGCTCTAAGTGGACTCTTCACCCCACTGCTATACCGTGACCCCCCCAGTTTGAGAAACAGTGCTCCGCGGCGTCCTGTCAAGCAATGACGACGTCCACTGTGGAATAAGACCCTCCCGGAGGAATGTCGTCCTGCTACTGCAGGCCTGATAAGAAGAGTGTCATGCACCTCGGCTGTACCCACCCCTCCCGGTACCACACACAGTGGAGGCGTCATGAAGGCACTTAAGTCAACCACACATGATATTTTGCCATTCCCAGCGTCCAGCCAAGCTCAGGAGCCGTGAGATGGTTTTAGAAACTAAAATCGCTACCCCATACAGCTCAGAGCGGCCTTGGGAGGAGAGTTGTGCAGCTGTAAATTCCAGCGGCGGACAGCCATAAGTAAGTTGTGAGCTGAGTGCTGAAGGCCGTGCCATCCGGGGGAGATGGCGGCCTTTGCAAGGATTCTTCCACGTCCCCTCCCATCCCTGCGCCTTGGCATTGCCAAGTCAGGCCCCTCCCACCCCACCAGGGCAGATCCCTACCTAGTTCTAGGAGCAATGAAGTGGTCATGGTTTGAAACTTTCCCCCCTCATTTGTTTTATGAAACTAGATGCTAACTTGATTCAAACAAAAACAGTGTCAGTGAACTGCCTCATTACACAAGGCATGTTTAGGTCAATGCTGGCAAGCCAGATCCGTAGTCCAAGTTCCGGGGGGAGATAACATCCATACAGCTGCTGGCTGGCCAGGCGCCGGGTTATCTGTGGAGCTGTGGCTTTAAACATTAGCCTCCCTGGCATCCGACATATAGGAACCGTAAATACTTGCAGAGCCTGCTGCCGCTGCCTGGGGCCTTCCAGCAAATTCCAAGTATTGACAGGAGGGTATTGAAAACTGCATTAAAAACACAACCACCACTGCTCCGGAGGTAGATTTCACAGATGTGGTTCCACCTCTGGAGCAAATAAATCTGCTCTGTGTTAACGGCTGCTCGGAACCCAGGGAGCAAACGCTGGCAAGGTACACCGCTCGCTTCCAACAGCACGGACAAGTTCTTGCAAGCTCTGCGGGTCTATTAAACGCACCCATGTCTAACCCAGATCCACAAGATGGAACGTGGGCCCCGGAGAGCACCGAGGAAGGGAATGCCTCTGCTCAGTACACCCCGTGGGCACGGCTGATGCGCGGGGACAGCTTTTTCCAGACAGCAGATGGGAAATGGGAGAGGAGACTGGGCCACAGACGAAGACAGTGTAACATCGCCACAGAAGATTTCCATAGACTTGCTATCAAGAAGCAGCTGTGGGAGAGGCATCCTTGCGTGACTACATTATTCTGGCCATGGTTTGTCAAGCCAGACGAAGCCCATGGCACGCACCATCGTCAGTTTACTTAAGACTGGTTTCCTGGGGCTCGTTTTTTTTTTTATTGTTTTCGTTCTCATTCTCAAAAATGAGAGCAAAATATGCAACCTGATCCAGGATAATACTCCTTTGTATTTCTTTTGACAGTACTTCCTGATACATTAAAAAAATATATGTGTTTATCTATGCCCTGTGTGCAAAAACACTTACACACCCCACCCTGGTTCACTTTTCATATTTTGATTCAAAACTGTTAGAACCGATACAGGAGCCAGACATCTGGTTGTGTTTTGGAGGCTCAAAGGAATCTACCAAGGATCTGGCTATACAGTTGAAAAGTCCAATGAAGAAAGGAAATAACTCTGGACAAAGCCAGAAACAGGTTTCTAAGGTTACCGATCATACCAGACTCATAATGTGAACCTTCTCCTGTTTAAAAACGTCCTGTAACAACGGCTCTAACAGCCGCACGTGAATAAATTCTTCTATTTCAGATGGGAGAGCAAATGGTGACGATCTAAACACATATGTTCTGTTATCAGGGACACGGAGGAAGGTAAGCGATTTAGGAAACATCTAACACGAGCATCCTTATCTCTGAATTCCAACTGGCGCCAAACTAAGCTGACTAATTTTAAAGTCTATGAAATACTGAGATAAAAAGGTTTACGTTTCTGAAATATTAACAAAAATGTAATGACCCTAACGCAGTGGTCGGCAAACTCATTAGTCCACAGAGCCAAACATCAACAGTACAACGATTGAAATTTCTTCAGAGAGCCAAATTTTTTAAACTTGAACTTCTTCTAACGTCACTTCTTCAAAACAGACTCGCCCAGGCCTTGGTGTTTTGTGGAAGAGCCACACTCAAGGGGCCAAAGAGCCGCAGTTTGCCGACCACGGCCCTAACACCCTGGATAAGGAGGCAAATCTTGCAAGAGTCACTAGCAAGCTCACCTCCATGGTTTATGATTACATTCGCCCACTCTTCTAAATATCATGAAATTTGGGACGTCAGGTGTTAAACGCATCACCTGTCGTATTACCAGGGAGAATGCTAAGTTTTGTGACTCCTGAGCATCATAAAAGCGTCAGTGACAGTAAGATAATGCCTGTGACTTCCAAAATCTCCACCGTCTGCTCATTACAAATGGAAAAGGACAGTCCTCAGGTTCTCCTGAGTTTGGGGGAGAGTTATAACCCACAGAGAGAAGGAAAAGTTAAATCCTCTGTAAAGAGCAAACTTCTGTAAAGACCCGAGGTTTTGCCAAGGCCGCCAGCTTCCTTCTGTCTGCAGAGCTGGGCCTGCCCTTCCAGTTGAGTCAGAAAAGCCCAGAAGTTCAAAAACATTCCCTCGGGGTCTGGGGACAAGCCAAGATGCACAGTGGCAGCCGTCCTACATCTTTTTCTCTCTACATTTTTACCTTTAACCCCGGCATCGTCGACAAACCCTCCCAGCACGCTCCCCGCTCACCTTGATGTGGGAGGCGTTGATGTAACCTGTGTTATTTTCTTTGGTTGGGATCAGCTCCACGCGATTCTCCTCGTAGGGGACAACCTCGCGGATCCGGCTGCGCTCGGCATTTTCTGGCAGAGCCGCTGTGCTGAAAATGCCGTTCGCCTTTTTCTTTGGGATTTGCTCGTATTCTGTGAACACCATTCCCTCTTCCAGCTTCTTCTTCAGGGTCCTGAACTGCAACAGAAATGAACCTTCAGCTCACTGAACGATCTCCCCCCCCCGCCCCCAAAATCCCAACAAAACCTCCGGGTTTCTTTAAATAGTGACAGGGAGGCTGCTAGTGTTAAGATGCCCAAAGAATGCTTGATTATTTGGTCTCATTAGTAACCACAGTGCTAGTTTCTGCTGTCCAACCACCAATTTCCTTTTCATTCACAGCTTCAACAGGACAAATCTGCGAAGCCAGGCAAGGGGTGAAGTTCAAAATTGGTATTTGTGTTACTAACACACTCTGTTTAAAGTCTTAATGTGAGGAGATTGTTATTCCTAATTATCCAAACCCCCTTTTCTCCACCTATACAGCCCATTTTACTGAGATGAATATTAAGAGGATGCTGGTCCATAGTCCTGCAGTTCTGGGGATTTATACCCCACCCCTCTCGATTTATTTTTCCTACGGCCAAACTACCAATTACAATAATAGGTACTGATTGGATTAAATCAGTGGTCGGCAAACTCATTAGTCAACAGAGTCAAATATCAACAGTACAACGACTGAAATTTCTTTTGAGAGCCAAATTTTTTAAACTTAAACTTCTTCTAACGCCACTTCTTCAAAACAGACTCGCCCAGGCCGTGGTATTCTGTGGAAGAGCCACACTCAAGGGGCCAAAGAGCCGCAGTTTGCCGACCACGGGATTAAATCATTCCTCTAAAGTCCCTTCTGGCTTTAAAAACATCCTAATACTTCATATATACCGACAGGAATCTAAAACCTGGATGTTATGAGCACTTGAAGCCTGCTTCTTTAACCTCTGATTGCAATTTCAGGAGCTAAAGGAACACACTCTCCACCTCGAAAACACTAACATGCACCTTATTCTGACCGTGGGTAGAGGGGATGGCGTTACAGAGAATTCTATAAATGCTAATCATTCATAAAAATCACAGACACCGAGAGCCACAGCAATCATTTTGCAACTTTCTCGGGTTTGCAAAAAGGGAAAGGGGCCTGAAGAAAATGAGCGG
This sequence comes from Cnephaeus nilssonii, assembly GCF_951640355.1. NCBI lineage: Eukaryota > Metazoa > Chordata > Mammalia > Chiroptera > Vespertilionidae > Cnephaeus > Cnephaeus nilssonii. The sequence continues at coordinate 28,266,833 of NC_137092.1, read as the reverse complement.
CTTGACCCAGGCCACATGGCCCGTGAGGGGCGTCAGGGGCTGGTCTCTCGGTCAGTCATCACTGCGCCACCTTGACAAAGAAACAGTAGGTACTTGGAAAGGGACCCACTGAATACAACACAGTGAGACCACGTCTTGCTAATCTCAACCTGAAGAATTAATTCATCACCTAAACCTCGGAGCTGGCATGTTGGGGCAAGGAGAGCGCTCAGGAATCCGAAGAGCACAGGGAATGAATCACATGCTTGACAAGCCCAGGGCTTACCCTCTCGTCCATGAGAATCCGGGTGCCATCAACTCGGCTGTCTTCCCGCCCCGAGACCCGCGCCACCGAGAGGCCATTCAACGCTGCCAACATCAGAGGCCGCTTCTGCGCCTCCAGGCCTGCCATCTTCTGCTTCTCTAGATTCTTGCGGCAAGAAAAGGCATGTTCTCATTGTTTACAATACCGGCAGAATGCTGGAATGTGTTTTAATCTCCCCAAATCTGTGACTCCCCAGCCAAGGAATGCAGACAACCACCATTAGTAGGGCGAATTCAAACACAGCCTGCCCATTACTTCCCACAGTGTGCCTGAGGAAGCCCGTCCCTCAGGACTCCTGTGCTTTTGGTTTAAAGCAGACGAATAAACGAACACACAACAAACGAATAACAGCAAAGGCTGTGCCTAGCCCAGCCGGCACGGCTCAGTGATTGAGTGTCGACCTATGAACCGGGAGGTCACGGTTCGATTGCTGGTCAGGGCACATGCCTGGGTTGTGGGCTCGGTCCCCAGTGTGGGGCCTGTAGGGGGCAGTCAATCAATGATTCTCTCTCATCATTGAGTTTCTCTCTCTCTCCCTCTCCGAGATCAATAACACGTTTTAAAAAAGATAAATAAATAAAGCATACAAACAGATGAGGGTTCCAGTTTGAGATTTTGATCCAAACGGAAGTGAAACCAATCTGCAGACTCTTTTGGCCACCACAGGTGAGGGGACCACCTTACCCTTGGTTTCTTTTCAAGCCTTTTAGGTATTTTCTTTCCTAGTCTATCATTTATAAATGTATTCCCCAGAGAGCAGTGTCTTGCTAGAACCGCGGTGCTAGCAGATGGCACGGAGTTGGAGGAATATCCTGACCGTGGGTGCAGGGGATGGCATCACGCTCATCCCCTCAGTGGCCGCCGCGGTCGGAGTGGAGCCCGGGTTTGTGAAGTTAGGACACTTCCACCAGGGCCGACCCCTCAGGCCTACAAACGGAGGGTCTCAGAGGAGGATTAACTGCGACAAAGTGAGAAGAGGACCCAGGAATGTCAGCCACAGGGCTAAGACTCTGACAAATAGTGACCCTGGTTTCTCTAGCCCAGGAAGATTTGAAGAGGTTGAATTTAAATCTGGGGATTTTTTTTATTTGTTGGCTTCCAAGTTTGTTTTTGTGAGAGAGAAAAACTGTTCTCCTGTTCTCTCTTTAGCTGGGAATTGGTTTCACAATTCTGCAAAGTTTTGAGAGGACAATAATTGGGGCCTTCCCAATGGTTCTGCTTCTGTCCCGGACGGGGCCTACGGCAAATGGTCAGGAACTCACCTAGTGAGAAACAAAAGCCCTGTGGAAAACTGTATCTCTCAGCCTCTTCTCACTTATCGTGTCAGCTTATTGCCAGAGATTTTAAAAAATAATAATAACTCAAAGATCTGAGGAAGCCTTTGCGCTTCCCTGCAGCTGATTCCTGGTTCCGGGGCTACAGATGTGAAATGTCCTTAAGCAGCAGTAGGAGCCAGAAAGAGGAGCTATGGAGACAGCAGGCCTGAGTCAACCACTCAACACACCAGCAGCTCCTGAAATATGGAGAGTTGGCTGCAGGGCAAATTCTCACCATGCCTGTCCCCTCGGGTTCCCATCGGGTGTAACTTTCTCATTGCTCTTACCCTGGCGAGGCCCAGGCAGCCTCCTCTTCTTATCTATCCCTGAGAAGCCCAGCAAAAGCTGCCCATCGGTGCGGAGGGCAGAGAAGCACCCGAGACGTGGGGAGGAGGTTGGGGTGGTTTCTTCATAAAAAGCCAGGTGCAGAACCGCCTGGCCCTGTCGCCATCGTGCCTGGCACACTGGTTTGCTGACGAACCTCCTAACCCTGCTCTGAGGTCCGGACCCCAGCCCGGGGAAGAGTCCTTGAGCTCCTGAGTGGACAGGTTTTGGAAAAAAGTTCAACAGTAGGGATGGGGTCACGATGTTCCTGAACTACGAGTTAAGGGGTAAAATCCGCTATTCACGATGAGCCCCCCGGACGGGATGGGACAGCACGTGGGACACACAGCGGAAACCCCGCTCCTCGGTGTTATGCAGGAAGCTCCAGGCAGGGAACCAGCGCGTGGGTTTGGCTGCAGGCTTTTGTTTAATGCAGGTAACGAGAGAAGTGGAGGAATTCGGCCAAAATGAGGCAACGGGACCGTGGAGGCAGCAATAAGGATCAAGTGAGCAAAGTTTAGACTGACAGGCTGAGGTGTGTTACAGGAGTCTGGGGCCAAGAAGTGCCGAAAACCCTTTTCTACCAATAAGTCCCTTTTTCCAAGCTGGGAAAGCGCTCCCCTGAGGCGGCCACCCTCGCACTTCCTCTCCCAGCCCGCAGGTTGTACTGCCAGAGGCCCAAGCACCTCTCCCACCATTTCCCTCTGGGTTTGCCGACCGTGGGAACAGTTACACCTGGGCCATTCCACGGATGGCCATCCTGAGAGGCTGGGGATGCTCGAAGGTTTGTCTGAAGTAGCGAAGTTGTTGCGGATTAGATTCTGAACCCCGGAACGTGGCTGCCTTAAACACTGGCCCTTGACGGTTCTTTCCAGGTTGATTCCCACTGTGCATGGGTGTGTGTGTGTGTGTGCATGTGTGTGTGTGTGTGCATTCACATACATGTATCTGAATTCTTAATAGACTAAGCTTAACGGGGAATTGCAGCTCAACAGTAAACTTCCAAGTTTACTGTAACTCTCTTGGCTTTGTGTTAACCGTCTATTGAAAAAAAAAATCTGAAACTCAAGCTGACTCGCTGCACGCAGGCCGGTCAATATTGGCGAGCCATCCTGACATGTAGATTGACAGACACGGAAAACTCCCAGGAGATGTTGTTCTTTTAATATCTAACTGGGGGGGGGGGGTAAGCTTTCCCCTGGGGAGGGGGAAACACAAATAAAACCCCAACAGGTGCAGGAAGGTGAACCCCTCGCAGCTCACACAGAAAGTCGGATCCTGAATAAACAGCAAAACACTGGCCACGACCCCAACCTCAGCTCCACCAGCCGGGAACATCCTAACTCCATGACTGCACTTTGTACCAAGCGTACCCACTGGCATCCGTGCAGGAGAAGGGAAGATGTATTTGAAGGGGCAAGCACGACGTTTTGTGAAATAAACTGCCACCTGTTTAAATGCCAGGTGACCCTCTACATCCCTAACCTGTCCCTGAACGCGCCTCGCACCTTCTTCAGTGTCTGCAACCCGTGCTTCCGCCGTGAACGTTCTCAGGGACAAGGAGCAGAGGAGGCTGCGGGGGAGGCCAGCGTGTGAACCGTCCCCCCCAAATGGCCCGGGAGGGGGCGGACACTTACCCGGATCATCATCTCTCTTTCTATAATGCTGTCCTCCAGGGAAAACATTTCGGACACCGGCCTCTCCTTCACGGGCTCCTTCTTGACCCGCTCCTTCACACTGGTCAGGTCGGGCTCCGAGATGGACGGCCCAAGGGAGGGCCCGTTGGTGGCCAGCTGGTCGGCTCGGGAGACGCTGACGGCCTTGGCCGGCCCGTGCCTCAGCACCCTGGCTCTGGCGATGGCCGGGGGGACGCTGACCTGGTCCTGCCTCAGCGCCCCGTTGCTGACACTCTTCCTGGGGCCGGGGTACTCGGGCGGGGGCTTCTTGGGGATCCGCGCCAAGGCCGCCTGCAGCTGGGCGCTGTACCCCATGTTCTCGCGGAGCCCGGGGATGCGGGGCGCGGGCTCGGCGGGCTCCTCCTCCTCCTCGCTCTCACTGCTGTGGATCAGCATCGTGGCGTCCGAGAAGGTCTTCTTGTGGTGATACTGGGGCAGCTGGGGGACCTCGTGGCCCCCGGGCACCTCCTTGGGGGCCCCCTGCTCCCGGAGCGTGTTGCGGCGAGCCATGGGGATGTTGAGCGACTTGAGCGTCATGGCCTCCATGCCCCGCACCATGCTGCTCATCACCTCCAGGCTGTGGCGCTTGTTGGCCGCGCCGTGGTGCTTGGTGGCCGTGAGCGGCTCGCTCACCTCCTGCAGGGACTGGTGCACCACCGGGGCGCTGTCCTCCTGGAAGGTCTTCACCGACAGCTGCACTTTGCGGGTCACCAGGTCGGGGCTGCTGCCGCTGACGTACTTGTGGCGGTGGCTGGCCAGGTCCGGGGTGCTGGTGGCGGGGCGGGGCCGCGGGTAGGGGGGCGGCGGCCGGAAGAGGTGGTTTTTGAGCATGTGGGCCGCGTTGTAGCTGTGCGTGCCCTGCAGCTGCATGTTGGCCAGCTCTGGGGTGCTCACCGTGTGGGAGATGGCGCTGGCCCCCGGCTTGCTGGGCACCGAGTTGTTCTTCGGGTTCATCTGGTCGGTCGGGCCCACCAGTTTGTTGCCGTAGCCCCCCTGTGGCCCATAGGGGACGGTGTAGGGGTGCCTCTCCCGCATCTCGGGCTGGCTGTACACCAGGTCCTCCGGCTGATTGTAGGCATGGGTGTTGAGGATGTTGAGGTTCCTCAGGGACTGGCTCTGGCTGTCCGTGTGCACGACCCCCCGCTTCATCTGACGCATGACCGTGTCGTAATCTGGGGTCGGCCGGTACGACGGCACGATGATGGCGCTGTGCCGGTGGCTAGGGATGTAGTCGGCCCGCATGATGTCGCTCCCGGGGATGCTGAGGTTGGAAGAGACGGGCGATGCCTGAATGAAGCTCTGGGAGCAGTTCAGGGAGTTGATGCTGTGGACGCTGCACACGCTGCCGTTGGTGATGGTGCCGTTTAAGTAATTTAAGTCCAGGCTGTTGTGAGAGTTGCAGTAGAAGGCATCTTCGTTCCCATGGAAAATGCTGTCTGCAAGAGGTCAAACAAAGGCACGTGAGCCTCCACGCCATCCTGCTTCGATCAAGTCTACCCTCACCTAAATCATAGCTTAGGTTATATGACATTCGACCTAAAGAAGACATAGAAAGTGCACAACCATGGGCTCCACCCACATTCCATCAAACCTGGACATTTCCTGGATGAGACGCTAATGTACAAAAGGGACATTCTAAAGCATCCTGAGCCCTAGCTGGTTTGGCTCAGTGGATAGAGCGTCAGCCTGTGGACTGAAGGGTCCCAGGTTCAATTCCAGCCAAGGGCACATGCCTGGGGTTGCCAGCTCGATCCCCAGTAGGGGGCGTGCAGAAGGCAGCCAATCAATGATTCTCTTTCATCATTGACGTTTCTTTCTCTCCCTTCTCCCTTCCTCTCTGAAATCAATACAAATATATATATGTATATATATATTTAAAAAAATAAAGCATCCTGAGAAGGAAAAGCGAATCTAAACAAAGAAAGCAATGAACGTTGGGAATAGATGGCCCCTTGGTAATTTCTCGATTTTGCCATGAGCGTTGAAATCAGGCAGGAAGTGTGGCCTCCGTGTTGGGTTGACCTGTTCTCTTGTTCAGGGCTCAGCTTCGGGATGGCTATCTGGGCCAAGAAGCCAAGAACTTTAACCATTTGTACGCCATTAGTGTCTATAGACGCAAGCGGCGGACCTTTTTCAATTAAATTCAAAATACCGTGCCAGTTAACTGGTTAACAGGGCAGTAGATCTGAAGTTACTGTGTGCTTGGAGCTGATCTACAATGAGAAAGGTCCCTTTACCAACCAGAGGGACTGCTAAGCCATCATAAAGACACAAGACAGATAATGTAGCCCGGAGATCAGCATGCATGGCCGACACCTGATCAGCAATCAACTGAGGGCAAAATGGAAACCAAGAGTTCTCTCAGCCACTGCCAAACACTCTCCCCTAGACCTGATCTCATCACCGAGCCCAAGCCACATAAAACTTACTCATGGTTTAAGGAGGTACCCAAAGAGCTAAAACACAGGTTCGTAAAGTAAGAACCATTTGAGGTGTCCAATGCTCCTTACACACACACACACACACACACACACACACACACACACACACAGCCTAGGGAGGCAACTTCTTATCAAAACTTTTCTGTGAGCAAACTACATGCATTGTTTACCCCACAGATTTAAGCATGAGCCAAGTAGAGAAACCAAGGCAGAAAAGGTGGCTGTAAATGCTCAGCCGCCTGAGGAGGAGGGGTGAGGTCACAGACCAGGTGGGATGAGACAGTCGAGATAAACCAGGCGACCAGAGACACAAAGGCTGTGTTTCTCTGCCTCTACTGGTAGGTGGGGGCTGGTGCCTGCCCAGGGAAGCAGGGTTACTGTGCTAGTCTGCTTATACACAGTAATGTTTTATTACATTAGATAGTCTCTTAATTATCTTTGTATTCATGCTCATACTGACAGTGCAGAGAGATTAAAAATAGCCAGCATACGATAACGTAGAAAGAAATTTTCCATTTCACGCTGTCAATATTCAACACCTAATACCATTCCTTCTTTGAGATGCAGTTGGTGTCATGATCAAGAGCACCGGCTTGAGGGTCAAGACACTGATTTTCGTATTCAAGCCCCTCCCATACCCTTCCTGCATCCCAATCCTATATTTGTAAATTGGAAATAATAGTAATCCCTATCTCATCTCCTAGGTTTATTTTGAAGATTATTGAAGGTGCTGAGAACAGTGCCGAAGGAGAGGACTTCCTCTATAAAAGTTAATTATTATTATTGCAATAATTATTGGAATGGTTTTTTCCCTCACATATTTTGCATGTGAGTTACAAGAGAGGAATCCTAATATATAAAAACCCTGGGTCGTAACGACCAGTAATGACCAGAGGCTGACCAACCGGAAGTCAGTGCTGGCCCCGCCCCCAAGCAAGCGGTAAGGGGCAATCAGGCAGGCAGACCAATGGTAAGGGGTGATCAGGTAGGCTGGCAAGCAGTTAGGGGAGATCAGGTAGGCAGACAGCCCCTCGCTGGGCTGGCCCCGCCTCCAAGCAAGTGGTTAGGGGCAATCAGGCAGGCAAAGTAGTTAGGGGTGATCAGGTGGGCAGACCAGCAGTTAGGGGTGATCAGGTAGGCAGACAGCCCCTTGCCAGGCTGGCCCCGCCCCCAAGCAAGCGGTTAGGGGCAATCAGGCAGGCAGGCAGAGTGGTTAGGGGTGATCAGGTAGGCAGACCAGCGGTTAGGGGTGATCAGGTAGGCAGGCCAGCGGTTAGGGGTGAACAGGTAGGCAGACGGCCCCTTGCAGGGCTGGCCCTGCCCCCCAGCAAAGAAAGAGGGAGGCCCAGGCCAGCCAAGCCATTGCACCCCAGCCTGTCACCTGCAGAGGGAAGCCACCGGTGGCAGGGGAGAAGGCAGTGCTGCACAGAAGGCAAGCAGTGGCAGCGGCGGGGGTGGGGCCAGCTGCCTGCAGCCCGGGGAAGGAAAGCCCTGATAGGCCCTGATCTCAGGCCAGGCCTAGGGACCCTACCTGAGGGGTCCCGGATTGTGAGAGGGTGCAGGCTGGGCTGAGGGACACCCCCCGCCCCCGAGTACATGAATTTTTGTGCACCGGGCCTCTAGTATAACAGATTTCCTTTATAAGTGCTAGGAGAGAGGGGCTGGTGGGAGAGACAGGAAGCAACAGCTAATGTGAAGGGTTGAGATTATTTATATATTTCTTTCAATTATTCTGGATGCCTGTATTCTCTGTCAGCACGAAAGCCTGACCGACTATGACGGGCTTTGTGATACTGGCAGTGAGGGTCAAGGGTACCCCGATGGGCCTTGCTGCCACTCCTTCTGCGAGCCCGCTCATGAGAGGGAGGAGAAGAGAGCCCTGCTCGCCGCCTTCTCCAACTCCCTTTTGCAGCCAATTCTGGGGCAATTCCTCTCTCCGGGGTAAACGATAGTCTATGCTTTTCACAAATCGAAGCTGCTGCTTGCTGCCATTCGGACAACGACAAGATTAGAAATGAAAGCATCACTATCATCTAACAAAGAAAAGTCTTCTTTACTGCTTCCCCGTCCTCACCCGTTCACCCGAGGAAGGGAAAATGGCAGGCCGGAGTTACCTTGCGAAGTGTGTGTTTCCGAGTAGTGTTCTCCACACTGGACGTGCATGGGAGGCAAGATGTACGGCTGCTGCCGGGGCTGAAACAGAGAACGGCACAGGTGGGCAGGCCTCTCACCAAGGACCCTCCGCTGTCACGGAGAACCAGCCGCGCACACGACAGTCTCCGGCGTCTGCAGGGGAGCAGGCTGGGGCTGCTCTGCCGTCTACCCTTGACCCACCCCCCTTCTCATCCGTACCCGTTCCTCATCACTATGTCAGGACTGAAGACACAAGATGGCCGGTTCAACGTGAGAAAGACAAAGAGGCTACAATCAACATGAACACATCTATTTATAATCTATTTTCTAATACACTTGCAAAGCTCCCAATGCCTCTTTTTAATAGAATAAAAGTTTACGTGTGAGTAAAATACCTCAAACATGATCCATTTTATTTTTATATTGGGGTTCCAGATGAGAGTTCGTTTGAAGAAAGAGTTCTGATGCTAAAAATTTTAAACTTTAAAGTTGTAAATCACCAAAAAGGATGATCTCTTATATTTCAATTTGATTCCTTTTAAATTAGCCTTATTAGATATTCATTGAAATATGACAACTTAGGAGAAAAGCTCAGATCAGGCCAAAAAAAAGCCAAAGCCAGTAGGGGCCACACTTTCTCAATGTTTCTCAACAGAAGATGAGCACTTCCCAAAATTTGAAATTGGATAAATAACTTATCATTTCCTCTGCTACAAATAACGCTTCAGCATCAAATGGGCAAATAAAGGAGGTAACGAAGACAAGGATCCAAAAACTAAGAAGAATCAGGGAGAAGAAAAATAGAACAGAAATCAATGTAGTGAAGTTCATGGTACCAAAGAAAAGGTGTAATATCAGCTCTCCAAAATATTTCCAGATCTCCCTTTGACTGGGCTTTGAGTTGCAATTTTAAAATATTTTTAAATAAAAATATTTTTTTGTTGCCTCTTCTTAGTTATACATAATTCAACTCGATTTTTCCAGGGTAGGACAACCAGGTTTGAGACTTAAAAAAAAACCAACCCTGGAGAGGGGTTCATACCAGGGAATAGAAATGAACGGCAGGCAATGTTGGCTCACTGCCTTTGTCTTGCTCTTTAAAAAAAAAAAATCCAGTAAGTATGGGACTGTTTATGAACTGGCATGAGTATACAGGCAAAGGACAATGATAAGGAATCTTCCTGACACCACTTCAGGATTACCTTACTTATTCCATCTCTTACATATTCTAATACATTATCCTATTTCTTTCCAGACCGGCTCACACAAAAAGCAATTAGCTGCCATGACACAGGCAGCAGACGGGCAAGAGAAGAGGAATCAGGCCTCCTGGTATCAGCGAGGAAGCCGGAGGAGACAGAGTTATCTGGCTTTCCTCCTACGCAGCCCAAGGAACTCGTGGTGAGATGGTTTAATCCTAAAGAGGAAACAGAAGCCTCGGCACCTTCTCCAGAGACTCAGAGTGAGATCAGCCCACAAGGAAGCCTCAGAACTCTGCCCCCCATGGTGCCCCATGGACCTAGAGGAAAAACGATCTCACTGATAAAGACATGTGGAATCTAAAGAAGGGAAAAGAAAAATAGTATGAACCAAGGAAAACAAAACCACGAACAAGGGAAGGGTTCAAAGGGATCCCCCTCAATCTCCAAATCACGGGCCACTTGTGAGATATTGTGCATCATGTCAAGATCAGTAACAGTCACATGGATACTCAGAACTTTTATGTGATAATGGCCCAACGCTAGAATTCTATGAGTTTAGGTCTATATATTTTCCAATAATAATAACAATAATTAATTAATTAAAAGATATACAATTCATGTATACCCTATATAGATGATGATAAAGAAAAATTCCATTTTATTTTCCTACCAACTCAAAGGAACTGTTCACCTAGAAAAATTAAAAGGGCACATGTTTATTTTAATTACGTATAAAAAATCATGACCTTAATAAGGAATTATGACTTTAAACAAGTAGAAAACCTTAAAGGAAATCAATTCTTCAACACCTTTTTGTTATATCAGCCTTAAGTAATCCTCAGAATAAAACACAGCCTAAGACAAAATACATGTAATGAAATCAGAGCTGTGTTTCCTTATTCACATGATGAGAAGAGCAATTAAAAAAAATAAAAGTTTGTTGCCCTGAAAATCAGAAAATGTACAATTAATCTTCCCTATCAAGAACTTTACCTGAGAACATCAACTAGAACTATTCCATTTCTGATCATTTAAAAAGCATTTTCTGCCCTGGCCAGTGTGGCTGAGTTGGTTGGAGTATCGTCCCATGCACCAAAAGGTGGTGGGTTCAATTCCCAGTCAGGGCATATAACCAGGTTTCTGGTTCAATTCCCGGTCGCGGCATGTGTGGGAAGCAATCAATCGATGCTTCTCTTTCACATCAATGTTTCTCTCTCTCCCTCTATCTCTCTGTCTCTCTCTCTTTAAAACAAATTAGTAAAAAAAAAAAAATTGAAAAGCATTTTCTGATTAGTTTATTAAGCTCTATCTATGGCAATGAATACCGAAGAACTTGTGGAGCTGATATCTGAAGGCATGCCTACATGTAACAAGCAAAAACGGTGATAAAACAACAGATGAGAACAAGCGGATTGAAATAGTAGGTTACATGCTGAAGGAACACGGTCTCATCCCCCTGACTAAGACTTCCTCACGGGGCTGAACCTTCAGCCTCACTTAGAGAAGCGATGGACATCGTGGGCACAATGGGGCAAAACGGATACGCGTCACACCTACTCGGAAGACTTACACCCTTCTGCATTCTCACCTGACCTCACCTGGTCATAATGCCCTCATCATCTCACCTCTCAAATTAGCAACAAAAGGACCCTCTATCCCCAGCACACAGACTACTTTCACCCCGAATGCTGAGTATTTTATACATACCAGAGAGGATCGGCTCCAGGTGGGCTGGCGTCTGATGGGGGGTGGAGAATTTGATTGTCTACATAAAAAGGTGCAAAGTAAGAAGGGTTATTATTTCCTAGATACAAGACAGACAAGAGAGGGAGAAAAGGGGAAAGGAGATAAGACGGTAAGATTCACGGCAAAACATCAATACTATTTCTGAGTGGTAACACTAAAAACAATTACGATTCCCTTTTTTATTCTTTTCTGTATTTTCAAAATGTTTGGGACCTAATGTACTTTTACAAACAGTTTTACAAAGCACTGCTAGAAGAATAAGGCTTATTTCTAAAGAAACATTATGAGGGAAATACAAGAAGCAGCCACTGTATTTTTTGTCCCTTTGTGTATGTGTAAAATCTTTCATAATAAAAAAGAACAAAAATATTTTTAAATACTGTCAGTAGAGTGAAAAAAAATAAAAATCCAAAATAAATATTTTTGAGGTATAAAGGTATTTTTTCATTAAGATCAGACGTATTGCAAATATTCATCTAATCAGATCCTTTCCAGACTGAGACTCAACATAATTTTTTTTTTAATGTAGACTAAAAATGAGCGGGGACTAAGAATATCATCAAACTCTTAAGAACTGGAATAAAAGGTGCCTTTGAGAAACAAGTCCCAAATTCCAGAATTACATTTTCCATTGTCCTCAATGAAAAATGCAATTCATTAAAAGCAAACAACAACAACAAAAAAAAAACAGGACACGTACAGTTGGCCATCAAGCTAAAATTCTTCAATTTAAAGCACTCTCCTTATTCTGATATTTCATTTTTTTCTACCATTTTGGTGATGAGTTTTTTAATGAAATGATGGAAACAATATAATAATGTTGGACTTTATTTAACTGGCCAAATACATTATTATTAGAACCTTCTCTCTCTCCCCTCTACATTTTTCATCCCCAAAGTCAAGAAATATGGGAACCACTCTCTAGGCTGTATCAGAGGTGACAAGCAGTAACTGTGAGAGAGTTAGAAGTCAGAGAGCGGAGAAGGATGGTGTTAACATGATGCTAGTTTCGTAAAACTACAGAGGAATGTCCCGGGGTGGACTCGGCAACTGTATTCAGAATGTACTGTGTAGGTGGCGGGGGGGGACGGGGGGGGCGGGGTGTACTTTTAAGAGAGTCCCAATTTTTATCAGATATGAAGTGAGGAACCTCCCATAACTGGTTAGGAAGAAGAAAGGCATGGTTATTAACAAAAGTAGAAAAGGAAAATATGATTTCTTTAGCTTTCAGTCTGATAGGTGATGTCTGCCGATATCCTAAGAGCACAAAAGAAATACAAATAATCGGTAAAGTTTATAGTAAATCCGCTTGCTGAGAAAATGGTCAGACCAGAATTTTATTACAGTAGAATTCACTTCTCCACAGGCTTTTTCATTCGCCCCACAGAAGCTGACCACAGGACTCTTGTTAATGTCAAGGACAACCCCCACAAATGGACGGCAACAGCAAAGAAGAACTGCAAAGAGCGAGCGAGCGGGGATCCCAGCCCCGGAGGAGAGCGAGTGTGCGCACGTGGCCGGGAGGCAGCTCTGGCTGCTGACTCTGCCGCCCCTTGGCCCACGCTCCTGTGATTTACATCTGCAAACTTGGCCGGCAGACCTGATGCTATCCACTACCCTCCCAGGCCCCGACAGCGGCCAATTGCAGCGGCTGCTGTGCAAGAGCCTCCGTCGTGCAGAGAAGAGTCTGCAGGCTCCGGCGATGCTTTTCTAAAAACACACGCTCTTCAGCAGCCGCTGCGTCAGGACCACACTCGCACGCTCGGGGACGTGTCCACTGGGGCAGGGGGAAGGCAGCCCTCCTCTTGCATTTACATCCCTCACGCTCTTTGAGACAAAATTAAACATGTTGGGCGCCCCAACCGCAGACGCACTCCGCGGAGGAGCCCCTTTTGAAGGCAATCAAGGTAAAGGCAACGCGAGCGTGAGCCCCCAGCACGCGGTATCCAAGGTCAGGTCACATTTAAGTTCCCTCATCAGACTTCCCTTTATCATCTTTATTTCCAAATTAAGTGTAAAACACACGCGCGCGGATGGGTGACATCCATTAGTGTCCTCCAAGTCCTCCCCTAATTACCCTGGCCCCTCGTTTACAGGGAGATGACATGACCCGCAGGCACACGCGGGGTTGCCCAACTGTGTCAGCGAAACGGGGCTGAGGATGACAGGCGCGCCTTCTCTTTCAAGCGGGCTCGTCACTGTGCCACACGCTTCTGAACATCCTCTGCGCCTGACACGAAGGGGCGCCCCGGCAAATTGGGAACAGCTCAGCTCCTCCAAACTCATCGCAGAGGTTGGGAAGGCACTAATGGTCGCAGTGCGCCGAGCCATCCAGGCAGTCCGACACTCACAAGTCAATTTGTGAACGATTTGCTCTCCAGGCACAGGCACTAACTACACCACACAGTCCTCATCATTAAAGCGCCCTCAGGCCCGCCTGGCGCTCCTTTAGCTTCTACAAGGAATGAGGGGAAGAGAGGGAATGGGAAAAGCCATCTACCACATCCCCAAAGCACATGCACTTAATCGGACCAAGCCATCCATTCGGAGGGCAGACGGGACGTTTACTTACTCGGTGCAGATTTTGTTTTGTTTGTAAAACTTGTGCCGTGTAGCAAACAACCGGGAGATATACTTGGCATTTTCAATATCATCCTTGGAAAAGACAGAGAAAAAAAATAAACATTCCTTTGATTATAGACGCATATGACAAGGATTCCCTAAACAGGGACACATCCCTTCCTCCCTTCCTGTCGATCACAAAGTAACACCCTGAGCCACACACCAACGTGCTGAGATTCAGTGGCAGCCACAGGCATGAAGCCCGTCAAAGGACAACGAGACAAGACTGTCTGCTAAAGAATCCTTTATGCCCAAGGCCTTGGGGGCGCGGTGATGAACTGGCATGTCTTCACATCATTCCAAACTAAGTGCTTTAAAAAAATGAATGAATGGCCCTCGCTGGTTTGGCTCAGTGGATAGAGCGTCTGCCTATGGACTGAAGGGCCCCAGGTTCGATTCCGGTCAAGGGCATATGCCCAGGTTGTGGGCTCAGTTCCCAATAGGAGGCGCGTGCAGGAGGCAGCCAATCGATGATTCTCTCTCATCATTGATGTTTCGATCGCTTTCTCCTTCTCTCTTCCTCTCTGAAATCAATGAAAATATATTTAAAAAAATAATTTAAAAAAATGAATGAATGAAGGCAGAACGTGGAATGAGCACCAAGCATCATTAAATGAGAGGCGGGGAGCTGCACGAACAGCCGTGGCTCTGGAGGAGGCCCTCAACGGAAGGGCCATCGCTCAGCTGACTTCAGACGAGGCTTGGGCGATGCTGGGAAAGAAAACCCAGGTCAGCCGGCAAAAGAAAGTGCCAGGCGACAGACTCAGAGGTTGCTTGATGAGGGCTGTCACTCGAGGGCCGAGGAACGTGGCCGGCCAGACAGACAATGCGATCCATCACACAGAAGGCAGGGGGAGGAACCCCAACCCGAGGGTCCAACCTCAGCTGGGAAAGCAGGGGTTTTGAATGTGAAATCACTACCAATATCCTGGAGTGCGCAATGACAGCATTGGGCCAGGGCTGGAAGTTTCGGTTCAATAGAATATTTATTTATTCGCTCAAGGTACGGGGAGCAAGGAAGGACACTACGAGTTGAGAAGGCAAGGGGCCAAGCTGCCGGCCGGACCCTGCCTTCGTGCGTTCTGCTTACCGTGTGAAAGAGCACGGTCTCCTCCTTGTTGATGAGCTCCACCAGAATGGTCGACTTGTTGTGAGTGATATTCCCCATGTCATTCCACCTGGGCAAAACAAAGGCAACCGTGTTGGCCCCGAGGCAGCCCATGCATTTATGAATCCTCACAGGCGGGTCACTGGCTGATGTTATAAAGGATGACTTAGCTATATTTTCAAAAGCAAACTGTTCCTTCTCTCAAGGCGGAAAGGAAAGAAAATGCAACACGAATCTACTGAAATAGCTAAAAAATCCTATGCAAACGATATCTAGATACTGTTGTCTAGTTAGGGGGGGACAGTTGCAAGGGACTTCGGCTGCCTTGTTAATCCCAGTTCCAAACTGACAAAGGATTCCCCACGATCCTGGCTTTAAAGGATGGAGGAACACATTATTGGAAAGGCCAATGTTCTGGAATCGAGGCGAAGAATCCACGTGGAATCTAGGCAAAGAATCCACGTGGATTCTGTGCTGTCATGTACATGTCATGTGCTGTCATTAATGATACATCACCTAGGAAACATGCCTGGAAGGCGAGTATCCAATGTGCCTACATTTCTGTGAACTACACGCACACAATCCTTCTCTTTCCTCGTGGAGACCTTATCTAAAGTGAGATACACAGAAATGACCACCAGACAAGGGGAGGTAAGCTACTGCTTCCCATTCTACTTGGAGCCCATTTCTAACCGGCTCTCACTACTGCCTACCCGTCACCCTGTGCCCCAACCTAGAATGCCTGCCCAATGACTGCTCTCCATCGTGCTTTTCCTCGTCACCCTTCGCCCTCTGCCTGGATGATCCGTATAACTCAGCTCAGGAGTCGCCTTCTCTAGGCAGCCCTTCCTCATCCCCAACCACCCACGTGCTGGGAAAGAGCCTGGTGTCGCCCTCTACCAGTTACCACGTTGCATCATGACTGCTTACTTCTGTGACTAGCTCCCTGACGAAACCAAACTAGACCATAAGCTCCATGCCCCGGGTAGATGCTGCTTTCCGCATCTCTGTATTCCAAGCACGGAGCCACATACCTGGCACACAGCATGCGCTACATGTTTGCTGAAAGCATTGAAAGTAATAATATTGCCGCCCATCTGTACAGAGTACGGCTCCTTGATCAACTCTCTACAGTAGAAAAGCCAGCGATTATTGCTTCTACTTTGGTGATGAGGCAATTTAGGCGCATGTGAGTACATGACTTCGCCACATTCACTCTGCTCACCAGGGATGGGTGACTTCTATACCTGGGGCTTCCAGATGTTCCTCCAATCACCTTTCCGTGACACCAGTACCAACTGTGTTTATGTACATCTGCTGGGGCCATACCGGCTCCAGGTGCCCAGCACAGCTGTCTGCCAACCTACCATCCCATCAGATCACATCTACCTGGACACAAAGCTAGCCGCTTCCCAGTGAAGGTCTCTAGAGAAAAGAGTATTTGGTTTCCTCTGGCTCCATTCCTTCAAGGCCACTGCCAAAACTCCAATCCACTCCTCACTCCACCATATGACTTCACCTATGGCATGACTCATGTGGCATTATCACAGGAATAAATTCCCGCCTTGTGAGGAGTGTCGCGGTAAGTGCTAAAGGAAGAGGTCTGGAAGCAGTTCCCGAGACTGAACACATCCTGTGTGTGGCTCGTGACCAGCCAACTTTCAAATTGCTGTTTTCTTCTATTTAACCTCGCTAGCTGTAAGGCAAGACTTGTCTACTTCTCCAGGCTCAAGGAAAAAAAATAAAATAAAGCATTGATTTAGCAATGGAGAACTCAGCACCACTATCTTGAAGTGAGCACTCGGCAAGTATTGGAAAGTTTCCAGTTCAATAATCTTTATTCTCTCATGCTATGGAGAACTGTGTGGGACAAAATACCTGGATAGCTTTAGATATGCCTAAAATGTTACAGTTACAACTCTGCACGTACAGTATTTCTATATTTTACTCAATTAATTTATAATTTCTTGTCGGTGTATGGGGTTGACTAAGTATATCCAGAAATCAAATTTACTCAGTAGCCCCAAAGATCTCTCTCCCTACTCATGCTTCAATGATGTCTCTAATTAAATAAAGAGCAAGAGAAAATAAAGGACAAAAGTAATGGCAGAGTGGAGACCTAGGGGACAAAAAAGCATATTAGGGAGCCTTTGGTAGGAAAAGTGTCTCAAAATGACCTGTAGCAACCACTGACCGAGAGAGTAGGTGGCTGGCCCAGGCTCACCTCCAGGGCTTCAATAGAATATTTATTCTCTACGTGTTTCCCTCTAAGACCCATCTTTGATCCTCTACCCTCATGCGCAGCTATGCCTGCCAGATGCACACACAGGAAAGCTGTTCTTCCAAAAAATAACAGGCCACATCTATTCCCTTGTAAATAAAAGCGAGCATGCGATTGTTTTAGATTGTTGACACTACATGGGATCTATGGCCATGGATACAAAGCAAGCTCAATAGTATGTAATTGAGGGGACACTCGGACATACTCCTATATTAGTTCTATGCATGTTAAATGGAAAAGGAGTTAAAGGGTCAAAATAGCAAAAAAGTTCCAATGCCCCTTAATTTGTAACAAATTGGTTGCTTTTTCAAAATATACCTTCGCAACTAACCCTCTTTTGTGAGTCTAGAAACCAGTTAGCGCTCTTCTAGCACCTGTGGTTAGGACAAGGGGGAGAAGCCAGTCTGAATGGAATGACTGGTCATGGAGATTCCAGCAAAGGGAATCAGCAAGAGACAACTGGAGAGCCTGTCTCCAGACAGACTCATAAAGTTTAGTTCCCATTCTCCTGGGTCAGTGGGGTTCAACAATGCACTTCCTGGGTCAGGTGAGAAGAAGGCCTCCCCCACCCCCATCCCCCGCTCCCAAACAGGCCTCCAGGAAAAGTGAGCTAAGTTTCCCCACAACCACTTAAATCCCACAAAGGGCTGATCTTAACTGAGTTAAGAAGAGCTCAACTCTGATCCACACTGGGATTCAATCATTTGTATAACTTTTCTATGTAGTTGGTTTTTGTCTAGTTCCTCAATGAAATAAAGGACAAGGCGGGGGGGAGGGGGGGCGAGGAGGGGGAAGAAGGCAAACAAGACTACCTGTGTATTACTGCTTGTCTTCCAATTCTGTTTCTCACGAAAATCCCCATGAAGAAAATGCCCAGGTGCACACTGTTTCCATGATTGTCCTGCAGGAGGTCAAGGAAAGATAGTGGTGATGAAACAGATGCCCAGCGGTCCAGCAGCACCCAGCCCTGGGCCTCAGCAACCCGTGGGGGGGCGACGCCCCGTTTCTCGCCCATAAATAAAAACGAGTCACAGCAGCATCATGGCAATCAGGCAACTAGATCCTGAAGGAATGCGCCCCACTGCACACCCTAACGTATGAGGTATCTGTTTTTCTCAATTTGTCACGACACCTTTCCTGATTGAAATAATTTTAGGGTTTTCTCAGATTTGTTGGCAGTTCGGACGTTCTCTTTTGGGAACACCTATGAGTATCTATGTTTACCTTGGTTTCTGTTTTTTAAACTAAGATTTTACATGCACATGGCTTGATTATATATGCACATTACATACATGTGATTATACATGCACACAGTTTGAAGAATTGAATATTCTTTAGAGCTTGTTTAAAAGAAGCCAACAGCAGGCCTGGATGGACTCCCAGTTTCCTCTCCCTTGGAGGCACCAACTTACATCAGTTAAAGCCCTACTGTGTATCTTATATGGACCCACTAAGCTTAGCTTTTTACTTCAGAACCTCACGTTCATCAGTTCTGGGATGTTTTCTCGAACTATTACTTCGTGCTTCCTCTGTTTACTCCCTGTAGAACTCCTATTATTCAGATGTTGGACATCCTACGCTGGCCCTCTAATTTTATCTTCTGCCTTCCCACGTTCCATTACTTTGCTTTTTGGTGAGATTTCCTTAATTTTATCTTCTAACCTATTACATTTTCCATGTCTGATATCACACTTTTAATTTCTGAGAGATGTTTTATTTTCTGAATGTTCCTTTTTAAAAGCAATCTATTCCTATAAAGAGGCAATAAATACGTGTGTGTGTGTGTGTGTGTGTGTGTGTGTGTGTGTGTGTGTGACAGGATGGTATTTTGGGCAGGGGGTTCTTCGCCCTACAGAATCTCTGTCTTCTAGGCTTTGCTCTCACCAAGTTGGCCACTGGGGTTCCTATTAGGGCATCATGTAAGGTGCTGCTTCACTATCTATTCACGGTCCAGCGTGGGATGCTCAACGCTGGCTGAGCACTTTATAAACATGGAAGAGGCACATGGACTGTGACTTCACTGCATATAATCTGCTTGGCCCCGTGTCCCCTCCCAGTGATCTCGTCTCAACCCACCCACCAAAGCTAACACTGAACAGGAGTCTTCTCACAGGGACGGAGAAAGGTGAGACCCTGCTGGTGGACAAAGCAGAAAGAGTCGGGAGAGAAAGAACTGGGAAGGGAAAAGGGGGCCTTGTCCTTATGAGAAATGAAGAGGGAAGTTATCCGACAGGAAAACATGTGGGAAAAGAAGGCAGGTGAAGTGGAGGTGGGAGGAGAAAGGAAAATCCTGGGGAAAGCGGCCCCGGGCACTCTGCCAGCAGATCGACCAGAGCCTGGTGGGGACGGGGACTCAGAAAGAGCAGGTCACCGGGTGGGAAAATCTCAGAACGGACGCCTGAGGCACCGCACTGGGCAGAACCGCAGGGCTCGACCTTGAACTTCGCCAAGGACCAAGGCTCAGACTCTGACTCATTCCAGAGCACCCTCCCCTTGCCATGTGCTCTGACTGTACAGGAGCCACTGAGGCAGCCGCCACACCTGTGTCTGTGGAGAGGCGGGCAGACCTGCTGGGAACTGGACTCACCCTCCTCCAGCCTTGAGGATCTTTGAGGAACCGCACATGGAAAAGCCCTCGCGAAATGGAAATGTCCTCCCCTAGGACTCCATCACAGGGTTTTATACTTTACTTGGTCAATAGGACCTGTACTAACCCAAAGGGACTGCCTCCCCACAGTCCGTCCGTCCCTGCATGCTGTCCTGTCTGCTTTTCCACCGTCTCAGCGCTGACCACATCCCTGCCCCCACTGGTCCCGCTGACCCGCCCATCATCCCTGCACCGGGCTGCCAGGAACCCTGTGGTGTGTAGGTGGTCCCCTTAGTCATGAACAGATATGTGGGGGGAAAGGAAAGAGGAAAAAGAAGCCCGGCTCGTTGACGCCCACAGGCAGTGAGTCAGCAATGCCTGTCGGCCCACGCAGGGTAAGGCCCAGTGTCCCCCTTGGGCTTCGTGCACTAAGGAACATACTAGAACCAAGCACAGTGGATTTCACATACTATCTCCGCTGCCCCTCCCTCCCACAATTCGGAAGCACGAAAAACAAAACAAGCAAATGACCACCACGACAAAACGCCCGACGTGCAGGGACTGGAAGTCAGCCTTCTGGAAGTGGAGAACAGCGCACTCTATTTCCGTGACCCCAAACATCGGGCTGCTGAAATGTAAGCGGGATGCAGATGGCGTCTAAGGCATTATGGCAAGGAAAATGGATTCCAGCCCTGCGAAGGGCGGCCATGAGAGAAGCGAAAGAAAATTAAACAAATCCAAAAAGGAGCCATTTAGCCCTTTCCACAAGCCGCGGCCACCCCGCCGCATTCCACTCGGTGCACGCGGGCAGGTCTCACTACGGCAGACTGCAACCGCGCAGCAGCGGGGACCGAACACTTAGGGCGCAGCCAGCGGAGCCAGCCTGGAGCGAAACGTTTATGCCGAAATGGCAGGCGTCTCCCAAACGGCTGAAATGTGCCAGTTGCTTTAGGTTTCTGATTAAAAAAATAAAAAACCTCCATCTTTTGCAAAGTTGGTCAGCAGAGAGAGGAACATGAGTTTGGCCTATGGGCTCAGCTGTATAAACGCCCATGCTCCATGACCTCCCCCCTGCCCCCGACAACCACACCCACTCAGGAGGTGGATTTTTTTTTTTTTTTTTTTGCAAAAGAGGTGACATGCTGTAACAGTTTCCTGTGCACAGTTTCCAGAGAACACCAGGGGGACTGGACACCCACAATGGAGGCTCTCTCGGACAGGAGAGAGAAAGCATGGGTGCATAAAGGACATGTTTCCATGGACGCCAGAAACCATGGGTGTCAGCTTAAAGAGGAGGCGAGAGAATACGGATGGGGAAGAGACCGAGACCGAGACCGAGACCGAGACCGAAGGGGGAGGGTCTTTATTAAGGCGCATGCGACCTTAGCTCCTTGTTCCGGGGCGAGACTGGATTTGGGCCTTGCACCTTTCGCTGTGCAGGATGGGCTGGTGTTTGGTACTCACTCTTATCAGATAAATGGGATATTCTTCTCCTGAAATCCATCCAATCAAAATCTCTCAGTTACAAAAAAAAATAAAAATCTTTGCTTTAGTAAACTAAACCGGACTTGCCAACTACTGCCACGTGGCAGAGAGAAAGCCAGGCCGTTCTGCCTGCTACTATCAACACCCGTTTCCCAAATGCCTGTCCCCGTCTCCGAAGGCTGACGCAAGGCCAGGCCAGCAGACGCTACCTTCACGGGGAAGATTTCCTGCCCGAATCCATCCAAGCGCTCCACTTCGTTGATGTACAGAAGCTCAGCTTCGGCGGGCAGGATCCCACTGCAAGCAAAAGGCACGGGAGGGGGACACGGTTAAGGGCGAACCCAGTCGGCGGGAGATCCTGCCTTCCCCGTGGCACATTCCAGAGCTGGGGTTCAGCTGCAATTCTGGGAAGAGGAATCACCACCCACCCAACCGTGAGGGCAGGTGCATTCAGTAATGCATTAACAGATTTCCCAGGAGTCTGTATTCACCAGGGAATAGTAAGAGGAAGGTGAAGTATTCAATAAAGAGCCGCGCCCCTAGAGAGCCTAAGTCATTATTCCAGACATCCCTAAGAATAATGCTGCTTGCTTCAAAAAAAGCTTTTCTCCCACCTGGGGAAAAAATCACAACGATTAAAAAGGAAAAAAAAAAACAATAAAGAGTTTATGAGGATGGCATTTTGGGAGCCACGCGGCCAAGAGCAGAGACCCTAGGACCCCTACCTGGGTCCTATGAGGGGGGAGGGAAGGGCGTGGTTTTCCTTTGCTCCCAAAGCGCTCCCAGGAGCCCTGGTCCCAAGCGCTCAGGACTTCCTTACTGTAAAGGCGCCCTCCTCTCCCCTTGTGATCTTGACTCTCCCACCCAAAGCAGCTCTTTTCTGTCTTCACTCCTAGTACAGGCAAGCACCAGGCTTCCCGGGCCGGGCAACAGGCTTTTAGGAAGGCGCCGGAGAGGAACTCTCCAGGCCACCAACTCCACATCTGTGCAGGCTTGCTGGTATGGAAGAAAAATTGGGGGTAGGAGCCCAGGTGGTTCAGTGGTTGAACACTGACCTGTGAACCAGGAGTTCACTGGTTCTATTCCCGGTCAGAGCACATGCCTGGCCCCAGTAGGAGCGTGCAGGAGGCAGCCGATCAATGATTCCCTCATCATTGATGTTTCTATATCTCTCCCCCTTACTTTATGAAATCAATAAAAATATATTTTTTAAAAGGGAGAAAGAGATAAGAAAACAAAGGGGAGGGAGGAGGGAAAAGAAAGGAAAGGGGAAGAGAGTGGGGAGAAGAGAGGGGGGGAGAGAGAGGGAGAAGGGGAGAGAGAGGGAGGGGGGACAAGTAGCCCAGTCTACACACACCTCTGAGAGCAGCGCTGACTCAGGCTGGAAGCCATAAAACTGTGTGGACTCCAGCCAGGGGTGGGGGTAGGGGCCCAAAGCCTCCGGCCGCGGACAGGATAGCGCTGGCACCGGGCCCAGCCGGCAGCCCTCCTGCCTTACCTGTGGGCTTTGTGCTCTTGGGCCACCTTCTGTGTCAGCTCCTCCAGAACAGCCTCTTCCAGGGCCAAATCCTATGAAAACAGACGGCAGCCACGGTCATTTACCAGCCTGCTCCCAGCATCTCCCGACGTCCTCATTCGCCTCCCTTCCTCCGTCTCCCCTTTGCGCCTTCCAACTCAAAGTTGTAGTTTTCAGGACTGGGGGTTCCTGATTACTTTTCTAACATGGCTCCCCATTATAACTTAAGACTATTTTAAGACACATTTAGGGTTGCCACGTAAACTAGGGTCCAGGAATAGCTCTTTTTTCATGAACATTCTTCTTCCCTATCAAACTCACTTTTATTAAAAACTAGAGGCCCAGTGCATGACATTCATGCACTGGGGGCGGGGAAGGGGGGTCCCCTCAGCCTGGCCTGTGCCCTCTCTCAGTCCGGGACCTCTCGGTGGACATTCCCCGAGGGGTCCTTAGCACTGCTGCGGAGGCAGGAGAGGCTCCCGCCAGGCTGCTGCACTCGCCAGCCTGAGCACAGCGGTGGTGGTGGGATCCTCTCCCGCCTCCCAGGCAGCGCCAAGGAGCAACAAGCCCAATGGGAGCGCACTGACCACCAGGGGGCAGCTCCTGCGTTGAGCATCTGCCCCCTGGTGGTCAGTGCACGTCATAGAGACCGGGCGTTCCACTGTTCAGTCAATTTGCATATTAGGATTTTATTATACAGGATGCTTTCTAAGAATTTACACGTTTTTAACCATCAGGGATAAGGCAGATGAGTGTCCAGGCCATCACCCCCTCAAAAGCTGAGCGAGGAAGGGACTGTGCCTGGCCTTTCTGTGCACCACCACCACCACCACCACCAGCAGCAAACCAAGTCAGAGCCACCTGCTCATCCCGAGCTCCCTGATGGAGCCTTGGGAGCCAAAGAGGCCTGGACGGCTAACAGGCCGCAAGAGAACTCTGGAAGATAACAGCCGGTGTCCCGACCTCCTGAAACCCAGGCCCCCTGGGACGGGTGGTGAGCCAGCTCCCAGGGGATTAGAGCCGATTACTCACATCTCGTCCCAGCTCCCTCCGACGCTGGAGGGAGCATTTACAGGGCTTGTTAAACATTTACCAGCGACGCCTTGTCTGCGATGGAGAGATGAAGTCTGGAGGAGGAAATCCCAGACAGGGAGACCAGGGCAATTGGTTCCTGAGACACTGACAGACAGTGATTCTCAAGCTTGTGGGGCCTGGGGAGGCTCAGGTGGTGGGGTCTGGGGAGGCTCAAGCTATAGGGCCAGCTGCCTCCACCCTTCCCAGCACCCCGGAGGGCACAGATGTGCACCCCTCTCCGCTGGGCTCCAGAGGGGGCGTCAGAAGGGGCCCTGGGCTGTGTGTCCTGGTGAGGCCCTCTGGGGCTCCTGCAAACACTGGGGGTGGGGGGTTTGTGGGCGATGTTTAGGCAGAAAACCTCCTTGATTCTAATATACCTCTTATATAGAGATCACCTCCAATTTAATAACTCTGCATCGATGAAACACTAACCCCAAAAAGGTACCCCTCAAAACTATCTCAAATTATGAAAGTGTGGCAACTCAGCGTTTTTTAGAGCTGAAGAATGGCAGTACGACCATCTCCTGGAAATCCTTTAGCGCTGCAGACGCTCGTGAGAAACCTTAGAGAAGATGAAGGGGATGCCTAGCAGTTCTTATTTTTCACGTGTTCCCTGGTGAATTTACTGTTTCCTGTTTAGCCGTCCATTGAACTGACTCCAGGCTACGGTCGGAAACCAGGCTCCACATTTTCAGTTTGAGGCTGTGGAATCACAAAGACACCACGTGGCTCAGACTCAGCTCTGTGTGTGCATCTGGGCATTGAGCAGTAGTAGTAACCCCATCCTAATTTCGAAACGCTGAGAAAAGGCATGAGGCAACAGAATAAAATAAAGATTAAGTGAAGATCAAAAAGGGCTCCATTGAGCCTCCGCTTCCTCCTTTGAAAGGAGGACACGTCCACAGGTACCCTCTGCTATTGTGCTCACTCAACAGCCTCCGCCTGGGCCCCGGCCTCCCTGAGGGGTGGGCCCCGCACCAATGACAAATGGCAGCATGCATGCCTGTACACAGCCGCACACCTGTGGAGCGCCCTTGTGTACTTAACTTTGTTCTTTTCTCTGCTGCAGAAATGCCATTTGACAAATTCGGTTGCTCTCTCAGATCAAACACAGCCATTCATCCCATCTGCCCTCCCCCACCAAAGGAATGCGTCCTTCCCTTTGAAAGCTCTGGTGGAACCAAGCGGGACGTTTACAACCTGCCGTGGCTCCCCATGGCCTGCTCAATTAGGTCAACACCTGGGCCTGGCATTCAGGCCTCCTCTCCCAAGGGCTCAGGGCTCAGGCAAACCCCCCTTTTACATCTCCGCTCGCGCTCGGGGCCAACCCTTCCTGGGAGAACCAGCCTGGCCCATCACATCACATCCTGGGAAATGTCACCCCGGCCTTCAGGACCCCTCTCAGCCATCACTCCCGGGGCAGGGCTTCCACATTCCCCGGGCTGGACGTCAGCTTCTCCTCCTCTGGGCCACCTCTTCCGCCCTGTGTCTCTCGTGGAGCCCTCACCTCGCCTGCCTACGTCTTCCTTACAGTGATTCAAACCCATCTCATGCCCTGACTCTGGGCAATAACTGCAGCCTAACTTCTCCCAAAACCTTTGTCAACAGACACCCGACTTTCTCCCAGATGCCACAACCGGTGAGAAGCCAAGTTCTACCCGTTTTACTTCTAAAATCTCTCTCTTGCTTTACTTTCTTGGTTTTATCTTCCCTGCTCACACCTACTTCGTATCTCTTGCCAGGAACACACCAGGTTCTCATCTCACCTGCTCCCACAGAACCATCTCACTGGTCTACACCAGCAGCTCTCAAATTCAGGGTCTGCCGGCCCTGGACGGAGCCCACGCGGTCTCATTCCTCAGACGCTTCGGTCTCATATGCCACCTTCAGGTCCCCTCCTGCACCCCTGAGTGACAGTCCGACTGGCCAGCGGACTCTTGTCCACCTGCCTCTGCTCCTTATCTCTGTCTGGGTCATTCCTTGCTCCCCTCCTCTCTGCAATCCTGCCCGTCCCTTAAGATGCAGCTCATGCAACCCTCTCTCCCCACATAAAACCCTGATGTACTTTAATACGCTTGACCTTGCCTTTGGATTTTGCAAACTCCCGATTGACTCAACCGCTCCGTGGTCTGCCTGAGAACAGGCCCTGTTTCTTGTATAACTCCATCCCCCGGGGGTGAGTTACCCAGGTCAGTGCTTTGGGCCAAACAGTGAATCAAAACAATCAGTGTTGACTGATTATGATTTCCAGACTCAGAGCCACAACGTGGGACTGGGCAGAGCTCCTCCCTAGCAGGGCTCTTCTGCTGTCTTAATCCTTCCTCGTTAAAACCCTTCTCATCTACCCCAAAGCTACCAAAAAACAAACCATCAGAAACTCCCCAGCCATTAAAACCTAGCCTCCCCCTAATCTGACCCAGGAACTGACATTTTATTTCACAACTCATTCAATGAGCCTTTATGAGCACCGGCCCAATGCCAGACGACAGTGGACAAGACAGAGAGGGTTCCAGGTTGAGGACCATGGAGCTGACATTCTAGGTGGAGACAGAGACAGGGGGAGAGACAGAGACGGGGGAGAGGGAGAGACAGGGGGAGAGACAGGAGGAGAGGGAGAGACAGGAGGAGAGGGAGAGGGAGAGGGAGAGGGAGAGGGAGAGGGGAGAGGGGAGAGGGAGAGGGGAGAGGGGAGAGGGAGAGAGAGAGGGAGAGAAGCAGTTCAGATACTGAGATCTCTGAAGTGCACACAGCAAAGGTGATCTAGCAGGATGTGGCTTGTGGCTGAAGTGCATCACACAGGTGGTCAGGGACAAACCAGTCCTGTCTAAGGAGGAGGTATTTCAGTCAGGATCCGAATGACAAGTCAGAGGAATATCTAGGGCAGAGCATTCCAGGCAGAGGGACCCACGTGCAACCAATCTAGTTTGGGAATAAGGTCTATGTGTCCAGAAAGGCAGAAGGCCATGGCATTGGCAGCAGCAGCGGTGGCACTGGCAGGTAGTGGTGGTGGTGGTGGCAGTGTGTGTATCTGTGTCACGAGGGAGAGGGGCGGGGAGAGAGGGCAGATAAGTGCCTTGAAGAGGTGGGAAGAGGCATCTTTCCTTGTTCATCGTTTTATAAACCTTGTCCGTACTTCATACATTCATGGACTCTCCTCCCCAGGAAGTGTGTATGTATGTGTGTGTGTGTGTGTGTGTGTGTGTGTGTGTGTGTCAAATAGCACGAGACTCCCAAAGGAAAGAATTAAACATCCAGAGAAGCTAGAAAATTAATTGCGAAAAAGAACATTACACTTACCATAGGAAATAGCACATATTCTCTGAGGAAATCTTGAGAATCAAACTGGTTATAGTCTCCAAAATCAGCTGAAAAGAAAGGGGAATAATTTCACTTTTTATAAGAAATTAAAGATGGAATAAAACAGGGTGCACGTATCACCACATTTTTTTCTTCCCACATCATCCTATTTCTGCACTATTACAGGAAAAAAAAACAACAACAAAAACAAAACAGTGCAGAGATGTGCTTGATACTGTTGCTACGTTTACCTAGCAATACTGCGAATGCCAGCGTGTGAGCACTGCTATGCGACTTTCTAGAAAGAATGGGAGAATTTGAAAGTGATTCTTAAGCTATTTTTAAAACTTACACCCAAACCTATATTTATCTTCTAGTTAAATATGCATCAACACAGCCCGTCAGAATATGTGCCAAGGGGACTTTCTCACTCAGGGTTCGTTTAGGCAACCGAAGAGCCAAGCCCATCTCTAGCTCCTCATACATCTGCAGCTGGAAATTCCCACTGTAAAGCACCCTTGGCAAGCACCCTTGCAAATCCTGACACCTCCTACTGAACATCTTCACGGGCTGCAAGATGCCAAAAATTCTGTTTTGTTCTGTTTTCATCCCACGGTGCTATGTCTGAGCCCATGCAAAAGAACACAGTGAGCCTGTATCACAAATCTACAAACCCCCTGCTTCCAGTCCCACTTACTCTCCAAACACACACACGCACACACACACAAAAAGAATGAAAGCAGCATGAGATTTCCTTTCAAGTAAAAGATTTAGCATCAGGTAGAAATGGATTCAGGTCACTTCAAGGTAACAAGAGACAGAGAGCGCCAGGATCCACACGGAAGGTCAGGGGAGAGGCACTGCCCGGAAGGGGTGGGTGGGTGGGAAGAGCTCAAAGAACTTGTAAGCATATGTGCATAAGCCATGGGCACAGACAATAGTATGGTGCAGACCTGGGGCGAGGGGGCAGGGGTGGCTAAAGGGGTAATGAGGGGGCTATGTAATACTTCCAACAATAAAGATTTTTTTAAAATAAATAAAATCTTATGATTCTAAAGTAAAAAAAAAAAATGAATCTATAAATCTCTTGCTTCTAATTCCACTTACTCTCCAAAAAAAAGAATGAAAGCAGCATGAAATGTAATTCCATGTAAAAGATTTAGCATCAGGTAGAAGTGGAGCCAGGTCACTGTAGGTAACAAGAGACAGAGAACGCCAGGATCCACACAGAAGGCCAGCGAGAGGCACTGCCCGGAAGGGGTGGGTGGGTGGGTGGGTGGGTGGGAAGAGCTCAACCAAAGAACTTGCAAGCATATGTGCATAACCCATGGGCACAGACAATGTGTGGTGAAGGCCTGGGCGGGGGCAGGCTAGAAGGCGTCAGTGGGGGAAAGGAGGACACAGAGGAGAAGCACTGCCCAGACACGTAACTGATTACAACTAGGGGAGGCCTCCAGGCAGAGCAAAGATCTCGTGCTCTGCCTGTGTTCACGTTTGGCCATCAGCTATCATATCTCATGCTGACATATCTCTACCGAGGTGTCTTTCTAACTGCCCAGCAAGGCTCTCAGGAAAGTGACTTACAAACATGACAGCCAGGGCAGCTTTCATCAGAACGAAGAGGAGCCAAAGGGAAGGTCCACCGACTTCCTTCAGCCTAAGAGCTATCCCCAGGGTCTTCACAAACCCAGGCAGCCGCACTGAGCCCAGTGACTGAGGAGTGAGAGGAGGGGCCCTAGCTGGTTTGGCTCAGTGGACAGAGCATCGGCCCATGAACTGAAGGGTCCTGGGTTCGGTTCCAGTCAAGGGCACATACCTTGGTTGCAGGCTTGACCCCTGGCCCTGGTTGGGGCCTGTGTGGGAGGCAACCAATCAATGTGTCTCTATCACATCAATGTTTCTCTCTCTCTCTGTCTCTCCCCATCCCTTCCACTCTCTCTAAAAAAAATCAGTGGAAAAATATGCTCAGGTGAGGATTAACAACAACATAATAGAGTAAAAGGGGAGAAAATTAACAGAAAGGAAAGCTTTTTAAAAGGAGAAAGAACGCATGTGAAGATGAGGCACATACAGGACCTTCTCTCTCTTCTCCCTGTGAAGGGTGTCTTTTTCCATTATTTCATGATTTTCTGTTACAACCACCGATTGTTCTGTTACACTGTTCTGGGCACTGTTCCTTCCTTTTCCGGTCGTTAAGTGGACAGATGAGATACAGGATGTTCTCTGTCCTTCCATCCACAGGGTAACAACTGTACAGCCAACAGACACCACTAACCTGCTACCACCCCGAAGGACAGAGGTCAAGGGAAGGCTGCCTCGAGAACATTTCGGAACCCAAAAGATTCAACTGCAGCTCAGAGTTTGGGATGGGAAGTCCAGTTCACAGCTTCTAAAAGAACAGCCCACCCAGCAAGGACGGGCAGGCTTACATGGGGACGTTCACTGATTTTAAAGTAAATGACTGAAAGGAAAACACGTTTCTCTCCAAAAATTATATTTTTATCTTGTTAATCCTCACCTGAGGGTATTTTTAATCCTCACCTGAGGGTATTTTTCCATTGACTTTTAGAGAGTGTGGAAGAGAGAGGGAGAGACAGAAATATCGATTGATGTGAGAGAAACACATCGATTGGTTGCCTCCTGCACACACCCCAACCAGGGCCCAGGGCCAGGAGGAGTCTGCAACCGAGGTGCATGCCCTTGACTGGAATCGAACCCAGGACCTTTCAGTCCGCAGGCCGATGCTCTATCCACTGAGCCAAACCGGCTAGGGCTTTATCTTGTTTTTAATATGACTCAAGACAAGCTATTACTCAAAAATGAGTAGAAATACATGTAAAAGAATTTATGTAACATCTGTTATATAAATATATGTAAAAATATATGTAACAACTTAGAGATGGTAAAAAATAGCTCTCTGATAAATCTAAGTGGGGTAGGTCGAAAGATAAACGTAGTCCAATACACGTTTGCAGTTCACATTATAACTAAGCATTTCCAATTTCTCTCTTTAACTGTAAAGAAATACATTATACTGTGCTGTTTAAAGCTCTCACACTTGAAACGGATGTGAAAGCCACACAGCCATCGCATTGAGCCACAAGATATGACCGCATTGGGCAGTGGAATGATTCTGAGAAAATGTTCCACAAACCCTGAAATGCAGCTTTAATTAAAGGCAGGATGAAAGCTGCTATTCTTTCATAAAAAAACAAACTGAGATTATACAAGCAGGAGCAATCTGCAGACAGCCCCGAGAGAGCCACCATCCTGCCACAAACACCACTTCCTCTGCATCTTTAACTTCCGACATCTCGAAATGAAAAGGGAGCACTCCTAAGGGATCTTGAAGCAAATGTCACTTTTCCCTCCCAGAGGCCAGCGACATCATCATCAAACAGATGGTGGGATTTCACACCGTGGGGGTCGGCCCGGTCTCTTACCTTGCACAGCTAAGCCGGCCAGCCGAATCACCTGCTCCAGCGTGCACCGCAGTCGCCCCTCGAGCACGTCTTTTTTGACTTGCAGGTAATACTGATACCTGGTGCGTGGGAACAGAGGAACAAATAACCTTAAAAAAAAACCACACACGTGGGATATATTCCCGTAACCTCGGTGTCTCTAGATAGAAAACCCTGTGTCCACAGCAAGATACGCAGGTGATGCTGATAGAGGTCAGCGCTCTGAAAGATGGGAAGTGACCCCGGCCTGGGTACCTTTGTTTGATGTGGCAGGGGCCACACCCCGCTCATTCTGAGGCGGAGCGCCTTCTCATCAAACCACCCCCTTGTGGGCCAGCAGCACGAACCACTGATAAGGGCCAGTGCCTCATTACAGAGACCCGGAGCGAAATCTGCGCTCCCACACCTGGCCGCCCGCAACAACACAGCTGCCAGAGCACATCCGACAGCGTGCTTCCTGGAAGGGTTCTGGAAACACACGGTTTGTTTGAACTCAGAAGTTTGGGAAGGGTGGATCACAAATAGGCCAAATATTTGGAATTCTGCGAGGGGACGGGGTAAACTCTTGGGAGCCAGGCTCGCCCGACATGTCTGTGACTCATAAAAATCGAATCAAATGCACCACTGAGCCTTCCCACCCCAAGTACATCCTCAAACCAGCCAGCTGCAGACGGACAGAATGTGTCCGTACACAGCCTCAGACCTCAGACCAGACCACTGTCCTCAGCAGCGAATACCGGGCATCGTTTCCTCGCCAGTAAAACTGCACTCTTAGAATTACCCCGACACTTAGAAATCTCCTCACCCCAATCCTTTTTTTTCCAGGACCCCACTTCCTTTGACCATACTCTTAAGACACAGTCACATCCACAACAGTCAGTCTCCTCTAGCATTACTTCCTGACAAATGCTAATAACCTTTTTAAAAAAAAAAATTTTTTTTTATTGATTTCAGAGAGGAAATGAGAGGGAGAGAGAGATAGAAACATCAAAGATGAGAGAGAATCAATGATTGGCTGCCTCCTGCACGCCCCCCACTGGGGACTGAGCCTGCAACCGGGGCATGTGCTCTTGACCAGAATCGAACCTGAGACCCTTCAGTCCACAGGCCTACGCTCCATCCACTGAGCCAAACCAGCTAGGGCATGCTAACAACCTTTTTGCTCCTGGTAACCATCCTCTCTCTTTTTGTTAAAGTTGGCATGTCGGTCAAGGTAAGTCTGGAGTGACCCAAATCCCAATGCCTTTGGAGAGAAGCAGTCAGCATTGAGAGCTCATTACTGTTGCCCCGCTTGACGGGGATATCCTTACATAGTGCCTGAATGCCTGTTGGAGGGAATACCAGGCTGCCCGCCCACTGCAGTGTAATCTCTATTGCTTCTTTCCTCTTGGGTCTACTGGACAGGATAAAGATAACCATGCCAGTCTCTGGTGGGAAACAACGATGCTCGAATCAGAAGGACCACCTTTGAAAATCCTTTTTAGTCAAAATTAATACATAGCCCTGGCCAGTGTGGCTCAGTTAATTGGGTGTTGTCCTGTGCACTGAGTGGCTGCCGGTTCCATTCCTGGTCAGGGCACCTGCCTGGGTTGCAGCGAGATCCCCAGTGGAGGTGGCTGATCAGTATCATGCCTCATATGGATATTTCTCTCTCTCCCTTACTCTCATTCTAAGAATTAATTTTTAAAATCTTTTTTAAAAAGACTTAATAGAAAAACAACCTATTTTTCCTATTTCCATCCTATCTTTCAGCTAAACGTATTCATAATCCTTTTACAGGATCCACTTTCAGAAGGACACTTTTACTTCCAGTCCACATCTAAATCCATTCATGTATATCCCAGACTTACGAAGCACTTCCTGTGTGTCTATGTGGGCTAGAAGCCAGGGCACATCCTGGAGAGGTCTGAGACAGGGATGCTCAACATTTTAAAAGGTGCTATCCTGGCATTACCTGCCATTGCTCGAGCCTTTTTACGCTTCTCCTCGGAGGTGAAAATGATCGGCTGATACCGCTGGGAACAGACCATCAACTAATTAATCCATAGGATCCAGCAAAACAATACATCTAGTGTTCTCACCCTGCTGATCCCAGATTCATTCTTCAACTATCGCTTCTATAATGCACAAGCAAGTTCCATAACAGAACCATCCCATCCCAGGCAACAGTGAATGCCGCCTCCTCACTAGCAAGGAACACCAGGATCGCGCCTGGTCCTGTAGGTTGGAGGGAGGTTGTACTGGGATACAAAACCGAGGAGCTCAAGAGTCTAGCACCCTTTCCTGGAAGTTGCCTAGACCAGCGGTCGCCAACCTTTCGGACCTCAGGACCGCCAGTGGTCCGCGGACCACCGATTGGCGACCCCTGGCCTACACTACAGACTACGACACAGTGCAATTACCCCAAGAGATTGGGAATACCACTACATGGGATTGCAGAAGTGAGAATGGAATCTGGACCACCATGGGAACCACTGGCCACATCTTTGCTCAAAAGGCACTCTGATAAAGTATATTAATTCTATCCTAGATGAAGACGAAAGTAGAGAATATGAGCTGAGAATCTATTTCTAGCGTGCTTGGCTTTTGCTTGTTTTTGATCAGCAATTTCATTCTAACAGCAGTAAAATGTAAGAGCGGATCCTATTTTGGAAACATGCAATTTCATGGAAGTATACTCCACCCTGTCACAGCTCTGGGTGGAGGGGAAAAGAAAAAAACGGATCCTCGTGCCAGGAAAGTCAGTATCTGCCAACTTTCCAGAGGGACCCTCTTTAAAACTCAAGCTCGCAAGGAAAACTTGTTCATATTCAAAGACCTGGAAGTCATCTGACTGCGGAGGTTCAATGGGGGGGTTTGAGGCTAGGACTCCGCCCTCCCTCTAAGAATTGGGGAACACCGTGATGCCTGTTGAATAAAGGCAACATTTCTACTTTCAAAGTTTCTTGTTCTGTTCTGACTCTAAAGAGGAGATTAACTTCTAGGGGAAAGGCAGGTTTCTGTGGGTGAGACAGAAAAGTTTTCCTGATAACCGGTGCTGACATTACAGCTGGAACCAGACGGGTTCTATGAACCAGTCTCCGAAGTCTCATCTACCCGGACCATTTCTAGCCCATCAAGAAATTAAGTGCCTTTTCTGTGCTCCTTCCTCCCCCTACGATTTTGAAAAGGCCATTTTTAAACTTCAGGCGAAGTCACTAGAGCATTCCGTCCACGTGACAGTGGCATCGAAAGACTTCCAAATCCCACTCCCTAGCATCGCCCTCCACGTTTGCAGAGGTACTGCTGGGATCTGCAGCCTCTCTTTTTCATTCGCACGTGAGGAATTTAGCTAAGTACTTACACCACCACAGTTTACTTGCAGGTCTGTTAATACTTCTCGGGCTGAGAAACTGCATGTGGTGTTCGGAAAGGCATGGACTGTGTGAGTACAGAACCCCCAATAATAGGGGAAGCACCCCTCCCACGAGCTAAATATTCCTTCCAAGTCCAGTTCAGTGGAAGTGCCTCAAACAGGGAATAGGGAGGAAAATATGAAAGCCTTCAGATCTGATTCTGGTCATGCTTCTACCCAGGACCCAACATCCTGAGCACCAACCACAGGACAGTGGAGACGGGAGGGTGGGCAGTGATTAGTACTGTTCCAAATATTTGCTACTGCTCTCCATGGGCCTTCCCTCTGAGAGGGACACACCTGCCTCCCTCATTCACTCTGACGAGCTCTGGGGTCCAGGAAATGGGGGTGGGAGTGACACGTACCACTCCCGAGCCCAGCCTTCTGCTGGAGTGCGCCGGGTTTCCATCTCCATTTCCCCCGCCCGGAGACCTGCGGAGTCCAGATAGGCTTCAGCTCGGTGAGCTTGAGCCCCGTGGAAAGGAGGCAGTGGACACAGCACGCACAGAGGTGGGCAAGGAACAAGCCTTTGTCTCTGGAAACAACAGAGGTCTGGGCGTCGTCTATGGTCGCAGCTTGAGCGGGCCTCGCTTGTTTACTAAGGGGAGGATTTCAAAAAGCCCAACCCTTTTGCTTTTAGAGAAGGGAACTGTGTTGAGGGAGAATAACTGCCCAAGGTAACACAGCCTCGAAGGCAGGGCCAGACAGACCAGAGCATGGAGCTCTTTCTCGGCAGGGCAACCGCCCAGGCGATGA
This sequence comes from Cnephaeus nilssonii, assembly GCF_951640355.1. NCBI lineage: Eukaryota > Metazoa > Chordata > Mammalia > Chiroptera > Vespertilionidae > Cnephaeus > Cnephaeus nilssonii. The sequence continues at coordinate 28,232,110 of NC_137092.1, read as the reverse complement.
GAGTGGCATCTGAATCCCAGTGACTGCAGGCAAGTCATCAGTGTCTCTGAAGTCCAAAAATAAACATGGAAATACAAACACCACCACTGCCCGGCCGGTGTGGGCTCAATGGTTGAGCATCCACCCAGGAACCAAGGGGTCGCCAGTTCAATTCCCCGATGTTTCTATCTCTCTTGTCTTCTCTATCTCTAAAAATCAATTTTAAAAATATATATTAAAAAATAAGTAAATAAAAACATCACTACCTGGTGATTTTTATGATCCACTGCTTCTAAGGAAGGACTTTAATAACCAAACTGCCCTCCCTCCCCCATCAGATCATCTGAGCCACAGCCTTTGAGGCAAACACCGGCAGGAGAAGTTGTTCTATGAAAACCCGGTACAGGACATGTTTCATAAGCTGGCCCATGGATTGTCCATATCTGTTTCTTCTCAAGGCAACAGCCTCTGGATTACTTCACTCACCCCTCTCAGAGGCAGAGGAAGGGGAAAGACTGGGCTTTGTATTCTAACTACGTGTGAGGAACTTTATACGACACATAGAGGACAAAGTAAAATCTAGAGATCGGGGTCTCTGACTGGAGGCTCCTATATGGAAGGAGAGGATGCCGGGCCAGCATGGCTCAGTGGTTGAACATCCACCTATGAACCAGGAGGTGGTTCACTTCCTGGTCAGGGCACATGCCCGGGTTGCGGGCTCAATCCCCAGTGGGGGGTGTGCAGGAGGCAGCCAATCAATGATTCTCATCATTGATGTTTCTATCTCTCTCTCCCTCTCCCTTCCTCTCTGAAATCAATAAAAATATATCCTACCTAATAATAGACAAATATGCAAATTGACCGCACCTTCGCCACACCCAAGCCACGCCCGCCAGCCAAGCCACGCCCACCAGCCAATCAGGACGTGCATGCAAATTACCCCAACAAAGATGGCGGCTAATTTGCATATCAAGACAGCGTAGAAAGAAGCCAGGAGCTGCAGAAGGGAGCAAAGCTGCGGAGAAGCAAGCAAGCCGGGGGAGGAGAAGGGAGGAGCGGAGGCGGGGCCGGGGGAGAAGGGAGAAAAGCAGGCGGGCTGGCGGAGAAGGCGGGGCGGGGGAGAAGGGAGAAAAGCAGGCAGGCTGGTGGAGAAGGCGGGGCGGGGGAGAAGGGAGGAGCGAAGGCGGGGCCGGGGGAGAAGGGAGGAGCGGAGGCGGGGCCAGGGTAGAAGGAAGAAGAGCGGGCAGGCTGGTGGAGAAGGGAGAAAAGCAGGGGGGCTGGCGGAGAAGGCGGGGCGGGGGACAAGGGAGGAGAGCAGGCAGGACGGGGTAGAGTGCAGCAGGAAACCCTATTGCAGGATTTTTCCTGCAACGGGAATGCTGTTTAAAAATAAAAGGTAAAAAAAGGGTAAGACTATTTTTATTGATTGATTGATTTTAGAGAGAGAAAAAGAAAGGGGGAGTGAGAGAGAGAGAGAATAAGAGAGAGCGAAAAGAGACAGAAACATAAATTTGTTGTTCCACTCATTCATACATTCAGTGGTTAGTTCTTTATGTACCCTGACCGGGGATCGAACCTGAAACCTTGGCATATCAGCATGATGCTCTAATCTACTGAGGTACCCGGCCAGGGCACTAAGGGTCAGACTTTACTAGTAAATGCCTGCTCCTCACTAGAAAACTTCCTACAGTCAGCAGTATCAGAAGGCTATTACTAGGTTCCCCAAGGACAGTGCAGTATGTACCCCAACACGTGCATTGCTTTCTGGTTGATATTATATTGGGGGAGGGGTGTGTGTGTATGGGGGCGGGGGGAGAATGTACATGCTTCTCTAATATAAAAGACAGAACAAGAGGGGACTGAGGACACGCTGTCCTAGCATTTGGGGGCACAGGGCAGCAACGGAGCATAATTTTAACTTGCAGACGGACAGAGGTACCATCAGGAGAGAAACGGCACATTCCAGCCATTCCAAAGGGTGTTCGCGGCTGTAAATCCAGATAATGGGCAGGGCGGCCCACCCTGCTCTCGGGCTGCCAGGGGCAGATAAACAGTCCGCAGGCAGGCATGCAACCAGATAAACCGGGCCGCCGCCTTCCCTGCGTCCCTCTCTCCTCAAGCCCCTGAGCAGATTCCCAGTTTATGATTATTCAGGGATAATAAGGTGGCTGGTACCTGGCCCGTGCGCTATCTCCAGGCTTTTCTATTGAATGTTGACAGGCAATACAAACCCTATGGCATTCGACAAGCCAACCCTCCTGCAACTCCGCAAACACTGAAATAACCCACCAGGGGAGAGAAGAAAACGAAAAGGCTAGAACCGTAACTCGACAAAGATCACCTTAAAAGGGAAGGTGGTTTGGTTTTGGTTTTTTCCTTCTGGCCTTTCTCACACCACAAGCCAATACACGTGCCTGTGGGAAAACACAAACACGTGCATGCACGCAAACACATCGAGACACGAGTTTTCAACATCCACCGATCAATACCCTATTTTGCCAGACACCCAGCTTCTCCCCGAGACTCCTTACGTTTCAGTGAGTCAAAGGATTGCAATTCTTTCCTTAAAAGGATGGTGTTTGTTTAAATGCACATAAACACACACGGGCCTTGACGACTGGTGGAGGGGGACCTGTGATAGCAGGGTGCTGGGAAAGAGAGAAGCGTGCCCCGGCCTGATCCTGGCTTGCTGCTCTTGAACTCTCGCATTAATTATAACAAATTACAGGGAACCCAAGTATAGTTTAGAAGTACGATAAACTCCCTAATAACAGCCTACCATTTAATCAGGGGTTCTCTTAAGAAAGAAAAATCCATTCCCTACAATATATGAGAAAGGGCGAGGGGACACCCTGACCTCCTCTCCTTCTGCCCCGTCCTGTGGAGCTGGGCACAGAGCCCCAGCAATCCCGCCGAGAGAAATTAAAAGAACCAACAGGTTGCACCGCTGTGGGCTGTGATTCCCTGGACTAGAAAAACCTGGCATCGGAAGCAGAAATACCTTAGCCTCAAAAGAAAACCCTGTCCTAAAGATGATGATGTTAAAATAGAACCTTAAGTCTGTTTTGCTCTGTCTTCAAAATCTCCAGGGACTTGGAAAAACAGTCTGGCAGTTCCTCAAAAAGTTAAAAATACGGAGTTACCACATGACCGGGCAATTCCACGCCTAGGTATATACCCATGAGAACTGAGAACACGTGTTCACACAGAAACGTGTACACGGAGAGTAACATTGTTCATAATAGAAAAAAAAAGGAGAATCTAGACAAATGTCCACCAACTTATGACCAAAAGTTGATCTAGCCATACAATAAAATATTATTTAGCCATAAAAAGGAATGAGATATTGATACATGCTACCATATGAACCGCCCCCAGCCCCCCAGCCCCCCAGCCTGTGGCAACTACTAAGCTACTTTCTGTCTGCATGGATTTGCCACAGGCTGAGGGGGGAGGGCCAGGGGGGGGATTGGGAATGATTGCTAACATTCTGAAATCAGACATGGTTGCTAGTTGCACAAACAACTCTGTGACTATACTAAAAACCATCGAACCGTGTACTTCACAATGGTGAATGTTCCATGGATATTACCATGGATGGAGGTAATATCCATCATCAGGAAATAATAATAACCCTCATCAGGAAATAAAGTTCAGAGTCCGGATCCAGCACCCCACAGTCTTCAGGACCCACTCAAAACAACTTTCTAAATTCTTGCCTCCCCACCCACGCCACATGCTTGAGTTGTAATAAATACCTGTGCTTCCCAATACCTACCATGTTCATCCCTGCCCTCTCCCCATTTCCTCTGCCTCATGCTCTTGCCCACCCTCCTCCATGTGCAGGGTCATCTACTCATCCTTCAAAGCCCAGATGAAATGTAACTCCTTTTGTAACGCTTCCCAAACCCTCTCCACCAGCCTGTCAAAGGACCCCTCTCCCAGGCCTCCTGCATGCCAGCAGCACGGTACATGAATATTACCTCAACAACACAAAACCCCTAAGAGCCCTAATCAAGGAAAAGTTCCGTGTCCTGATTCAGCACTCCACCATAACCTCCTCCCAGGCTGGGAACCGGGTCTTAGCATTTAATGTCACTAAATAAACACTCAATAAGCATTTCCAAACAGACAAAATGCTGACAGAAACAGAGGAAGGGAGAGAGATTCTTCACCTCACAGTAAGATTATGAGACGTTATTTCCACGGAATGAAAAAGAGTTTCAGAAATGGAACCCATTGCACATCAAGCAGGAAACTTGAAGAAGCTCTTTGTGTTTAGACAAAGGGTTAAAACAAAAAAACTCCTTCAAAGACCTAGAATAACCAACACAATATTGCAGAACAACGAAGTTGAAGGAATGATGCTACCCGACTTCAAGACTTACTGCAAAGTTGCAGTAATCAAGACGGCGTGGTACTGCTGAAAGAATGGATAGTGGAACAGAACAGAGAGCCCAGACACAAACCCCCATAAAGACAAGTCAGCTGATCTCTGACCAAGGAACAAAGGTGACTCAATGGGGCAGACAGTCTCTTCATCAAAGGGCGCTGGAACAAATGTGAATCCATATGCAAAAAAAACGCATCTAGACCAGACCCTATACCTTCCACCAAAATTACCTCAAAATGGATGACAAAACATAAATGCAAAATGCAAAACCACAAAAACCCTAAACCTACTAGATCAGCGGTCACCAATCTTTCGGACCTCACGGACCACCAGTGGTCCACGGACCACCGGTTGGCGACCACTGTACTAGATAACAGGAGAAAATCTAGGTGAGCCTGGGAATGGAAATGACTTCTTAGATACAACGGTAAAGACACAATCCATGAAAGAAATACCTGATAGACTGGGCTTCATTAAAATTAAAAACTTCCCCTCTGCCAAAGGCAGTATCAAGAGAATTGGAAGATAGCCACAGGTGAGGAAAAACTATTTGCAAAAGACACATCTGATGAAGAACTGACCCAGACACACAAAGATCTCTTAAAATGCAACAATAAGAAAACAAACAACCCAATTTAAAAAAACGGGCCAAAGACCTTAACAGACACTTCAGAAGGCAAACAATCAGTGTGTCTTTCTCACATCAATGTTTCTCTCTCCCCCTCCATACCTCCCACTCCCTCTAAAATAATCAATGGAAAAAATATCCTCAGCTGAGGATAAACAAAAACAAAACAAAAAGAAGCCTGCACCAGATGTTTATAGCGGCTTCATTCACAATTGCCAAAAGTTGGAAGCAACCAAATGTCCTTCAATAGGTGAATACATAAACAAACTGAGGTACATCTAGACAACAGAATGTTATTCAACATTAAAAAGAACTGAGCCATCAAGCCATGAAAAGACAGGGAGGAGCCTTAAATGCATATTATTAAGTGAGCGAAACCAATCAGGAAAGGCTACGTACTGTACGATTCTAACTAGATGACATTCTGGAGAAAGGAAATCAATAGAGACAGTGGCTGCCAGGAGTTGGGGTTTGGGGAGGATGAACAGACAGAGCACAGAGGATAGTTAGGGCACTGAAAATACTCTGTATGACATTATAATGATGAATATTTGTCATATATTTGTCTAAACCCATAGAATATACAACACCAAGAGTGAACCCTACTATAAATTATGGGCTTTGGGTGTGTCAACATAGGTTATCCTTGGTGAAAATTCTAGTGAGTGATGTTGATAAGGGGTGGAGACTATACCTGGGAGTGGGGAGGAGAACGTGGAAAATCTCTATAGCTCTCCCTCAATTTTGTTATAAGCCTAAAAACTGCTCTAAAAACATGGTCTTACCAAAATAAAAATACTCCTTCAGTGTGGACCATTTGTTTACCTGTGAGTTATGTAAACTGCTTTCTGAGCTCCCAAGCAGCAAAGAAATAACTTGGGGATGAATCACAGCCAAAGATCAACAATAGCATGAAATAAAGCCTCCTGGGGGCAAATGGAGCACAGACCAAGGAGGAGCAAGGCTCCGTGTGGGTCCCCACGGCCAAAGCCACTCCTCTGCATTACCACGGTACCATATGGAGCCGGATCCCTTACACTCAAAATAAGTATGGCTTGATTCATCAGCTCAAACCACATACCTGCCTGCCCTGAACATCATGTGTTCTTAATATTACCTACAATTCCACTGTGGGGAAGGGGAGCTTACTAGTAAACTGCATTTGGAAGTTTGGTGAGTCAACTGCCTCAAGATCTGTCTTCCTGGTAAAGAGCCAGGTTCGTGGCTAAGATGTTTGCACAACATCCTTCAAATTTTGGTGAGCTGGCAGATGGAAGAACAGTACTGTTGTTAGCAATATGTACGGTCTGAAGGAGAAAATAAATAAAAATCAACAAATATGAGGCAAGAGGATCATCTCTGTGGACAGGCATGAGTCCTTCCTTGTAATTCCTAATTAAACAAGTGAACAACTGCACAAGAAGCCACTTCTGCCCTGGCCAGGTAGCTCAGTTGGTTAGAGTGTCATCTTGATATGCCAAGGTTGCAGGTTTGATCCCTGGTCAGGGCACATACAAGAAACCAATGAATGCACAAATAAGTGGAACAACATATCAGTGTTTCTCTCTCTCTCTCTCTCTCTCTCTCTCTCTCTCTCTCTTCCTCTCTCTCTCAAATCAATCAATTAATTTAAAAAATTAAAAAAAAAACCACATACACACAACAAAACCACTTCTTCTGTTGATGATGTCATGTCTTAGAAATGAGCAGGAAATACTATGGGTTAACAAATGTTTGACAAATGAATGATGGAATGAATGAAAGTCAGTAATCAAATATATCCTTAGACACTATGATAGAAATAGAAGTTCCCAGCCTATATTAAGTCAGATGGCTAGATATGCAGGGTACCTGATCACTGGTGGTGACCAGAAAACTCAGTATAGATGGAGGTGAGTGGGGAGACCACTGGGTACTAGGATTCTAGCCAGTTTCCTACCATCAGAGCAGGACAGCACAAAGAGGAGGCCTTCTTCAGCTCTTACAAATGGAACGTGCTAGTCTCTACCCAACTCGTACACACCTGCCAGACTCAAGAAACAACCTATGATTCTATATTGGCCAGAAAGCAAGTGATGAGCCAGGCCAAGGGGATATATTCCAGCTGTGAGGACCTGCAGTCTAAGGTAAGTGTTGGAAGGGAATGATCTGTCATTGATTGTGATATTTTCTGTGCACAGGGATGGGCTGAGAATCTTTTATCTGTCTTCAGTACATCCTGTCTTTGGACTCTAACACGTCTGTACCCCACGTGAACAACCATCTATCTACATATTTCCCATTTCTACCAACCCATGCATATCCTATAGACAGGAACCACCCCTTTTTGTTCAATAATTCAGACCTAGTAGAAGACCTTAGCTTTGGTAACTATGCAAAAAGCATTATGATCGTCTACTGACTCAGAGAAACCCAGTGGGTAAAAAGAACGCTTTTTTGGAAGTTAGCCACCCAAATAGCTGGCATAGAACAATACTGGACTCAGCAGAAAAAAAGAAAAATCCCCAAATCACATAAACTCCAGGTACTGCAAAATAAAATGTCTTTCTCCAGCCACCAACTTGGAATAATTCATTCCATCCTCTGTGTTTCCACTGCATTCTTTAACTCTAACATGGCATTGACTAGGTATTGGTTTAACTATGTAGATCTATTTTTGCTTCTTTGGCTACTTTAAAAGCTTCTTTTGTTCTGTATTCCCCCCTCAACCTCTAGCACACAGGAGGTGTTCACCGTACGTTTCCATTAGACCAGCGTTACATTTCCATTACATCTTGGCAGCCATCTATGACATGGCCTTCTTTATGTCCAGCCAGTTAGTTACAGACTGGCTGGAAGCAACTTGAATTTGTTCCTAGGGCACTCTGAAAGAAATAACAAACACACACACGTGTCCAGGCAAAGCTTGGCACACTTGAATTCTCCACAATTGAAATTTTAATCAATTTCTCTGGATGTTAAAAATCCAAAAGATTCAATAATCCTTAATAATAACAGTGCTTTCCATTTTGGGAGTTGTTTTCCAACTGTTTTCATGGGTCATAATTCACATCGTTTCATATTTGCAACAACCCTTTAAGACAGCCACTACAATTTCCCACCTACCCACAAGGAAGTGGAGGCTCGGTGAGGCGAGGTGACTTGCCAAGTCTTCCAATATTAGTCAAAGGCTCTTTCATGACAACATGTGCCTGTGTAGCAAATTGGCACTGCCTGCAGTTTCTATAAGTCTGGAGCATACATCTCAAAGGAAAAATTGGAAGGAAGAAAAGAACTACAGAAGGTTGTAAACACATTCCAACATGAATCCGCTAACCACTTTCTGAATTTTTACTGCTGGAAATGAATACTTTCCTTCTGCAGAATCTTCAAAAGCAGTTAAGGATATCAAGTAGAGACACAACTGCCAGAGATAAAATCCCAAACCAGCAAACATCTCACGGCCCAAGAATCCAGCGTCTTCCTAGGCTGAGATTTCTGCCAAAATTGTGCTTGACAGTCTCAGGCATGGAAAATGTCCCCACAATTCCTCCTTTCAAAGCCCTTCTGGAGCTGTGGGATGAAAGGACTAGAGCCTCCTCTTGTTGAGTACAATTGGAAATCATTTTAGACGTCCTTTCTTCTTTTATAAAGCTGTCCTTCTCTAAATGCCCCCGTCTCTGCGAGGTAGTCCTCTACAACCCACAACCCATGATAAACTTTAGGTTAGAAAGCGCAACTTCCTAGAGAAGAAAATGAAGACCCAAAGTGACAACTGACTACACCCAGGTAGGAAGAAGCCCACTGTGTAGGTATGGGGACAAGGAAGACAGAATTGTCAAGCAGAGAACTAGAATTCTCACATCAGGGAGAATCCCTCATTCCCTCCATTTTATGGAAAGGGCTGCTATAAACACATTTTTCCTTTTATTTTATGCTTAAGAATTTAAAAGGATCTCATTAGAGTAGGAACACATCACATGCCTTCTTAGGAACCAAGAACTCGGAGGCATAAAACCAAGAAAGGACTATAGTTCCGGACAGTCAATGATTGTGCCAGGCATAAGGCCAGACTCAGAGGCCATGACTCCTACAGAAAAATCCCCCCTTAAACAAAAAGCTCAGTAGGCTTCTCCTTAAAATGATGACTGCAGAAAATATATGGCCTCCTATATCCTAATATGTTCATGAAACCAGCACAAAATCTATTGGTTAGAAATCATTACAAAACCTGTCAAATTCTATTACTGTGATGATTCCTTAACCTCTTACAAACTAAACCAACTTAGACCCAATTTGCTGGTAAAATATTAGAAATACACCAGTAGATACATTCAATTATTCATCCATCCATTCAACAGAACTTAATGAGCATCTACTACGCGCCAGGAGTTGTTCTCAGCACCCGGGATATAGCAGTGAACTAAAAATCCCAGTCCCTGTTCTCGTCCACGGAACTTACCTTCTAGTGGGGATACCAAGCAACAACTAAGTCCATAAGTAAGTTTACTGAGATAAAATTAGAAAGATGTATGGAGAGTAGTGAAGTGGGAGGTGGTCAAGCAGGGTCTCTGATAAAGTGAACCCTGAGCGGAGATCTGAAGGAAGTGAGGAGCTGGCCATGTGGGTATTTGGGGAAAGAATGCATACTTGAGCAGATCCAAGGGCCTGCAGGAAAGCGTGTGGTGGGCTGTTGGAGGATGTCAAGGAAGCCAGTGTAGCTTGAAGTTCAGATATTTGTAAGGGACCATCTACTTTTCCCTAATAGACTGGACATCCCATTCAGGATAGGAGTGACATCTCATCCTCTCTGCATTTTACAATGTGCCTTCTACTTAGGAAATACTGTGTTCAATGAATGCCCAGAAGTGAGTCTCCAAGGCAGAGGGGAGAAAGGAAGAGGGAGATGCTTCAAGAACTGGCAAGGAACAGAGGGAGGGCCGAGAAACCCAGGTGCCAAGCAACAAAGAATACGACCAGTCAGACAAGTAAGGAGGGTTTGTGGAAGGAAGTAGAAGGCCTTAAGGAAGATACAGCCTTGCAATGCTTCAAATGCCTCTGAATGTTGGTCTCTGCCTTCTAGGCAATGGTTAGCCATTAAACATTTTTGATAAAAGGACCATGATGAAGCAACAACCCTTAAGAAAGACGCTGAGAGTTGGTACGTACACCCCAATAAGCAGATGGATAGCAGAGATACAAGTCATGAGGCCAGATAATAATAGTGCCAGGCACTGTAAAGCATGCCTTTCCATTTACTAACCAGTTTCATCCTCAACAGATCTTTCTGTTCATGAAGAAACTGAGTCTTAGGGAGGATAAATAACCCATCCAAGGGCACGCGGAGAGCAAGTGGTGGAGCTAGAATTCAAAGCCAAGTCTGTCTGACCCAACGCCTGTACTCTCCACCAAGCCACTGTGTTTCAGGCCAGAGGTTAAGAGAGCAGAAAGCAGGGCGGAGTCGGCTGGAATGGATTTGAACGGAAAGTGGAGCTGCAGAGTGTTCCACGTGTGTGGATGCTGCAGCCACGCCGTGTAAGTTCCTATCCCAGCTCTGTCACTTACTCACAGGGTGATCCTGAGCAAGTTACTCAACGACTCTGTGTCTGTTTCCTATTCTGTAAAATCAGGGAGATAATGGCACTAACTCTAAGCATTGTTGTAAGGACTACATGACCTAACACATAGAAAGAGCTTAGAATTATGCCCTGCCATAAAGGACTCAATAAATGTTAGTAGTCATCCATATTATTAATATTAAGAAAGATCATTAATCCCAATTAAGTGCTTGCTTTTGTGTTTACGGACGTGTCCTGAGGGGCTCAAACGTGAATAATGAATTCAATATAGGGAGCAAACGAAGCCAAGATCAAGTACCTAAGGTGTTTCAGGCTTAAATGCTGCTTTTCATTTTTCTGGGAGTAATAAAACTTTTGGAGAACTGTTGGGTAAAACATACTCAGCAGAAATGAGTACGCTCGTCAAGGCCATGTGCAAGAATGGCCATAGGATATATACTAGAAAGTCCTCAATACATGTACTAGAAATGGAAACAGCAGCACAGTTCACAACAGCTCCAAAATGGAAACAATCCAATGACCTTCAACAATGGAATGGGGAAACTAGTCAATTCCTGTGGGGGAATATTACGAAGCAGTGAAGGGGGAGGGGTGAAGTGGTGGCTGGAGTGTGTTAAGTGGAGGATGTGAGTGAGTATGGGACACACGCCAGAGGCAGACACAAGGTGGTCTGCAAAGACGCAGCTCAAGCTCTGATCACGCTGGTTTCTTTTAGGAGACATCGGAGTTATTGAATTGTGATGGCCTTTATCATTACCAAGTTCTGGGTTTCTTCAATTAAAACCTAAGAGGAGAATCTGTGCAATGCTCAAATGAGCCTAAGATTAGCTCATCTTCACAAGATTAGCAAACATGACTCTAAACGATTAAATACACATATATATTTCATTCTCCACGACCAAAAGCTAGATTGACTCTCTCACTTATTTTAATCCTCTCTAACACAATTACTGATACATTGGGTCAAGGGTAAAATGTTTCGTGTGTGTGTGTGTGTGTGTGTGTGTGTGTGTGTGTGCGCGCGCGCGCGCGTGCATGCGTGTTTCTAGGTAAAATGCAAGTATCACAAGATGACTCTCATTCAATTCTCTCATTCTTCTACAGATCATCAAAGCTCTAAATGGATTCTAATTGTACTGTAGTTATAATTATACAATGTTACAAACTAGAAAATAATCATATTAAATCAGAAAGGAAAAATACCTACTGTAGGGTAGAACAGTTAAATAATTTCAGATGCCCTTTTAAAAATCAACCAGGTGTAAAGAATACAGCCTTCCTATATCTGGTATTTTCCAACTTCCTGTGGATAAACTACTTCCAAGCCAAATTTTTAAAAATAAGAGTGGAATATTTTTTGTGAAAAAATATCAGAGTATTAGCTCTCAGGATAATGCTTTCATACTCATAACAAGAGGAAGCACATTAAATTATGGGCATGTGTGTGCACATGCATCTCAAACACAAAAATCTCTCAATTTATAGTAAGAAGGTAGTCACCGAAGTTTGTTTGGAAAATGAAGATACCTGCTATCCAGAAATGAACCTTTCTATTTTTCAATTTTTCACAAATATATTGTGCTTCTGGTTAGTAGCTGGAATCAAGGATTCTATTAAACAGTATAAAAATAATGTCTTTATTTAAAAAAAAACTGATCATGAAAAGAAATCAATGTTTTCACAATTTTGGAATTTTACTTGGCTGAAATTTTATTTTTCTCAATTTACCTTTGTTTCATCTTACCTTTACCTAAATGCAATAGAAATCGACAAATCAGGGAATGGAAAGAGAATTACTGAAATCCAGTAATTCTCAGTTTTGAAAAATTCTCATGTTATAAAATTAAATCTAAAATTTCACAGCCTGGGGGACTAAAGAGGTCTTGTTTAAGATTTTAGGGTCCTAAAACAGCTGTTATGACTTTTTTTAAAAAGATGCACATGATGCTAAATTCTTATACAATAAACATATACCCTTATGTTTATATATGCATGTAAACATACATTATATTATGCATAATCTGTTATGCCTTATTAAAGTTTCACTGAAAGGCTTAAATGTTGTATTCTGAAATAGAGGAAACACAACCCGACCAATTACCTCTGCAGAACCTTGGGTTAGTCCATTCTGTTTGTCCCATCACCACTACCCCCATTGAATATCTATTTTACTTACTTAGCAATTCTTTAATTCCTTCCCAGTTCCTCAAAATCCACCCTGAGAGTCTCTAACATCTGTTTCCTAACATCAAACACCAGCTGTAGCTGAAGGAACATCAGGATACAGTTGCATTCCATTGAACCAAAGGGAAGAGTACAAATCACCTGTAGGACTGATTAAAGCCAGATCAGATTCTGGAAGTCAGTACTAGAAACTGCATTTCTAAAGAATGCCATGGGCAATTCTGATACAGGCAGATTAAAGACCACACCTAAAGAATCAAAGGGCCCCCAATCTCTTAGTTGTTTTTTCTGTCACAATCATCGCTTACCAAGAGTCCATCATCTCCTTAAATCTTTCCCTGGAATCTGTTTACCTTCCTCAGATGACACCCTCTTCAAGTTACAAGTTCTGCAAGATTAGCATCTGGTCAGCCTGGCCGCTCCTGCTGCAGCTCACCTGGCCTCCAGACCCTGAACAGCTGCTCTGACCATCTGGGAGGCTGGTGGCCAGGCCTGCCTTATCCAGTTTCCTCGCTCTCACCTGATAACCTCAGCAGTAAGCAGGACCGGCCTGGGCCCTCAGGACTGGATCTGCCCCCTTGCATGGGGTTGGGATGAGGGCAGGGCACCTCCTTAGGGAATACCTGGTTATGATTACCATAATTTTGGCAACTAAATTTTTTGGCTTAAATTCGTTTTGCCACTCCATCTTTGGGAAGTGCCTGAGAGAGTAAGGGACAAATCTGAAGTCATCTTCAGCATCATCAAGTCCTTTGTCTTTTGAGGGTGATTTTGATTTCTGGAACTCATGAGTCACTACCAAATCTGAACTCAACATGTTGAGTTCCTCCTGAAACAGGGTTTACAGTGATTTGGGCTCTGCACTAAGCCCCTTGGTGGCACTGTAATATCTCCACTTGGCTAGGGCAAACTATTTCCCAGAATGCTCTTCAAGGGGATGTTTTCAGTTAGTGACAACCAGGAGTGATTCTTCTACCCGGTGACTCCCACCTACCTGCACAGCTTCCTAAGGAATGCAGCAATTTCCCCAATACCTTCTGATATGCCTTTTGCATTTAAAAAAAAAAGCACTATTTGATCACCTGCTATGATAGGTGCTTTCCGAATTAATCCTTATTAGTAGCCATGCTGGTATTTTCTCCTGACTATCACTCAAAGGATGAGTTTGGGGAATCTACAGAGCCTGACCAAGAAAAACAAATACTGAGAGACAGGTCTTCTCACTTCAGGGCTGTGCTTCTACCATAGCAGAGTTTTGTCTTTGAACTACACTTTATTCCTAGCTATTATTTTCCTTGACAATTAGGCTGAATACCAGTTCTTTGCTGACTCCATCGATCATTCACAACAGACAACACAGTCGAGCAGATGCATAACTCGCATTCAAATGTTTCCGTCAGCACCCGTCTTTTCACAGTTGGTCATTGATTTCAAGGATCCAAATGACTGACCTTTCTGAGTTTCCCTCAGACCTATGGGTTTCTCTCTTTAGTTATCACCGTACACATCTTCTACCTTCTTCCAAACGTATGTCCTGGCCCAAAACGTCTGTCTCCAACACTGCATCATCTCCATGATTTCCTATGAAAGCATCATGTGTCTGACTTGCCTTTTAGCTAAAGTTGACGTGAAATTTGCCGGACTGGACTCTGAAAAACGTTGACACACGTTTATGCTGGCGACAACTCTACTCACTCTCCCCCAGCTGCAGGCACAAGAGTGACAGGCTGACCTTGAGAGAGAGTGCAGCTAGAACCTGTTGCAACAGGTCCCCTCTATGACTCCTCCTCCTCTACGTTCACGAACTAGAACTACACCATTATTATTACTCCACAGTCACACCTGGTAACTTGACACTGGCTGACACCTTCCCAGTGTGTATTTCCAATGTCTCCGTTTCCCACCCTTCTGAAGGGCTTAGTGTCACCGGAAAGCTTGGCACCTTCCCTCCGTGCCCAGGGCTGCAGATCACTGATAAAAACGTTAAAGAAAACCCATCTTAGCTCCAATCTCCACATAATGCTCGCTATTTAAAGCCTGTTCAAAGAAGCGCCTGTTCCCCCCTACCCTTTGTTTCTTCTGTCTCAACGACTTCCTTCCCTTTGACAAAACTCATCCCTTCCCATTCCACGGCCTGTCTCTTTGGTGTGGCAGGGGAAGGGAGGGGCGGGTGGGCACAGGCTTTTGGGAAGTTTCAGTAAATCGTCTCTATGGGCTTTCCCACGTCACAGGCTTGGTTCACTTAAAGCCAACCATTCTAGTACCGGCTGTGTGGCTGTGGGCAATGTCCCTTTACCTCCCTGGTTCTCAAGCCTCTTCATCTATAAAATAAAGCAACTGGCCTTTGTAATCTGTGGTGTCCCACGTCCAGATAGAAAAACGGAAAGTAGACCTTAATCTGTCTTGATAGATGGCAAACTGTACTTTCTCAAATAGGCTGCGTTGTTGAAGATTTGTGATTTTTTTTGTTTTTTGGGTGTTTGTTTGTTGTTGTTGTTTTGCCTACAGGACATATGATATCTCTCTGGTGGATGGAACTTTTCATAGGTAATCAGAGATGATGCAGATATTGAAATAAATAAAGAGGAAATCTGAAAACCTTGAGCCACATCTCTGCCACGTAAAGTACAGGGACGTGTCACTGGGCACTCTGGAGTGATTTCACATAGAAGCCAAGTTTTCCAACGGACTGAGGGAAATGACACATCCAGTTGTACCATCTATGGTCTTTGTGGGCGGCTGTGTGAAGCCAGCTGGACTCTGAGTGGCATCCAGCTAACGGAGCCAGCGAGGGAGGGGTAGACCCAGGGCTGAGAAGCACTCTGAGTTATGTGTGCAGGTGTCAGAGGTCACCACCTAAATGCCCGCAGGGCCATGCGGTCTCAGGAAGGGAGTCAATGCTGCTGACTGCATCACTGTGGGGCGCTGGGGACCTGGGGCAAACTAGACAGTGTATGCCTATCTATGAAGCATCCAAATTCAATTCTTTGAAAATGGGCCAGGTGAAACGAAACCACCTATAGACCAGAATCAGCCCTCCTGGGACCAGTTTATAATCTCTGACTTTACAGGTACTCTAGTCCTCTGATTTCTCTGCACTTCAACAGAATCTAAACTTGCTACTCTACTAAAGCTGGAGAGAGGAGGCACGAGGGGATGTTTTTCTCTGGCAACGTAATATAAAAGATTCCATTTATTTAATGGATGAAACCTCTACTTGTGAGTAATAAAACTTTTTTTAAAAAAATCCTGTTTTTATTGATTTAAGAGAGAAAAGGAAAGGGAGAGAGAGAGAGAGATACAAAAATCAATGGTGAGAGAGAATCATTGATTGGCTGCCTCCTGCACACCCCCTTCTAGGGATGGAGCCCACAACCCGGGCATGTGCCCTGACCTGGAATCGAACCACGACCTCCTGGTTCATGGACCTATACTCAACCACTAAGCCACACCAGTTGGGCAAAAACAATCCTTTTTTAAGAGAATAAAAATAGTGCCCACCCTGTTTTCCTAGGGCCCCAGTAAGGACTGAACATCACTGAGGATACGTAGTATAGCAGCTACCCAGAAATGCCAGCCGCTACCATCATTACTATTACTACACCGCGCCAGGTGATGGAATGTAGTTCTTCCACAGAACCACAGAGAATCATAATATCCTCAGGCTGGGGAGGGTTAGGTCTTGTACTGGTCAGACAACAGCCATACCAGAACGCACAGAAAAAGGATTCTGTGCATTCTAGCTCCTGCTGCCACTCAAGTACTGTGGACCAGTTTAATGTGGGAATACACAGCACATCTGTCAATTTCCTTCCCCACCCACTTCGCTCCAATTCAAGGTCCCAGCACTGAGATTCCAGGGATAATGTGGAACAAAGAATTCTAGAACATCTACTCCCCGTGCCTCCTCTCCCCGCAAGGTGTGTTTTTTTTTAAAAAATCCATTATTGAAATTAACACGCCATTCCCAATCCCACCCATTATAATGATACCCCTCCAAATTCTAAGAATCCCTTATAAGGAAGTGGATGTCTTTTAAAAATTCAGATAGCATAGCTGGCGTGCTTCGACATGACAAAACACCTCTTCCCACAGCTCCTGTTTGTTTTTCCCCTCTCCCCACCCCTCGGCTGAAGGTAAACACGGCTGTGTGGGATCATCACGTTCTACTCAGCTTTTGCATACATAGAATAATCTAAATTTTTAATCCATGCTCTACTATAAACCTTTATCATTCCATGGGTCGAATGTGGAATCATTTGGAATCGATAAGTGAGTGAATGAACAAATGAATGAATGTATCTTTGAAAATCAAGGAATACACGTGGATAAAATTAATACCCTGGCTTAAGAAATTGTTATTTTCAGAATGGCTCAACAGAAACGCATGATTCTGTATGCTTTTGAGCAGTTCTGAATAGATCACCAAATACTAGTAAACACACACTAACCATCTGATCAGAAATGAGATCATTTTAACACTTTAAAGGCAAAGGTGCTTTTAGAAGTACTACACTTCACCTAATTTTTTTTAAATGTTGCTTTACTATTTAAAACAGAAGTATATTTTGCTTTTTATAAAGGGTGAAAATCAAATGTCAGATGCATGGAAAACCCTAACATTGCATGAAAGCTCCCTTTGAAACATAAATGTCCCTGATGTATTATTTCCTTGTGAAATTCTGATTTTTCCCCTCATTGACAGGGCACCTGAAGAATAATGTCAACTGCTAGTACTCAAGGATACTGATTTATTTCACTCGTTGTTTTCTCTCCCCTAAAGGGAGCGAATACCAAAAGCAACACCCAGGTTAGGTTTAAAGGTTAACTTCATTTTATTTGTCTACACCTCAGTGCTCTAGAGCAGTGGGTTGCCTACACAACTCCCTACCTCCCTGCATGTTTTTGCAAACTGTAGCTTCTTCCTGGGGGGACAGGAGGGGGAGAAAGCAGCAGCTCCATACATTGGGAAGGCTCGCACCCCGAAGCAGGCCTGGCACTCAGGTGTGCTCTGGACTTAATTAAGACAGGTATAAACTCTGCGCGGTCCTCTTCTTCGCAGTAAGACTTGAGGAAATCCTAGTTGAGGATTGGGAAAAGCGAGTCCATCGGCTTCCCTACAGGAAGTTACGTTGGTTTTGTAACAGCTCCCCAGACTCTGTAGGATGTTCCAGTGAGTCAGGTCCAGGAGCGGAAATGGTTACCAGGGCCACGTATCTACGTCCATATTTGCATAGATAGGGAACATTTTCCTTTTGTTCCCCTGCAGGCTTTTTGTACTGACTTGGTCTCTTTGATCGCACCCATCAGATCCACCCAGCTGAGAGCAGCTCACAAGGCAACAACCACACAAGCGGAGGTGCATGAACAGAGGTGGGCCCACGGCTGTCCTGGGCAGGGCAGGCTCCCTAACTTGCAGAGTCCAGTGAAAAATGAAAATGCAGGGTCTGTTGTGCAAAAATTAAGAATTTCAAGAGGGCAACAGCAGAGATTAAGCCGGGCGCAGGGCCTCCCTGTGGAAATGAATGCACGGGTCTCGGCCCATGGAGCTGGCCCAGGTCCTGGAAGACACTTGCCAGGCTCCCTGGGTTTCAGTAACCTTTAAGGACACGCTCAAATAAGTCTCCAATACATCAAACACTCGGACATGAAAGCAAAGCTGCCTGGAGATCCAGCTCTTTGGGGGAGCGGGAAAAGTGCTGAGGTCTGCTCATTCTTCCCCTCCTACTGACTAGCGAGATGCCCACCTTGCTTAATAAAGGTTGAAATCAAAAGCCAGGTGGATGGCAGCTACCATTTTTCACCGACTAACCTCCTTGTGGGCAAGCCATTCTTCTTGCCTCCAAGATTGCTCTGTGGCTCACAGACAGCCATTTTCCTCTGTCATCTCATCATACATTACACGAACCACACAGAATCATGTTGGAGGTTAAGTCCTAGTATCAACAGAGTCTGAAAATATCCCAACTATCTGGCAGGAACAACCACGTCCTCAATCATCTGGAGAGAGAACAAGCTCCCATTCACCAGATGGGGCTGCTCGGAAGGAGGGTCTGCGATGCTCAGCAGATTCTATCCTCCGCGGGAACTCCAACCGCCTGGGACTGGAAGGGAGTCCCTATTCCCCAGCCCACGGGGACACTTTAAATAGCCATTAAGATGGCATTTCGAAATAATAAAAGCACTCAAAGAACCGGAGGAACAGAATAAATGGTGTTGTAAAAGGAAATGGGGACATTACCATAATTAGAGCTTCTAAAAGGGACAGTAAACACTGGTTGGACGCAGACTTACTTCCAACAGCATTCAAGGCAGATGGCAAGAGCTTAAGTGGGGACAGCACCGGTATTTGAAAGAAAGGAAAGATGAAGAAAGCCTTTGTATGATCTTTGGACTACCTCCTAAAACCTAGTTTATTAAAAAAAAAAGTATATATTTATTCAAAACACCCTTCTGGCCTTTATGAGGATGCTAGGCTTCACCTCGTCTGGCTTGATGATCAATACACCATTGGGCCCTGGCTGGGTGGTTCAGCTGGTTGGAGCATCGTCCCATGCACCGAAAGGTCACGGGTTGGATCCCAGGTCAGGGCACATACAGGAGGCAACAGATGGATGTTTCTCGATCTTTCCCTCTCTCCCTTCCTCTCTCTCTAGAAATCAAGAAAGCATACATATCCCTGGGTGAGGATTAAAATGTGTGTGTGTGTGTATTTATTTATACACACACACACACACACACATATATAGACATATATATATATATATATATATATATATATATATATATATATATGGCCCAAAAATGTAATTGGAAGAAAAGGGGGCCCCCATCATAATCTAAAAATGTAAGAACCTAACTCCTTTGCCATTCACCATCACAAAAAGATGCACACGCCCTCTTAATGGTGCAGTTTTCAATGTGGAAAGACACCTTTCCAGTGAGTTCTTCCCAGAGAGGAACGACATTTAACACTGAAGAATGTCCCCATACAATCCCATACAGAGAGCAAGCATTTTTAAAATCTTCCCTGGAATGAGTGGGAGGCAGCCTGACCTAGCAGACTAGCACAGAGCGTCACCAGAGCCTGTGGGAGGTGCACAGAAAACGGGGGCAGCACCCACTAGCTGGAGGGAGCCTGGGACAGGTCCTGCAGACCAGGACTTCTGGCCAGATGCTGGGCCCGTCCTTGGCGTGCAGAGTGGCTGCGCCGGGTACAGCAACGGTTCCACTGCTTTGCTTCTATACAGAGCTCCCCTCGAGGAGGGCGGGCAGTCCCACCTGAACGCCAGGCTGCAAACCCGTCCTGGAAAAGAAGGAAAGGTTATCTGCCCTCACGCGGACAATTAAAAGCTCCTTTGCACGAGGCAAACATACCATTCCACGGTGAGCAATGCAAAGGCAAACACGTTCTGGTACAAGAAAAATGTCCCAGAAGTAAATGTTTTTCAAACCATGCATGCATGGGGTCAGCAGCTTCAAGTTTTGAAGCCTAAATTCCCTCTTCAAAAATGACTTTTTCGTTGGAAAAGTTTTCTCTTTCATATTGGGAAAAAAAACAACACTCAAGAGGGACTTCCTTGCTGGAGAAAGACTTGGAAAAAGCCCAGAGCTAAACTCAAAGCAGTGATCTTGGCCAGGAGTTCCCCGGCTTCCCTTTGCTATTATTAAGTACCCTTCTGTTTGACTAAGAATGTCTCCACCTCTCACAAGCCATCTTTTTTCCTTCTGTGTCCAGAAAAAGCTGAAAACCATGTGTTTATAATGAGCCTGTTGCTATGCAAATGATTAAAACACATTACAAAAATCTTTCCTTTGAGTCAGGGGAAGATGAACTGCTAGTAAGAGTCCCTTTGCTGAACAGAAAAGCTGGCAACAAGAATATGAGAAGCTAAGCGAAATGGAAAAGGAAAGAAAAAAAAAAACTATGATGGCCCCATCCCTTGAGTCATTTTAACCAAAGGTTTAGAGGGAAAATGAACATTTTTACAGCCCCAAGGTACTGTGTCTTACAGTTTGGAGTGGGGTTAACAAAATTTATTCTTAATCTCCTTAATTCCTATGGTTTCATGACTCACCCTCCATCTGTCTATGAGGGTATCCTTTTCACCAGTTTCTTCGCACTTCTGTAAGAGTATCAAGAGATTTCTTTTTCCTTGTATGTGTACTCCTATGTGTATTCTCCTTTTAATATCTTTTGTCTTCTCCTTCAATTATCACCTAAAACTAGGGCCTGAGTGGTTCATTTCTCCCCCAACTCAATCATAGTATCTTGGCCGATTTCCCTCACTTATGAAGAGATTTGTTCTTCAAAAGGTATATCCAGGAGATGAGACACAGTATGTCAAAATTAATGTCAAAAAACAGAGCTTCTTAATTTTCTAATTTAAAAAAGATCTTGACTTGATCATTTCAATAAAGTCCATTGCTTTTTTAAACAGTTTGCAGCCAACAACATTCGCAAATTTTTGTTGTGTTGTTTTGTATAGTCCATTTTTTGTTGTTGTTTTTAATCCTCACCTGAGGATCTTTTTCCCATTGATTTTTAGAGAGAGTGGAAGGGAAGGAGGGAGGGGAGGGAGGGAAGGAGGGGACAGAGAGAAAGAGAGAGAGACAGAGACAGAGACAGAGAGACAGAGAGACAGAGAGACAGAGACAGAGAAAGGTGAGAGATACCAATTGGTAGTATGTTTGTATGTATCCCAACCAGGACCAGGGATCGAGCCTGCAACCCAGGTACGTGCCCTTGACCAGGAATCAAAACCATGACCCTTAGGTGCACGGGCCGACGCTCCAACCACTGAACCACACAGGCCAGGGCTGTATAGTCTATTAATCTGCCAAGTTTTCAAGGGAGGGATTATCTGGGGATAAGAAATGAAATACATGCCTTTTAACTATAACTTCCTTTCACCCCTATGTGTCTTAATATACATGGGTTGTCACACACATCAAACTAACAGTTTACTTCTAAACTCTCTTTCTTCCGAGAGGAGAAATGCTGGTCCTGAGGAATTCTATAGAACCTGCTTCCCTCTCAGAGAGAGGGAGCCAGACCATTGCAAACACGTGTTGGGGGAAAACAAGTTTGGTTGGCTCCAGACAAAGGCTTATTTTTTAAGCACAGATGGTTGAATGGTTGCCTCCTCCAACGGGTTTGCCCGCCGTGAAAGACAGATTTCTATTTCTAATCTATGCAAATATCTTTCTCTGTGGGCATCACAAAGACCAACTGTTTGGTGTCAGACTCGGCCGATCCCAGGTGCTCGCAGATGCCAAAGCCCATCTCCCACCTGAGCCGCCTGGAAACTGGAATAACAGCGGCTGGCTGCAGAGTTAGTCACTACCCTCCTCCTCCTGTGAGGATTCCTCTGGAACCCCGCCCCACCAGGCTGCTCTGCCTCAGGAGTTTCAACATGCAGATGGGACCCCAGATGCTTCTAAAACCTCGCGAAACTGCTCAGATTTCCGCTGCCCACCTTCCCCCCCCCCCCCCCCCCCGCCACAAAGGCTCCTAATGACTCTTCACCTTGAATTCAGCTCATCTATTTGCCTCTAACATCAAACCCAGAAACCCTGAGCATCGAAAGATGCGATTCTGTCCAACCCATGTCTCCTTTATACTCTAGCCTTCCACCCACGGTAGGTCTCACTGAATCACACCTGAGTCACTGTCGGTGGCCCTCAACTTTCCCACGTGTATGTTAGTCCCTTTTGCTTTCCTTTCTCCCTCTATAAATGTTCCTTCCTGTACCTACAATCCTTCTCTCTTATTTCTCCATCTCCCCAGGTTAAGTCTTTGATTTGCTCTGACACCCCTTGAAGCATTCCAGTTCTAAGGCACCTGGGGGCAACAAAAATTCCTGAAATACTCATTCTCTCTCTCTCTCTCTCTCTCTCTCTCTCTGTCTCTCTCTCTCTCTCTCTCTGTCTCTCTCTCTCTCTCTCTGTCTCTCTCTCTCTCTGTCTCTCTCTCTCTCTCTCTCTCTGTCTCTCTCTCTCTCTCTCTCTCTCTCTCTCTCACACACACACACACACACACACACACACACACCCCTCCTCATGCTAACCCAGATCCTAACCTTAAGCATCCTTCACCATAAAAGGTTATATCAGAAACCTACATAGTTTAGTGCCAATGTTTGAGCCTAAAAGTGTCCTCAAAGTGTTGCATTCTTTTCTTTGTTAGTTTTTCTGAGCAAATGGCAGTAAGAGAGTTTGCTTCAGAATCTTGTGTTGGAAAACACTGTCCCTCCTCATCGAACTTCATCTTAAACGGACCAAGCTCACTGAACAAAAAGGAATTCTAAAGGAAACGGAAAGACGTGCCCCCTAATCCCCAGCCCCATTAACCAGCACCACCAAAAACTCTTACTCTTTACCTCAAATTTGAAGTGTCAACACTTTTTGCTTTGTTTCAGCTTAGGAATGCAAATATTGACAGCCAAATAATGCAGCGTTAAGTTTACTTACCTGGAAAATCTAAAACTATAAAGAACTTCAGACGTTAATTAATGTATTGATTCCCAAGTATGAACGAACATCAGAACCACCCGAGGAATTACTATTTTAAACAATACATCCTCCTGATCCCCAGCCTTAGACATTCCAATGCAGACTTCTGGTACAGCCCTAGCATCCATATTTATAATAAACACTCCGGGTAATTAGGATATAGCAGGCCCTGGTCTGTTTAAGCAACTGGTCTATTCAACATCCCACCCCATATGACAGTCTCCTCCATGGGACACCACATCACTACCTGCTCTGTGCCAGCAATTCCAGACACCAGGGACCTTGCCCTTCTATATGTCTGCTTGCTCCACGTTTTTATGGACTTAACTATTAGAAACCATGTTCTTATGTTGAGCCAAGTAACCAAAGCCTTTCAATTCCCTGAACTTCACTATCAGCCCTAATTTTGTGTCCCAGAGCAGACACATAATTCCTTCCCCACAAGTCTTCATACATCCCAGGGCAGCCACCACACCCTCACAAGTCTTCACAAACTGATTTCTTTAACTTCTTAAAGCACAAGGCCCGAGTCCCTCGCCATTTCAACTGCTCTTCTGCAACAACAGACCCAACAGAGTAAGTCTGTCTAAAGTAGCAGCACTTGGTTTTTTTCTCACGATGACTTTTTTCAATAGGCATTAATTTATAGCCCGTGTTTCAGTCTTGTTACTCATTGCCTTGCAGTTAATGGTCCGAGAGCCACGGATCGGCAAGTACTTATTAACCCAATGCTATGTTCCTAACTGCGTAAGTACTCAGCAAGGATTCATAAGCCAGCAGGAATTGTCCACATTTGAGGCGTAAATCATTTCTTGTACAGAAAGGGCTTAGCCCTAGCCGTTTTGGCTCAGTGGATTGAGCATTAGCCTGTTGACTTGAAGGGTCCCAGGTTCGATTCTGGTCAAGGGCACATGCCCAGGTTGTGGGCTCGATCCCCAGTAGGGGGCATGTAGGAGGCAGCCGATCAATGACTCTCTCTTATCACTGATGTTTCTCTCTCCCTCTCCCTCTTTCTTCTTCTCTGAAATCAATAAAAATATATTTTAAAAAAGGACTTCGATAAGTGAAATAACTTGAAAACAATGGATGGCAGTATACAACCAAGTGCTTCAAACGAATGGCACCTGAAAGACTGAACACGGGTTTCCTGGGTCGGACTGTGAGCTATCTCAAGCCTCTGTTTACATAAAAACCACCTATTTAACAAGTTTTTTATTAAAAAAAAAAAGATGGAAGCCATTACCTCAAAATGTATATATAAAAATGTCAAGTACATTCTATCTCAGAAAGTTAAAATCTAAGAAACCACACATGCACGCATCGAGTCAAACGCCACTTGCTCCTTTGTCTCAGCATGTCACTGGCCCTGCTGCCCACGCCCTCGGAATGCCATGATCCGGGGAAAAGGCAAAAATCAGAGAATTCAAGCAATTCCTTTTATTACTGCAAATAACCACTGGACGAGATAACCCCCCAACAAGGACAGTTTAATGGAAAACTCTTACCAATAAGTGAACTATACCACCACCAACAAAAATGCATTTGTTTCACTCATAGAATCACAGATTATCAGAACTTGAGGAACTTATCCAAATCCCTCTCTTGACAGATGAGGGGAAATACCACTTCAAAGACGGCAGGTGATTCTCTCCAAGGTTAAGCAGCCAATGAGCAGGAGGAAGGGACCAATCCCCGGGTGGGTCTCCCCTCATTCACCCTCAGACAATCAAAACTCTTGTCCCCTCAACGTTTTCCTCAACTCTACTCCCGTCTCCCAATACCCTCCCAACCCTCAAATCCAAAGTCTGAAGGCACATTTTGTTTGGGGACATTTTGAGCGAAGGCATGGACTACCCAGTAAGTAGGAGGTCCATTTTTTTTATTAGATTCTAGCCTATTTTCCCCACAGCCTCCAATGAATACTGCCGTGCTGCTAGACACGAACTTCTACCTGACTCAGGATCACTGCTGTCTTATGAGCATTGTAGGGAACAGTTGAGTCGGAGTTAGCAACATGAATTCAAACAAATATTCTAAAGCTGAAAAGCAACTGGGAAAGAATCCCCATCTACTGCCCACAAAACACACGCACACGTGTACAACACACACACACACACACCCTACATGAACCAGCTCATGTCCCTCATCAGAGGCCTCGCCGCTCATCCACGCCCTGACACGGAATGCGGGGAAAATGCACCTACCTCGTGGCCTCCTGCTGAAGCCATGACACATTTGGCACGTAGAACATGACTCCGAAGAAAAGCAGAGGCTCATTAGCGAATTTGTCCAGATGTTTCTTCAGCGGTTTCTCCAGCTCCACCCATCGTGCTTGCTGGCTCTTGCTGAGAAACCAGAGGCCAAAGTAGTGCGTCTAGATAAAAGGGCAAAACAACATCAGTTCACGCTCACGAGGGCCTTCCCAAGACCACACAGGAAACGAGGCTCCCAGCCTCCCGGCCCCCGCGGTTCCCCAGCCCATACACAAGCACTCAGCTGTCACTTTCTAACGTTGGGACGACTTAAAAAGAAACCACACGTATACATGTATTGTGATCGACACGGAGTATCCAGAGGCAGTATCCACACCCATTGCTGCTGTTTGCCTACGTGGGTGCCGATGCACCTGTGTCGGGGAGAGGGGGGGGTGCAGGGTGGGGACCTCACCGACTTTTTCCTTAGATCTCAAGGCTGACTTTCCCGTGGCTCCTGGTGCCTCGCGCTCTCACACGGCACAGGCCGGCCAAGGCAAGCACAGTCCTTGCACCTGCTGCAAAGGAACCGATGACTCAACTCCTAGGACAAGACCTTCTGCTGACAGCCAGCTCCCACAGCGTGAAACGTTGTCATCCAGCCCCAGATTTTAACTGAAAATGGATTCACTCCTTTGGAGCTTTACTGGAGTCCTTCAAACCACACTGCCTGGACCACTTCATTGTACATGAACCGCAGCAAATCTCTCCCCCGCATCAAGCTTTCAGAGTGGTGGGGGTCTCCTCTTGGCAGCTGCCACAGGGTGATTATGGTGGCTGTTCTTGGCCGATTATGGTGGGATTTGATGGATGAAAGTGAGGTTTCTCACCCTTGGACATGAAGCCTCACCCAGTTTAGTTGTGAACGACGTGCTCCATGATGAAAACGGGTGCTTTCAGGCATCCGATCCTGCCTTCCTATTAACTGATGCTCAGATTTCAGGATTAGCACAACAATCGCCAAAAAAACAGATCACTGCTTTTGAAGCCTTCTTTTCTATTTCAATTACAGCCTCGAATGCTGTACAGCACACCTGGAAAGCTACCTTCAAAAGAATGTTTTCAGGACGATGTTTCATTTCCAAAGGCATTCCTGGGCAGATGTTCCCCCGCCAGCTGGCCGCCCCTCCTCCTCCTCGATACTGTGGCTCACCGGGGCCACAGCGCTACCCAGGCCTGTGGGAAAGTTCTGACTCGGACTTGACTGGAAAACCAGACCCGGCCTCGCCTCCATACAGCTAGAGACCCAAAACCTCTACAGGGTGTTTTTAAATGATACTTTCAGGGGGGAGCAGTAATCTGATCCTATTTCCTCCAGGAGGTCCCCAAGGGCAAGTTCACACCAGAAGTCTATGCATTTCTCGAGCAAAGAAATGCCAACAAACAGAGCCAGAGCCAAGGTTCTATTTCTATCAACTCAGACAAACTGGCTTGCGTGAATTCCGACCCTATTGTTCCTCGCCCAGCTTCGGGGAGTCCGTGAGCTGTTCCCATGTGACCGATGACGGATGACGTAGAGGAAGCGAAATGTGGCGGAGTTGAAGAAAACAGGCTCTGAAGTCACTCATCTCCCAGCTCTTGCACTCACTGCCTCAGGGACTGTGGCCAAGCTGCGATGCCTCCTCCCGTCTCAGAGCTTCCTCATCTGTAAAATGGGGATGCTGACGACGCCTATCACCCACAGGCTCCTTGGGGTGTCAATGCGGTGACGCCGATCAACCGTGCGGGGGGGCGGGGGGACACCTGTTAAGTAACCACTTCACAATGTTGTTTTCCGCTGCTGTGGATGCTACTTCCACCATCATCATCCCTGGGAAGTAAAGCAGGCAAGCCTCAAGAACCTTGTTCATCAGCTACCCCATGAACCACTGGATCAGAAAACAGCAGTTGCCTGCACTAAATGAGAAAAGGCAAGCCAAAGTCAAAGCTGGAAAGCCTGCCTGTCAATCACACAAAAGTCTAAAAGGTGTAAGAGCCCTGGCCCATGTGGCTCAGGTGGTTGGGCGTCATCCTGTGCACCAAGAGACTGCCAGTTCCATTCCCAGTCAGGGCACATGCCTGGGTTTCAGGCTTAGGAGGCAGCCTACTGATGTCTCACTCTCACATCGATGTTTCTCTCTCTCTCTCCCCCTTTCCCTTCCTCTTTCTCTAAAAATCAATAAACACAAATATAATAAAATAAAATAAAATAAAATAAAATAAAATAAAATAAAATATGCAAGAAAAAAAATAGTCACAGAGCAGTGCCTCCCACAGAACTTCCTTGAGAGTCTCATTACAGATGTTGGTGGGACCCGGGCACATCACTCGGACGCTGTCCTGGGGGATCTATGATGGAGGCTCGGGTGAATCTTGAAGTGAGGTAACCTGGGCACTTAGTAAGCTGGGAAAGGGGCCAAGGCGGTTCTGCAGGATACTAAAATCCGTTAAGGAGCGCAGAGCCGTAGAAGGGTCTTTTGGACGGCCAGCGCTGAGTTTGCATAGAATAAATGAGGTAATATATGTAACCAGTAATGTGCTATGTAGTAAGTATTTTAGTTGGAAAAGAGCCCTTTTATAAGCATGGGTGGAGAAAGGGAGGGCAAACTTTACAGTTACTTAACAGGCCGCCCATGATTTGTGTCTTTTGCTCAAAGTAGTCTTGACTTTTGGGGGTATAATTTATGGGCCTCGCTTCAATCAGATGGTAACACTCACTCAAATTAGTAACATTCAAATTATAAAGGGCCCTCAGTAACTGCATAAACAGTCTACGGTTGATATTTCAAAAGGAATTTTTTTTAAAAAATTTGTTTCCTGCTCCTATGCTTTAATAAAGGCTAGTATTTTAAATTTCCTTTTCTCATTCCCATCCAGCCAATCATTAAACCAGACCTGATCTTCTCCCAAAAAAAAAAAAAGCCTGAGACAGAATATTCCATAGAGTATACATACACACCCACACGCATGCACACACAGGTGCGTACATTGAAAGGGGGGATGATGAGGTGCAAGAGAAATCATGGTAAGGTAACAGGGTTGAGCCATCATGGATAGCCCAGAACTCTAAATAACAAGGCAAACGACTTCGAATACAAAAACACACACCCTAATTCATGGCCTAAGATTTGTGCTGTTGTTGCAACACTTCCTTTTCCATAGGACACAGCATATTTCAGGGTGACTCGTGCACTTACCCAATAAAAAAAAAATTACAGAAAACTACTCAAAATATGGGGTTTCCAATGCAAGGTAGGATTGGAGGAGACAGGTAACCTGCCGGACCCAGTTTCTACCTACTCACAGCCAGACAACCTAATTTTACAAGTGCTGAGTTCATTTGTCAAGTACAAAGCAAAGTCCATTCATGAGCTCCCCCCATCCATACACTTCCAGCTGAATTCTGGAAGCTGAGCCTCCCTGCCAAACATTGCCACATGGTTGGGGGGAATGTGGTGGATGACTCTGAACAGAAACCAGCTCCTCCGTGAGCAAAAGGATCCCACCGTGTTTCCTGAGTAAATGCGGGGAATGCTTGATTGGTTTATCTCGGAGGCACCCAACCTAAGCCAGGTCCACCTCCTCCTCACCATACCTCCTGGGGACCTGTCAATCCCTTTTCATTTCTCTCGTCTTCTTGGAAAAACAGCTCAAGTGCGCTGAATTCTGCAATGAGTTCATTACAAATGAGGAGAAAAGAAGACAGGAGAACCAGCTTCCAGGGAGAGGAACCGTACCTCTGAATCAGTTACTAAAAAGGCACCACTAAGAAACAACACAGGGGAGCCACATTAAATTGTCCTTTTCATGAGTCGTTCGCTTGGCTTGGAGCTTTGCATTTGAACAGAGGAAGCAAACGTATACACAGGCACTCAAAAATATGTTAGCTTCTTCAGTGATATAGAGTGGTGGGTGACTATTTTAGTGTCAAAGGCAGGTCTCCCTTTTGGTATCATGAAAAGACTGTAGTGAGTCATGGTCTTTCAAAACAGTCTGAAGCATTGTTAGTTGTTTTTTAAAATATTGATTTTTTTATTGATTTTTAGAAAGAGAGGAAGGGAAAGGGAGAGAGAAAGAGAAACATCAATGTGAAAGAAAAACATCAATCATTTGCCTCTGATGTGTGTACTCACACTGAGGACCCGGATATGTGCCCTGACAAGGAATCGAACCGGTGATCTTTCGGTGCATGGCATGACATTCAACCAACTGAACCACCCAGCCAGAGCCACTCTGGAGAATTTTTTTATTCATTTGTTCATTTATTTGTAGAGATGGTGTTCTCCTCCTCCCCAGCCACATTGGCTATTAATAGGGAAAGATTTCTTAAGGTTGGTGTTTTTTTCTAATTTTGCGACCAATGGCACAGCTTTAGTGCTATTTGTAAGGGTTACAGACAGGGTCTTGGCAATTACTAGGGATTAAGTCCATGATCTTATCTCAAGCATTCTGAAGAGTTAATCATCCAGAAGCAAAAGTTTAAAATTTCTTGCACGAAGTTGTAACAGGTTGCCTGCAGTATTTCAGTTGTAAAGTTAGAAATAGAGAGTTGGTATGCCTCCACATAAGAGATACAGGAATTAGGTAAAGCACTAAACCTTCCACTGAGGCCAGGGAAATACTTCTAAAGATGTACAGGCAGACTCTGAAACTGCACTTCGTGCAATCACATTCCAACGGCTTTGGAAAATAAGCCACTGTTCACCAGGCGGATAATTGTACAAAACAACCTGTGTGCAATCAACCTCTTCTCTAGGTATGTCTGAGATTTCTAGAGCTGACACATCTATAATTTACTACTGCACCACCTTCATTTTCCTAGCCAATCACTTCATAACAGTACAGGAAAAAAAACTGCAGAGTAACATAGACTCAAGAAGCAAATCTCATAGCCACGAAAAAAATCACTCCGAATATGCAAAAAGGATGAAGACTTACAAGTTAAGACTGGGGGAATTATTTCACCTACAGTTTCTATGTCTAGAAAACAGACACTGGTGTCAATGTACCTCGAAGAACTGACATGAAGCTAAAAAGATTATTTTCCTTACAAAGACAAAAAGCAATACAAACTGAAAGACTGGGAATCTCCCGAGCAGACTACTTTTCAATGGATGCTTTATCAGTGTTGATTATTTTAGTCCACTGCACATACAAAAGTGCATGGATGTGGTTAAGCAGGCTATAAAGTACAGCAAATGCCACTATTATCTGACAGGGTCAGGAAATTAGGTGTTCCACTGAATCAAGCAAATACTCCCACAATCACACTTAAGTTACCAATTCTGAAAACATTAGCATAAAAGCAAACCACAGAAGTATCCTTAAAGTAAGTTAGCTTTTCTCTGATGATAGGAAATGCATGTTAAGATTCCATATCTTTATAAACTCCAGCCACGATGAAAATAGCAAAATGTAAGGCATCTTTCCTGCAGCCAACAGCTTTGGATAAATCAGCTTTTAGGAAAGACAAAAATAAAAATTTTCAAATGAAAAAGGGGATACATTGGAGATAATCACCCATCCTAGGAAATGATTATCGATTTTTTTCTTTAGGTTTCTTTTAAAAACCAGTGTTCTTAGTTCAGCCTTGGAGAGGCCCAGGAGTTATTGAATTCACATTCCCAAGAAGGCTGGACTTCCTCATAGAACAACAGTTCTCCAAGTTGAATAGACTTTTGCTGTGAAGAGTATCTCAGGCACCTTTGTTCAAGTATTCACCCCTCCTTCATTTATTGCTTCCTAATTAAAATGAGAGTCAAGATTACCCCTAAAGGAAATAATGCTAGCATATTTTTACCTTTTATTAGACTTCCTCATATTATTTACTACTAGTAGCAATGGCTCCCTTGCCATGTTTAGTAAAAATAATGGGAGCCACATAATTAATTTTAAACGTTCTAGCAGCTAGATGGAAAGGTACAAAGACATAAAGTTAACTGTAGTAACTTTTATTTTAAATGATACATCCAAAATATGATGCTTTTAACGTGTAACTAACATAAAAATGATTAATGGACTATCTTAGCTTTTCTTCCACATTAGGCCTTCAAAATCAAATGCATATTTTACACTCACTGCACATCTCAGTTCAAACTAGCACACTCCAAGCGATCCACAGCCGCCTGTGGCCAATGGCTATGCCATCCAGCAGCGCAGTCTTAAATGAAGAGTAACTGTTCAAGTCATTGCAAGATTTTGGCTAAAGGTAAGGTCAGTGTGTAATAAATGGAACAAGCCATCTATAAATGGAACGAGCAGCCCAGCTGGCGTGGCTCAGTGGTTGAGTGTCAACCTATGAACCAAGAGGTCAAGGTTCGATTCCGGGTCAGGGCACAGGCTTGGGTTGCAGGCTCGATTCCCAGTGTGGGGCGTGCAGGAGGCAGCTGATCAATGACTCTCTCATCAATGGTGTTTCTATCTTTCTCTCCCTCTCCATTCCTCTCTGAAATCAATAAAAATATTTTTTAAATGGAACAAGCAGACTTATAAAAGGGGGAGAGCCAGGTCCCTGGAAGCATAGAAGCAGGGTCCAGAGAGCATGTGTGGTGTCCTGTCGAGGAGACTGCCCTATTGAAACATGGATAGTTGCCCTAACTTGTTTGGCTCAGTGGATAGAACATCGGCCTGTGGACTGAAGGGTCCCAGGTTCGATTCCGGTCAAGGGCATGTACCTTGATTGCGGGCACATCCCCAGTAGAGGGTGTGCAGAAGGCAGCTAATTGATGTTTTTCTCTCAACGATGTTTCTAACTCTCTCTCCCTCTCCCTTCCTCTCTGTAAAAAATCAATAAAATATTTTTTTATAAATTAATTAATTAAAAAAATAAACATGGATAGTTACTTAACCATCCTGTGCCAAGCACTGTCCATACTCTGGCAAAAACCAACTCATTTAATGCCCCAACAACTCATGGAGGCTGTTACTAATACATCTCCATTTACAGACAAGAGAACTGAGGCACCAGCAGTTAAGCAACTACCCAAGATTACATAGCTAAGAAGTGGCAGAGGCAGGATTCAAACTCAGGTAGTTTGATCCAAGCTCAACTTCCTAGCCATTCAACTCTGCTGCTTCTCCATGTATTTATTTTAAAATATGAGGATCGGTCATAAGGCCACATTGTTTTAACGATTTCTCTCTTAACCCAGGCCAGTGATTTTTCAAACTGTGTTGGAGGGACGGAAGGACACAAGGAAATGGAATTCCAGCCAGCCATCCCTTCTGCAAACAGAACAGCTGCATTTTATACATTAAAAGTGCCACTGAATATTTCATTTGGGGAAAAGAAAGGGGTGAAATCCATTGATGCCAATATGTTGTAGTTCTATTATCAGAATTCTAATTTTCTGAGCCTCTGTATCTCTTAAATCCCTTCCTTTAATGAAGTTCCTGGCCAGAAACTCATACCTTGTGGGGTTTTTTTTTCCTGAACTTAAAACAAAAAATAATCCTGGCAAGGGGAATTCATTTTATTTCCTCTTGCCCGGATTATTGTTATGTCTGCCTGATGGCCATCTCTATTGCTCCTGTCCCCTCAACCCCCATTCCTCTTCGGCTCTTTGCTTCTTTTCCTAAACCCAAGGTGGTCAGTGTCAGGCTCCGCCTTGAAATCCTTCCACGGCTTTCCATCTCACGGCAGCGTTTTATTCCCCAAACAATGCAGAGAGGATTTAACAGAAAACTAAAATAAACGTGAAACACTGATTTCAGCATTTCTCCCCCCCTAACCTATAGAACTTACAAGGGCGTTTCCCAAAGCGTGTACCACGGGCCCCTCCTCTGCCACTACACATCCCTGGGAAAGAGAACGGTGGGGTCGCCTGCCTGGGTGGGAGCCAGCCCAGCGAGAGCGGGCAGGGCACCCTGAGCTGTGGTCCCACGTCCGGAAACCAGGGACAGCAGGAGAGCCGCCTTCCAGGCTTGTTATGAGAATTAAATGAGGTGACACATGGAAGGGGCTCAGCACGACAGGCAGCACGTTAGAAGGTGGCGGGCGGTTGCTTTCATTATTTTGGTGACACGTTTTGGAAACGATCTCCTACAGGATCTGGCTAAAATTCCCTAATCCAGATACACTCGAACCTTCAAAAGCCGACGCCTGCCAGCCGTTCCACACGCCTGTCCTCCCCGCACTGACCCCTCCACGCACACACAAACGGATCGGTGCAAACTGAACTCTGCCCTTCCCTGAAAATTCCACGGGCTTTCCTGTTTCTGGACCTCGGGACGGACTGTTCCCTGTGCTTTGCTGCTTGTTTGTCCTGTTCTCTACACTCTGGGGTTTCTGGGAGCGGGGACCCTATTATATTCAGCTTCCCTGGGCGGGACTGTATGTGCTGACCTAGGAACCCAGGCCTAGGCCATCTGGATGCCATTGGACATGGCAGCACAGCAGTGCATTCAGAACCAGACTTGACCCTCAAAAAGCTTCCCACGTGGACACATGTCATTACACATTTGTCAAAATACAACACCAAGAGGGAACCCTAATGGGCCCAGTTGGTTAGAGCATCATCCCAATACACCAAGGTTGCAGGTTCGATCCCTGGTTAGGGCACATACAAGCATCAACCAATGAATGCATCGATAAGTAGAACAAAAAAAAAAATCAATGTTTCTCTCTCTCCCCCCCTCTCTTTCTCTCCCTCCCCCCTAATGTAAACTGTGGATTTTGAGGGACAAGGATATGTTAACATAGATTCACCAATTGTAACAAATGCTCCCTGTGATTCGGGATGTTGATAGCGGAGGAGGAGAGGAGGTCAGGTGGGGGCAGGTGGTACATGGAACTCCGCTTTCCACTCAATTTTGTTATAAACCTAAAACTGCTTTAAAAAAAATAAAATTATATACTAAAATTAAATGGTGAAACACAAATTATAATTAACGCAGATCTAAACTTAAATCAAAATTAATTTTCCTTTCCTAATATAAAGCTATTCTCAAGTTTAGGATACACCTAAACCACAGGGCACTTCTAATGGCAAAACGAACCATCCGCCCGTATCGGGTCTCCAAGCCTCATCGAGACCAAACGTTTCGTTATATTTTAGATGGATGTCCACTTTCTCCTCTGAAGCGCCGAAGGCTCTATTTGGAAACGGGTCCCAATACAAAGTCAAGTGAGTGGAACAGGCCCTGGTCACCCCTCCGACTGGGGCTTCGGAGTGGAGAGTGCATTCCTCCTCCAGATGTGGACGCACAAAAGAAGAACAAAGTACCGGACTGCTCTAGCTCACCCTTCAGTTCAGAGGTAGCTATCGGACTGTTTCACAAAAGGCCATACCTCAGACGCCATCTGTCACAGAACGAAAGCACACAATGAGAAAAGAAAGTGATGTGCCCTCATGCGGACGCACCCGCTCGGGGCACGTCAAAATAAAGCCAGCGTGAAGCGCGCACCACACCTGAGCATTAGGAGATCAGTCACCCTGCCACACACACCTGACAGCAGCATGTGACTTCCCTGCTTTAGCCTTGGTGACAACACCGTTGTGGGATAATCCGGGCTTGACCTTTGCCCTCTCGCTGCCAGAAACAATGGTTTGCGGAGAGTAATGACTAACCCTACGCATCTCCAGGCACGCCTCACCTTGCGCCTCACACCGTAGCTCTACCTGGTGATTGGCAGAGGTGGCTTTTCAGTCCCCAAGAATGTGCTGCTGTTTCACATCCTTGGATCTGCAAAAATCCAGTTCCCCACGCCCAGGATGACCTCACCTTCTCTTCCCCCTGCTGCTCTCCTCGGTGTCCTTCAAGTCCCTGGTTAAAGAGGGAAGCCTCCTTCTTTCCCTGAGGCTTCCTCTCCCTTCCAGGGCTGCGGTGTTCAGTGGGGCGGGAGGACACGGATGGCCCTGCATTGCATCTCAGCGTGGATCACACTCGTTCTCAGCTGTTCGTGTAAATGTGGGGCTCCCCTACTAGTCTGTGCGCATCTTTTTAAAAATATATATTTTTTTTATTGATTTCAGACAAGAAAGGAGAGGAAGAGAGAGATAGAAACATCAATGATGAGAATCATTGGTTGGCTGCCTCTTGTATGCCCCCTATTGGGGATGGAGCCCGAAACCCGGGCATGTGCCCTGTCCGGAAATCAAACCGTGACCACCTGGTTCATAGGTCAATGCTCAACCACTGAGCCTCACCAGCTGGGCAGTCTGTGCACATCTGAACAACAATGTCTGATGCACTGCAGTTGCTCAAGATTTTCTTCATTGAAAAAGACTCTCCAATTGGAACAATCACATGTTGTTATGTTATTAGAGACAGCACCACACATTTCCCATACTGTATCTCTTTCAATATGGACAACAGCCCTAAATAAAGTGAGTCTCATTATTCCCATTTTCCAGAAGTGAAGTCACTTTTCCAAGGTTACCTAACTAAAAAGCAGCAACTATAAGTTCAACTCAAGTCCAAGACTCCAAAGGCTACGCCTGTAACTACTTAGCCACATGCTCTATGCCTCCCAATGTGTGTGAAGAATACTTAATTACTCTAATGTGACTTACTGGGAATATGCAAAAGTAAATTCACTGCATATATTTTTAAATGATCTCTGTAACTAAATGTCTGCCAAGAATTTAGACCAGCTTCCTGCCCAACTGATCTACAGTATTAAGGTTCTTCCTTTATATTCATGCACATACCTATGTTTAAATATATATTTCCAGCCCTAGCCGGTTTGGCTTAGTGGATAGAGCGTCGGCCTGCGGACTGAAGAGTCCCAGGTTCGATTCCAGTCAAGGGTACACGCCTAGGTTGTGGGCTCAATCCCCAGTAGGGGGTCATGCAGGAAGCAGCCCATCAGTGATTCTCTCTCATCACTGATGTTTCCATCTCTCTCTCTCTCTCCCTCTCCCTTCCTCTGTAAAATCAGTAAAAATGTTTAAAAATAAATCAATAAATCTACCTAAATGGGTTACTAAAAAGCAAAAAAAAAAAAAAAAAGAGCCAGCCATTGACCAACAAGGTCAGAACATGTTTATTCTAGTGTGTCAGCTACAGAGCTAGACATGTCTGCTGGGCAGGACGGGCTCCTACACAGGAGAATGAACTCCAAAGACCTGACCTCTGAGGCCAGAGAATAAACATGAAGGCCAGCAGGAGGCAGAAGTGCTCAGGCAGAACAGCCCCTCGGGGCATACGAGTCGGCCTGTGGAAGACGCCAAGGGGAGAAGACGACCTTCCGACCTTCCGTGACCCCCACATCCTAGATGCACATGGAGAGAAGATGGATCGTGAGGGGCGGGGATCAGACACCATCACTCACTCACTTCCAACAGGCACCGCCCCTCTTCTCCATCACCCTGAGGCCTTGGGCAAGGGTGTCACATGACCTAGGAGTAAGGCTTGACTCTCAGGAGCTGTAGTCATTTCAGCTCCGGCAATCACTCAACCATACCCTTCCCCACTAGCCGGTGTGACATGTGGTTCTCAAGACAAAAGCTGTGTGCACTCCTCATCACGTCTCCTCTCTGGAGTGTCTGAGAGACTGGAAACTGCAGGGCCTGCTGGTTCGGAAGGACACGCTGCCCTAAGTGAGAGGCTCTCCTAAAGAGCAATGCCATGACTGGCTGTATAGTCAACCCTGGGTTTGCTTAAAGCCCAAAGAAGTCTCACAGACGGTACAAAGGAAACGAGGGTCAGGAGGAATCTTAATGGGAACCAAAGTCCATGTTCCAAGCTCCCACAAAAAAACCTCTCTGCTCACACTCACTCTAAATGCTTATTCTCTTTTTCTTCCCTCTGAAGAGGAAAACAGAGAAACAAACGAGCAAAAAAAGGAAAGCAGCTGCATCCCTTCCTACGTGGGCGTTGTCGCCTTGACGCGCAGCCAGAATGCCACCCCGGCTGCCCACTCCACCCTTTTACAGACAGAAAATGACGCTGGCGAGGAGAGCCTCTCGTTTCCAACTCCCCCTAACCCTGGCCATCAGTGGAAACAAGAGGGAGGCCGTCACCCCGTGGAAGCTCTAGGTGTGTTCTTGCTTCTCTCCACGGAAGGCTGTCAGATCAAGGCCCTGCTGATACAACAGGGTTCTTCTTCTAAACACCAGGCTGAGGCGGAAAGGCAAGGCAGGTGCCCAGACAGGGGGGCAGTCCCTTGGGTGAGTTCTCCCTCGCGCACCCGCCACACACACCCCCTTACCTCCCGCAGCTCCAGCCTCTGGGCCACAGCCTCCAGGCACTCCTGCCCCGTGCTTTCCACGGACAGTGTGCACTCGATGACATTGCTGTCCAGCAGGCGGATCCGGGTGACAAAGCAGTTCTTGCTCAAGACGTTGTAGCGCCGTGTCCGGCGGAGCTTCAGGCCGAAAGGCATGGCTCTGGCCCGCGGATGCCGCCCTCCTCTCCTGGCGCCCACGCCCCTGAGATGGCCTTAGCAGGCTGGGGACCCGGCGATGGCACTACCAGCCGTGCTCCTCCAGACACGGGAGAAGGTGTCCATGCCCGGTGTGGCACGCTGCAGGGTCGCTGCAGAGAGAAAAGCAGCGAGGTCACTCGGGGAGGGCAAGTTGTGGGTGGGTGATAGGGCACGTTTTTCACATGCACAGACACCCTCTTCCCCCCGATAAACATCCAGATTCCAGAACCTGCAAGACACCTGGGAGAGTCCATGCACTGTATCTTATCTTGCAAGGGTGACATGATCAACTCCTGTTAGAGCCAAAGAAATGGACATTCGGAGAGATTAAAAGAACTCATCCAAGCCCTGGCCAGTGGCTCAGTTGGTTGGAGTTTCATCCCACTGAAGGTTTCAGGTTCCGTCCCCAGTCAGGGCACATACCTAGGTTGTGGGTTCGATCACCGGCTGGAGCGCGTACTGGAGGCAACCAAGATGTTTCTCTCTCCCTCCCTCCCTCCCTCTCTCTCTAAAATCAATAAATATATCCCCAGGTGAGAATTAACTAATTAACTGATTAAATAAAGGAACTCATACATGGCAAAGAATTCACACCAAAATCTATGCAACCTCAACTCACATGCTTTTTTCACTGTACAATCCTGTCTGCTCAAGAGAGCAATCGGAGTGGAATCGACACTGTTTCTTTAACTTCTAAATATGTATGATCTCATTTCAACCCCGTGAACAACCCTGTGGGGTAGATTTTAGCACCTGTTTTGCAGAGAGAAAAAGCGAGGTTTTTGTTGGTTTAAAAGATTTGCTGATCCTGACATTAAAATCTCAGCACTGCCTCCTCTACCTTCAATAACATGATTTGCCTTTGTTTTTATTTTAACATTTTATCACTTATTTTCTTGTGTATTTACTGAGAAAGTATAATAGAATATGGAGGAAATACACAATTAATACAGTCGGCAACTTCCTACTTTTAACAAACATTTTAAGTATATGTATTCTTTAATATGCTTAAAATTCTTTCATGTCCTTTTTTACCAAATATTTAGACAGTCAGATATGGGGAACCACCCTAGCAACATTTTGTTCTTTTACAAAATGCTTGATGCAAAAGCCCTGTGACCAAATGACCGATCATTTAACTTACTAAAAACGAGATTTCCTGACACCCTGGTGGTCCACCAAATGCCAGTGATGACATCATTGCCATGGAGAACCCAACAATAAAACCACCACCACCAAGCGGCTTTACCGTCCCACCCTGAGCCTGCAGCGCACTCACGGGGAGGCTCATACCCTCCAAAGAAGCAGAGATGGCCAGACAGCCCCTCTGTCCAACCCTCTGCTCTCCATCAAGCTCGCAGGACCATCTCCCGTTCCCATGATCCCCCTCTGGTAACCTGATTCCCTGTGTCGGGCAGTTCAGCCAGCCTTCAAACCCTTCATCCACAGAATTACCTCTGAGCCCCCCGACACTTGAATGGACAAGTAGGAATAACTACTTGCAGGAATTCTGGAACTAATCAATAAAATGGGCCCAGCGGTGTGGCTCAGTGTTTGAGCATCAAGCCATGAACCAGGAGGTCCCATGCCCAGGTTGTGGGCTGCATCCCCAGTAGGGGGCGTGCAGGAGGCAGCCAAGCGAGGATTCTCCCTCATCATTGATGTTTTTATCTCTCCCTCTCCCTACCTCTCTGAAATCAGTAAAAACATAGAAAAAAAATAACTAAATAAATGAAACGGCTTCAACATTTAGCAACCACTCCGTGTCAGTACCCCAGGCCTCACGGAGGTTGTCAGGGCATAAACCTACAATACAGCAAAACACACTCCCCACACTCCCTCGGCCAGTCTTTGATGCCTGCCCTCAGCACATTCCTTAGCATGACAGGGATATGTTTTATGATGGCTTAAGATGTACACGCCAGTAGAGACTGTGACTCGGTAAAATAGATTAACATTTCTAAATCACTTTATGTTGGCAGAGTAGCATGTTTACTTCCAAGGTAGGCCAACCTGATGATCTCCTGATATCTACAGAAAGGAGGATGGAGAGACCCGCCCAGAAAAGACCAAAAAAAAAAAAAAAAAAGAACCAGAATTCAAATACAGAGCCCTGAAGAGTTTACTACTCACGCATTCCCACAACTTGTTGAAACACAGGGCACAGAACACCAAGATTCAATTCCTATGTTAGCTGGGGAGCCTCACACGGAGGAAAATATTTGCTCTGTGGGCACAAGCCACATAGCTAATCCTGGGCCAGGCCCTTTGCAATTGGGTGTGTCTCGTCTTAAACACCGATGAAGGAATGTGGCTGGCTTGGTGCACATGTATCCCAGCCACTACTAAAAACAACCCCTGCTACCTATTTCGTGGGATTCCGTCCATAACGCACAGTGAGTGGGGCAAAAAGTAAGCTGCATAACAACAGGTTTTTTTTAATTATAAAAACGGTGATCCTCTGTACACCGAAGATCACAGTTTTTATAATACATAAACAAAACAACTCACAGAAATGAGAAAGAAGGTAAGTGCACCAAAGCGATTAACTGTTATCTCAGGACTACACAGTGGTGATATTAAATAGAACTCTCGCTTTATAGTTTATAGATTTCTAAACTGTTCTAACATTTTATAGCTGCCTTATCTTACTGTTGCAAATAAAGAGTAAAGTGCATTAGATACTGAAAGTGGTATATCAGGAACAACATCGGACAACCTGCCAAGATATCTCCTACACAATACGTGACTATTTTAAGTTTTTCACATCTTCAAGTTGCAAGAAACCTCCCTGGTAAGGTAGCAACAAAAAGGTTATAAGAAAACCGGTCCAGCCCTAACCGGTTTGGCTCAGTGGAAAGAGCGTCGGCCTGTGGACCGAAAGGTCCCAGGTTCGATTCCGGTCAAGGGCATGTACCTTGGTTGCAGGCACATCCCCAGCAGGAGGTGTGCAGGAGGCAGCTGATCGATGATTCTCTCTCATCAATGTTTCTAACGCTCTATCCCTCTCTATTCCTCTCTGTAAAAAAAATCAATAAAATATATTTTTTTTAAAAAAAAACTGGTCCAGTCCTTGTAAAGGTCAATGTCATGAAACAAAAACTGAACAGGTCAGATTAGAAGGCAGCTGCTCTAGGGTAAAAGAGATTTAGGGGATGGTTGGGCACACAGTGCAGTATACAGATCTTGTAACACAGAAACCCACACCCGAAACCTGTGTGATTGTATTAACCAATGTCACCCCAATACATTTAATTTAAAAAGGAAAAGAGAGAGAGAGATTTAGGAGTTAGAAAAACAAAATGCAAGGTGGGACCCTTCATCAAACCCAGGTATGAGAAATAAAAAGACGTGGACAATTAGGGAAATCTGAAATAGAGAACAGGAATTGGATATAATGTATTGTTGTTAAATTCCTTCCATTTTTTTTTTTTTTTGTAGTGGAAATACGGTTACGCAGGTGAACGGCTTTAGGCGTTGCCGATGGATATACGGAGGGGTGGAATGGCACGGTGCCTGTGACTAACAAATGGCTAAGAAACAACACACGCACGTGAGTACATACACAAGTTCAGAGCTGAAACAAGTATGACGAAACATGAACCGTTGCTGAATCTAGGTGGTCGGTGTCCAGGCATTCGTGGCGCTCTTCTTTTAGCTTTTCTGTGTACCTAAAAGTTCTCACCATCAAAAGGTTAAAAAAGAAAGGCAACCCTCCACGCAGGCACTAAGCAGATTCCAGCCACACCTACTCCTGGCGGCTCCGTGTCAGTGGCACTGCCTCTCTCCAGGGACTCCTCTGAGCCTTCCCTCAGATCACCTCGGCTGAACTCCCACGGGCATGGTCATGCTTATCGGACAGAGCAAAAACCGATGTATGTCAAGAAGTAGCCACACTTTTTGACTCTAAACTCCTTCAAAACTAGAAGCACATTTCCTCCATCTTTCAGACCCACACCATTGACCTCCATTAAAAGCTCATCACGGCATTGACAGCCAGATCCGTGTGCTCACAGAGCTGGGCTTCTGGAAAGAACTCCCAGGCTGGCTCTCATTTACGACATTCCTTACCCTCAGGAAGGGCTGCACCTGAAGTATCCCGGGTAAACAATCTGGGTGACACTCATCTGTCACGAGGGGGTCAGAGATGACCGCCCAGTCCCTGTCAGTCTCAGCATTTTAAGAGTCTATGAATGACCTCGCATATTTAAGGTCCTGTCACTCACCCCCCTCAGAACTCTCCGGAGGAGAGTATAGTCCTACCTTAAACACAAGCCAGCTCCCTGCTGTATTTTAAGCCCAATTCCTCTGCTTTGTCCTTGAAAGACGGAGAGTCAAGGATTCTGATACCCCACCGTATCACAGAATCGACATGAAGTCTACTAGCAAGTCCTGTGTTACACAGCCTGGCTCCTGGCGCCTTCCTCACTTTCCCCATGTGGTTCGCTGGGGACTGATCATACTTCCCACAGGAACATTATAAAGCCTAGAACTAGCCCGGCCGAAGTGGCTCAGTTGGTTGAGCATTGTCCTCCTATGCACCCAAGTGTTGCCGGTTCAATTCCTGGTCAGGCCACATACCTAGGTTGTGGATTGGATCCCATGTAGGGGCGTGTACAGAACACTTCTCTCTCTCTCTCTCTCTCTCTCTCTCTCTCTCTCACTCACTCACAATAGACCC
The DNA here is from genome assembly GCF_951640355.1 of Cnephaeus nilssonii. NCBI lineage: Eukaryota > Metazoa > Chordata > Mammalia > Chiroptera > Vespertilionidae > Cnephaeus > Cnephaeus nilssonii. The sequence continues at coordinate 28,189,571 of NC_137092.1, read as the reverse complement.
ACCGATGTGATCAATGGTGTTATAATGTGCCGTGACTGCCGAAAGCAATTTGTTGGGGCATTTGCTCTGTAAGCACCATGCTGGTCAAGGCCTTTTCCAGTACATGCTACAGTGGGAGAGGCATTCAGAAAAGACCAGTCACTTCTAACACCTACTGCTAACCAGTCAATCGGCTTCCGGAAAGCTCTCATGTGGAAGCTTCACCTGGAACTCCCAGCTGTGGATTTCCAGCACCTTCTACGGTACTTTCATTTCTTTCCCTAAACATGTCACCAAAAAAAACCCCGCTAAGTTAACAACACAACGCAAAGACAGCTTTCTCATAATACAGAAAAATCCACTCGGCTGACCTAATAAATCTCTGACTATGATGGGTGAGAAGTGGAGGGATCTTTTATATTGTCAACCAAATGCAGTCTACTCCTCTTCACTGGATTGTGTGTGATGTCTTTAGGGGAATGAAAGAGACACTAAAATCCAAACCTCAGTTTTGTGTGGTGAAAATTAGACTATTCGTTTCTTCTATACATTTTATTGTTATGGAAAACCCAAATTAAATCCACACATCAAATTATTTTTGGCCAAGTAAAAGTGCGGAGTAACTACAACAAAAGCAGAATGGTCACGTTGTTTAATTCCTTCATTTCTCGCCTCCTAACTCACTTTGAAAATGCAGTGGTGAGATGGAGAGAAATTTGTCCCGAAACACATTTTCCAACGTTCCTGTGTGCTACCCACGCACACGACCTTTGGAGACCTCCTTCAGCTAGGTGTGAAGTGAGAGGACAGAGTCCTGCTACACCACGCCCATTAGGCTCACCTGCATGAACGGTGGCTACACAACCACCTCATCCACGCAGAGGATCGCTGGAAACCGGGGACCAGCACCCACACATCTGCTGAGCAGCCAGTCCACTACCACAAAGCTCTTCATCCAACAACACACACTGTGCTCAGAAACAGGAACACCCGTACAGTCGGTGCACTCTGAGCCCCTGTGAGCTCTGCACCTTGCTTCGTAGCCCTTGGCAGATTTTAAGGAGACAAGGAAAAGCACGTTTTCAGGATAAAAAAGGCAAGGAGGCAGGTGACAGGTAAACTACACTGAGTGGCCAGATTATTATGATCTCTGAACGCATAATAATCTAGCCACTCAGTGTGTGTGTGTGTGTGTGTGTGTGTGTGTGTGTGTGTATGTGTATATATATCTTAGAGGCCCAGTGCATGAATTCGTGCATGGGTGGGGTCAGGCCAGCCTGGCCAGGGGGAGGGGACATGGGCGGTTGGCCGGCCTGCCTGCTGGTCGAACTCCTGGTCGAGGGGACAATTTGCATATTAGCCCTTTATTATATAGGCTATACACTGAGTGGCCAGATTATTATGTGTTCAGAGATCATAATAATCTGGCCACTCAGTGTATAAAAATAAGCACTCCACAGGAGGGCGGACTGTGTCCAAAAAACTCCCTATAGTAAATGGAAACAAGTAATATCCAGCATATTCTGGTTAAAAGGGCAAAAAAAAATGTATATTTTTAAACAGCCCCCACCCATGGTGGTTAAAAATAACAACAAATTGGTTCTTGTGAGGTAAAGCTCCTGTTGCCTGGAATCACTTTTACCCGCAAGCAGTGGTCCCTAGCTTTTATTCCCGCTCTAACACTCAGAAGCAAACCAACTCCACAATGTATCAAAGGCTGAGATTTTCAACTGAGGGGGGCTGGAGACTGCAGAAGCAAGCTCTGAGAGGACAAGTAGTTTGAAGGCTCCCCCAGGTGATTGTTTTAAAAAAAATCATTTCCCCACCCCCAGCTTTGAGGATGACCACCTTGTCTAAATAGGCAAGATCTTCCCACCAGAAGGATCTTCAAATAGGAAAGTTTCCATTTTTGACATTACTGGATCTTCTAAGGCAATCAAAGTCCACACTGAATATTTACGAATAAAATAGTAGGTTGTCTGGGATTTTTCTCCACAATAATGGGGTGGGGGAATGTGAAGGGTACAACATTGGGCATGTTGACAGCTGTTGAAGGTGGGAGACAGGGGTCACACCATTCTCTACAGCGCTGTGCATGCTTGAAATTTTCCATCTTAAAACGTTGGATTTTTTCTCAATAAAAAAAAGTTTTTCTTAAAGGGTAATTTTTCAAGTAATCTGGTAACATAGATTACAGGGCCCAGGTTGCTGATATGTTACAGAAAAAGGGGGGGGAGGATTTTCCCTCCAACTGAACCCCTCTGCCTTTCCAAAATAAAACGTGTGTTCAACTAGACCAAACTGACCGTGTAAGCTCTTCATGTTTAAAAGAGGGCGGGAAAAAATTCTTTCTGGAGCTACAATGACGAGTTGGATAAAATGCAAAGGCCGGTCAATCAGACACAGGATAACAGGGGAGTCTCTCCCCTGTCCCGTGGGCATCAGGCAGCGTGTCAGCATACCTGAGTCCGGCTTGCTTCTCAAGTGAGCCTTCTCTGCCTTTCATGCCAGGAATGCTTTGCCCCAGAGGACTCCCTCCTTGGAGGCCGCGGAAGCTACACCTCTCCAACTGCAGCTCTCTTTGCCGTCCGCGTCTACACCCCCAGGGATGCGGGTCCGGCGATGCCAGAGCTGCTCGCAGCCAGGAACCAGAACGCAAGCTCCCCTAGCGTCCGACACCCAGAAGGCGGTGATGAGCACCCCCATTTTCAGAGCAGACACAAAGACGGGGCCACTGCTGAGCAGTATTTCCCACAGCCCGACTGCCCTCAGATGAGTCCGAATGTCCCCACTGTACAGACGAGGGCACCCGGGCTGCAGAGGTGAAGAACTAGCCCCACATCATCCGGACGCGGACATTATCTGACCCCAGGTTCTGACTCAAAGAACCGTGCTCACACCATCCAGAACGGGGGGGGGGGGGGGGGGGGGGGGCTGAAACCACAACCTGGCGATACAAAAATAACCCGACAATAGCAAGCTCCCACATTCTATGAGGACGACTGTGAGCCGGCCGCCCCGGGCGGTCTACCTTTGCTGGCCCGCGGTGGACCTCATTCAGATATGGCAGAGATGGCCCCTGAGGCTGGTGACCAGTGTTCAGCCCTGGGATGTCCTATCCAGAGGGCCTGGCACAGAACCCTCAGCACCCCGTCTCCCCCCCCCCCCCCCCATGCCTCCTACCTGGACGCTTGCTTTCCTTTCACAGCCCCAGTCTGTGCTGCAGAGACACAATCCCAGCGCGTCGCACGCAACCTCTTCAAAAACCAATTCCAGAAACCCGATCACAAGGGCAGCCCCAGAGGCTTTCCAGCTCGGTCATATGACTCACTCATCAAAACAGAAGACACTCCGGCGGGCGAACACACCTTTAACTTGCTTCGCCCGCCCCTGCCACGTGCGCCCCGAGGGACCACAGGGCCGGGGAGAGGGGCTCTCCTCTCCCCCGTGAGAGCCTGCTGCAAGTGACCTCCCCAGCCGTCCTCCACACCTCCCTCCCCCGTTTCCTTCCTGCCCGGGCCCGAGCTCCCTCCACGGCCCGCACAGGTCCGGGGCTCTGGGAGGAGAGGACTCATGCGTGTCACTTCCCCTCCCAACAGAAGCCACAGCCAGCATCTCTGCCAAGTCTCGGCACCGGGCCCGCCGGTCCGGAGCTCCGCTCCCGGGGACAGCGCCTGCTTCCCCGGCTCCTCGAGCTCCACCAGCCAGCCTCGCCCCGATGGGGAGTCATTTCCACACAGGGGCCACTTCCCAGCGGCAGAGCCAGGCAGGGCTCCGAGGCCACCTCGCTTTCTGCAGGGACAACGCGGGGGCGATAACAGTGTCCGCCGCTAGCGCCGTTGGGAAGATTCCGGGAGTTAGGAATATCCGCGTGCTGGCACCATGCACATGTGTGTTCTCACTGCCCTTGGAATTACGGGTGCCATTTCACCCAGTGCTGCAGGAAATGCAAGGAAACCGAGCGCCTGCTAAGCAACACAAGGATAGAAACTGCTTTCCGCCAAGCCAAGCGTCGGAGGGTTTTTGAAGTGCGGGAGACAAAACATGAGCGCAAAACAAGCAAGTACAGGTCCCACCGCCTGGGAACCGTGACAGGGTGCCCGGTGGGTTTCAGGTATGTGACCACTCCGGTGAGTCAGGGGACAGCCAAGCGGGTTCGAAACGTTACGGGGCAATCGCTTCCCCGGAGCCAAGACTCTGAATCAGAGGGGAGAAGGAATGAAAACAGGTACGAACTAGTGTCAGCTGTAAAGAGTTGCATAATCCCAACTGAAGTAACCAAACGTTAATGACTGATGGGAGAACGCAAAGCCTCTAAACAGAGACAGTCATGCGACATGCAGACACCTCCATGTAGACAGACTAAAACACCCATGTACACATGTACAGCCACGCCAAGCATATGTGTCCTTCCTTCTCTCTCCATCCCCTGCCTAGCAGACACACACACACACACACACACACACACACACACACACTACCTAAGTGGAAAAGTGGGAAATCTCAGTTGTACCACTCAGCTCTGAGTGACATTACGAAGAAATGGCATTACCTGTCCACCCGACGGCAGTAAATTCACTGTTTTAAAACCCTTGTGTTAGCCTAGGACAGTGGTCGGCAAACCGCGGCTCGCGAGCCACATGCGGCTCTTTGGCCCCTTGAGTGTGGCTCTTCCACAAAATACCACGGCCTGGGTGAGTCTATTTTGAAGAAGTGGCGTTAGAAGAAGTTTAAGTTTAAAAAATTTGGCTCTCAAAAGAAATTTCAATCATTGTACTGTTGATATTTGGCTCTGTTGACTAATGAGTTTGCCGACCACTGGCCTAGGACCATTCCTGTCACCCTTGCTGACCTCGAGCTGAAGATGTGCTCAGCTGCCCCGCCTGGGGCAGAGCAAGCCTGGGCCACCGGAGACAAGATGCTGCGCGTGGGATGGCTCTCCAGGCCTGGGGGGGGGGGGGGGGTGCCTGCGGCCCTGTAGGGTAAGAGCACAGGAGCAGGGACAGGAGGACAAAGGTCAAGTGCTTCAGTTCCCAACTTGGACTGAGCTCTTAAAAGCTGGAAAACTTAAAACATGTACAATTGCTGACAAATTCATTGCTAATGAACACAGCAAACTTTAAACCACTTAATCTCTGCCTTTCCTCAATACTCTGTATAAGAGAATTTGGAATGAGTAGCATTATATCAGCTGTCATTTATCATTTCATCTATAAAATCATCTCAGTGATTTACATGCATTACATCATCTAATCCTCACGATCCCAATTGACACAGTACACCTAATGAAAGAGGCTCCCTCCGCTCTCTTGACTTATACCTGTTTCAGAATGTTAAGGATTTCAAACTTCTCTGGGGAAAAAAAATCAACCATCTACTGTAATCTTTATACAAGAGCAAAAAAAAATAAATCCCTGGGAAAGGAATGCACATCATCTGTTCTTCCACTAGACTGTAAGAGGGCAGGAACCAACAACGTTTTAAACAGCTTTTGTAACCCCAAATCCCTCCGCACTATAATTAACATGTACTCTGACTCAGCAATGCCACTTTTGGGAAACTTTCATAGACAATAAAAGCAATGAATCTTAAGGGTTGGGTATAAGGGTCAACAAACACCCTGAATATCCATAACAGAGTTATGTTCAAAGAAATCTTGGCATAAGAAATTATTTAGGGTCTTATGTAGTTATTAGTAACTAGTTAGAACAGAATCTATTGGTTCAGAGTGACACCAAGGGGGTACTGGTAAGAGGGAAAAGTTGCAGAGTAATATGTAAGGCAAAAAAAAAAAAAAAAAAAAAAAAGCCAAACCAGTCATTCTATATGTATCTGTGCTTACACGAGCTTGGAGAAAGGCATGGAACACTTCTGACCTCAGAGGGAGGAAGGCAGAAACAGAAATATCTACTTTGCCCCTATGCAATCTTTGGAGTATTAATATTGTATTAGACCCCCCCAAAAAAAATACTTTAAACCAGTTAATCTCTGCCTTTCCTCAATACTCTATATAAGAAAATCTGGAATATGTCTTCCTTCAGGAGTAGCATTAAATCAGCTATCACTTATCATTTCAGCTATAAAATCATCTGAGTGATTTACATGCATTCTATCATTTAATCCTCACGACCCCAATTTACAGGTAAGAAAACTGAGACCATATGATCTGGCCCAAGTCCCAAAGCTAGCAGGTGGCAGAGGCTGCCTGAAGATTTCATCCTACGACCTGCGCCTGAATGCTCTCAAGAGAGAGTGCACTAATTGAGGGGAAAAAATGTAATGGCACTTAGTCACTTCTATACTAAGTCAGAACTTTTAGATGGTGTCTAACCACATCAAAGAAAAATCACTCAAGGAGATCATATCTTTTTTTTTTTTTAATTTTTATTGATTTTTTTTTAACAAAGAGAGGAAGGGAGAGTGGGAGAGAGAGACATCAATGTGAGAGCGAAACATCAATCAGCTGCCTCCTGCATGCTCCCTACAGGGGATCAAGCCCACAACCCAGGCATGTGCCCTGACCAGGAACCAACCAGTGACCTTTTGGTGCACAGGATGACACCCAACCAACTGAGCCACCCAGGCCAGGGCGAGGCTCATTTCAGTAACAAGCTTCTTGAAATATCACCTTCTTTGTAAAATATACTTAAATCTCTGCGTGCTAATTTTACCTATTTCTTCATAAAGTCTTTCACTTTGAAAAGGGCCAGGGGGACCCATCCTCTCTACATTACAAATTCATAAATTTAACACTCTTATTAAGGCACTCACTGACAACATACACTATCCCTCCCTTTCTGACCTTCTCTCTTGAGGTCCTAATTCAACGCCCTTTCATTTTCTCTGTGGTTCCCTAGTAACTCTCACCTCTCCTTGCGCTCCTTTAGCTGCAGAACTAAAATGAGACACGTTATCTTTACAACCTGCCTCATTCAGATGGGCTTACTATTCACCAGGCGACACAGAGCTCAGGAGCGGGACTTTCCCATAAAATCTTCACTGGAAGGAAAACTCTCGCTAGAGGAAGGACGCCAGGAGAAAACCTGAGCCCACTCTCGTTTGTATCAGATAAGAACAAAGACTAAGACAAAGGGAAAACACATACAAAATGGGTCTGGCATATCGAGGCTAACTTCCTCACTATGCCTGGTGACTTTCGTCCAGCCAATAATTAGAAATTTGGAGCTGGAGGCCTGGGAGGCTGCTGGGTGTAAGTCACAAAATACTGACGTTTTCATCACGCTTTTCGCAGCTGAAAAATCATTTCCAATCGAGGAGGGGAAGAAGACACACATGCTACACGCTCCATGCTTGACGAAACCAGGGGATTTCAGGAACCCCACATCAACATCTATATACATACAGAAGGAAAAGCTGGGCGTGCGAGCTACCTGAGCAGTGAGCTTCTGCAAGTTCAACCTGCGAGGCATAGGTGCCAGGTGTTCTGCTCTGTTTGGTGAGGTGAGGGGGTGGTTTTGTTTTGCAAAGTGTGGAGGCTGCGAGTAGGGAAGGACCTAAAAGTGGGGGAATTTTTAATGTTTAAAAGTCTTTATAAGAAGTGTTACCTGTGCCAGTCCTTACCTAAGAGGAAGCTGGGGGGAAGGGGGGGTCCCCAGGGCAAGAAAAGAAGGGAAGGGGTGAAATTATCTGATGAGGTTGGATCTTGTGGAAAGTTGGGCAGGAGTTTCATAAAGCAGTGGAAGTGTGTGGGGACACTTAGTCAGATGTTTATTAAGAAAACCAAGCAAATGAAAAGGTGAACACTGACCAGGGTGTTACTGGCAGGGTGGTGGCAAGGAAGATGGGAGTATAAATGAGCTTCAGTCCTGATCTCCCCCACCACCACCACCACCACCACCACCATTTAGCTAACATTCTTGAGCACTTGTTGTGTTTTATGATTTTTATTCTGAGCACTTATAAGTGGGCTTCCTGCCCCTCCCAGGAGTCAGGAGGCTGACACAAGGGCACCATGAAGCCAACAGAGGAAGAAATACCAGGTAAATATGGGAGGTGATGATGTGTTCATTACATAGAAGGGGGAATTGCCCTAGCCGGTTTGGCTCAGTGGATAGAGCATTGGCCTGCGGACTGAAGGGTCCCAGGTTCGATTCTGGTCAAGGGCATGTACCTTGGTTGCAGGCACATCCCCAGTGGGGGGTGTGCAGGAGGCAGCTTATCGATATTTCTCTCTCATCAATGTTTCTAACTCTCTATCCCTCTCCCTTCCTCTCTGTAAAAAATCAATAAAATATATTTTTAGTAAAAGGGGGAATCACTGCACTATTTATATACAGTATATATACACACACATATGTATATGTATATATATATGTGTGTGTATGTATACTAGTGTGTGTGTGTGTGTGTGTGTGTGTGTGTATAAAATCACCACAGTGGTTTCTTACAACAGTTGAGAAAATATCTTACAACAGTTACACCTCAATAACGCTGAAATTTAAAAGATTCTTAAAAGAATAATCCCAGAAATAAACGATATGCTTTTGCATCTTTAATACTTTCATGGGGAAGCACAGAAGTGAATGCAACTGCACTGTGGCCTCTGATCCTGAGAGTCTATAGGACGTGTGGCCTCTCGTGACACGGCTAAGGCCAAGAGTCACCACTACACGAGTGGGTGGGAGAGAGGGAGTGAAGGAAGGTGATTCTGCTCCTTGAAGTGTAATTAGCAACGCTGACCACGTCTCAGGTTCCCCACGAGTGAACTTAAAGGAGAGAGATGCCTGCAAGACCTGGAATTCCTCTCGTCCGACCCATGAAAATAAACAGGTCTTGGAGATGACTACTTTGGGTGAAGCGGCAACTGTCTGAAAATTGGGACCAGCACTGGTGGCAAGAGGCAGCCTCTCTTCTTAGCCTCAGCCCAAACAGGGACGATACGAAGCGCTAAAACTTACTTAGTACCTTCTGAAAAACAAATACAGTTGACCCTTGAACTACACCAAGTTTGAACTTCAGGGGTCAACTTATATGCAGACTTTTTTCAATAAAGACATACAGTACTGTACCGTTTTCTCTTCCTTATGGTTTTCTTAATAACATTTTCTTTTCTCTACCTTACTTTACTGTAAGAATACAGTGTATGTTACATACAAATGTGTGTTAACCAACTGAATCCAAAGTTTTATGCGCATTTTGACTGTGCAGGATTTGGGGGAGAGAGGGGTCTAACCCCCTACATTGTTCAAGGATCAGCTGTTCCATTAAGGTGAGGAGTAAGAATTAAACAGTCAAAAAAATCTGCAGTAACTCAATGGAGTCCAAATCCTATATAATAAAAGGCTGAAATGCAAATAGACTGAACGGCAGAATGACCAGTCACTATGACGTGCACTGACCACCAGGGGACAGACGCCCAATGCAGGAGAGCTGCCCCCTGGTGGTCAGTGAGCTCCCACAGGGGAAGCACCGCTCAGCCAGAAGCCGGGCTCTTGGCTGGCGAGCGCAGCAGTGGTGGCGGGAGCCTCTCCTGCCTCCAAGGTAGCGCTATGGATGTCCAACTGACGGCTTAGGCCCGCTCTCCAGCAGGCCCAAGCCATCAGCTGGACATCCCCCAAGGGCTCCTGGACTGCGAGAAGGTGCAGGACAGGCTGAGGGAACCCTCCCCTCCGAGTGCACAAATTTTGTGCACCAGGCCTCTAGTAATAAATAATGTGACATTAATCCACTCCAAAGAAATGTATTAGGACAAGACTGAAGTTATCAAATTAAGATGGGGCAAGAAAAACGGTGCTTGAATATAGTTATGATATGCTATTTTAATATATTTTTCACACCCACAGATAAACAACACTTCGTGTTTCTTTTCTAAGCATAAAAATAAAACTCCCCTGTCATTCCTGGGTCTGAGTTTGTAATGTACTCAGTAATTTTCCATTTCACTGGTGTTCACAGATTTAGAAATGTGCTTCAGCTCTTAACAAAAATATTTATGCTCTAAAGTATTTATTGCTTCTGCATAACGAGATCCCAGTGTACAGATGAGAAAGGTATCCAAGAGGAAATGGGGAATAATAGTGTGCAAAGTGTCCTAGAGCGGAAGGTCAGACTGCGGAACATACTTTAACTGTAACAGGATAGGGCTGGAAACAGAGGGAGGCCTAGCCTAGCCCTGCCCAGGCTGCTCCGCCCAGGTCCTCAAGGCAAGGAATTCTAGCTCCAAAGCACACTGACCACATACATGAGCAACACCAACACACTGGAATCCCCCAGGGAAACCCTACTCAGCTCCCCAAACTTCAAATCATTGGTTTTCTGGGTCTTTTTAAAAGAAACACCTTCATTTTCAAATGCAACATTACAATAAAAGCAGAACTGAGTTGTACATCCTCCAGGACGCCCCAGTCCCAAGTCTTAAGATGCCTAAAGTGACGAGGGAACATGATTTGAAAAGCCAAACTAAATGAAAGCGGGAGAGTGATTTGAAAATCATCAAAAAATATTCATCTGTAGCATATAAACTTCCACCATTCAATTTTAATTTGATCTATTATTATATGAAACTGCTTTGGTAAGTCATAAAAATACTATACAAAAATATACCAATCTTCAAGATTAAACTACAGGGGAAAAGGAATAGTAGAAGTCAATCATTCTATCAATCTAGCTCAGTCTAAATGTAAGAAAACAAAATTATAAAAGTGCCAGAAGAAAATACATTATTAATGTGAAGCTATGCAAGTCTCTCCTAAATACTATCAGATTTTATTACATAATTTTCAATGCCTCTATGGCTAAAGACAATGTAAAGTGGATTATAAGACAACCACCTGAAAAAAAATACTTGCAATATATGTAACAGACAGTTAAAAATCCAATAAGAAACTTAAAAAAAAAAAGACACTTTATAGCTGAAAGACATCGAGTTAAGAAACATATGAAGATACTCAACCTCACTATCAGTAAAATATAAATTATACATGCATAAGAGGCCACCTTTTCCCCTCTTGAATTGAAAAAAAAAAAAAGACTGATCATTCCAGTGCTGATGAAGATATCACAATGTTATTTACTGGAATATACACAGGTAGGACATTTTTAAGGGGAAATTTGACATTACCCTTAGTAAAAACTTCGGCATGCATGACCTTTCATCACACTCGTTGTAATTCCACTTCTGGAACCTATCCAAAATTCGACATGTATCTATGTAAAAAGATATTCACCTCAGCCTTAATTATAATAGGGAAAAGTGCATACAACGGAGATGTTGTGTTGTACGGGACATGGTACACACGTTTAAAAGAAGTAGGCTCTGTACATACACACGAGGAGCTGACCACAGCTCTGAGTGGCAAAAGCAGGTGCAGCATTATGCTCAGCGTGATTTAGTTTCTAATTTATTTTCTGAAACTTTCTTTACATTTCACATTATGTATGATGTGCATCGGAAAAGCTCAGGGAGGACGTACTCAAACCGTCAACTGTGGGCAGGGTGACAAGGAGAGAATATAAAACTACATCGGCATGTTGTTCCCAATTTAATTAAACACACACACAGAAAAGGACAAAAGAATTGATGGGGTGATGATCTCTGGAAGGTGAAATTCTGGGTGATGTTTATTTGTTGCTATACAAAATTTCCTATATTTTTTACATTTCCTACAATGGTCATTATTACTTTCCTACTCTGAAAAATATTAAGATTTATGCTTAAACTGTTATAATAAAGTACTTGAGAGGGCTTTTAAAAACTTGAGAAAATAGCATTTGTTGAGTGTTATTGTTTCAGTCCCAACACAAAAAAATCACAGGGCAAAGTGATGAGTTAAAACTGCTCCTAAACATCTGGTCTCCCGACATGGCTCATAAACATGCTACAGATTCCTTTTAATGAAAGCATGGAACAGAGTACAGGGTGTAAATGCTGTCCCAGGCCAACAAGACCTAGACTAATTACAGGTTCCATGGAAGAAGGCAACACTGAGCTGAATCTTAAAGAATTTTGAGAAGCATAGACAGAAAGTGAGGACATGAATCCAAAAGCTCCTCAAATTACCTCCTTGTTCATCCTTTCACAATCTGATAGATAGCTCTCAATGTGTTAAACATCTAACTTAAACATCTAGCCACTTACACATCCAACTTCCAAAGAAAGACGGTCTATGACTACACAATAATGAAATATTGATAAAGTATATTTAAGTATGCATACATTGTATATTATATATTTACACATATATTTTTTCAAATTACCTGAATATTTTCAAATTCTCTAATTCCCACCCCCAAGAAAAAGACTTCAGAGCCAAGAGTCTACCCTGACCCCTAATACATTGCTGGTCGTATAACTTCCATGGCAAGCAATTTGGCAATATCTATTAAAATTACAAGGGGCAGAAGCCTTGAACCTAGCAATTCTACTTCTAGAAATTTATTTTAACACTCTTACATGTGTGAAAAAAATTACTGGGTAATTACAAAACCCAGACACAACCTATAAGCTCATCACAGAAGACGGTCAATAATGGCACATCCACATACTAGTCAGAGAAAAATGAGTAAGGAGGACTTCTATCCACTGAAATAAATGGCTTCCGGGGTAAGAGACAACACTGACATGGAACAGGAGTGGTGTATGTACTAGATGTGTGGAAAAGCGAGGGCAGGGGTGTATATGTTTGTATCCACACAAAATAGCTCTGGAAGACTATCTTAAAAACTACTTACAATCCTTAGAGAAGAGGGGACCTGAGACTAGAGATCAAGGGTGGAATGAAGACTCTCTATTGCATAATCTTGTTGTGTGTTTTTTTCAATCCTCACCAAGGACATGCTTAGAGAGTGGGAGGGAAGGAGAGCGGGAGGGTGAAAGGGAGGGAGGGAGGGAAGGAGGGAGGGAGGGAGGGAGGGAGGGATGGAGAGAGGGAGGGAGGGAGGCTCATCAATGTCGGGGACCAAAGACACAACCCAGGCATATGCCTCAGCCAGGAACAGAACCAGCAATCTTTCGGTGCACTGGAGGAAGAGCCCTCCAGCCAGGCTCTTGTGTACTTTGTAAATTCTGCATTATATTCACCTTTCACCTACTCACGCAAAAAATAAATTCAACTTAAAAGTTTAAGTTGAATACATTTTATCTCTGCCCTCAAAAGGAAACTTCACAGCCAGCATTTTACAGAGAAAAATGATCCATTTACGTGAACTCAGAAAGTCTGCCGAAGTTCAAGTAACTGTAATTTTTTTTAATGTTAATCTGTAAAGTTGTTATATTATTTCTAATTTAAGTATAAATGTTCTAAAAATGCCTAGGAGACAACTCCTAAAAAAGAAAATAATACTCAGCTTTGTTTGATGTCTCTGAATATAGAGACACTCTTCACGTCACATGAAACTCAACTTCAAAAGCCACTACATTTCCCACAGGGGCTCTTGCTCCTGGCGACACATCTGGACCAGTCACCTGAGGAGGCGAAAGGGCAACTGGATCTCCATGAGAGTGTTTCTGGCAGCAACTCCTGTGTGGCATTTCAGGCCATGAGTCACAATTCCAGGGGGTGGTATTTGGGCTTTATACTTAACTATAGGCCCGGTGCACGGATTCGTGCACTGATGGGGTCCCCCGGCCTGGACTACACCCTCTCGCAATCCGGGACCCCTCGGGGGATGTCAGAGAGCCGGTTTTGGCCCAATCCCCACAGGCCAGGCTGAGGGACCCCAGTGGTGCACAAATCCGTGCACTGGGCCAATTTCAGCCTGATTCCCGCAGGCCAAGCCAAGGGACCCCAGGTGCACAAATCCATGCACCGGGTCTCTAGTATGCATATAAGATCTTTGGTTAATCTCTTCCAACCCTCCCCCCTCTCCCTTCCCTCTGAGATTCATCAGTCTGTTCCATGTTTCCATGCCTGTGTGTTGAGCGTCTGCCCCCTGGTGGTCAGTGCACATCATAGTTACTGGTATAACGGTCAAACGGTCGGCTGGTCGCTTAGGCTTTTATATATATAGATTCTAAGACATCAATGAGGACGTGCCCAAGAATAAAAGTTCTCTGCAGAATGTCCTCCCAAGAAATAAAATATACCGATGTTGTCCATGGTGTTGACATATTTGTCACAATAATGAAAGATACCTTAAAAAATCATCTTAGCACCTGGGGCGACAGATGGACTCAGGTTCCGGATTCCCGATTAGGAGCCAGCCACAGATCTCCCCTGTTCCCCTCCCAGGAGCACTCCTCTCCAACATCGCTAAGTCAAATCAAACTCTGTCCAACACCCTGACTGCCCAACTCCTCCCATACAGCATGGTGTCACCTCTCCAGAGCGCTGTCTACTCAACAGCCTCATTATATTCAGTGCCACCCTTTTTGCCACAGAAGAAAGCCGCCAATACCCTCCTCCTTGAACTCAGGAAATGACAACTCTCTTTTGGTTCCAAATATAAGAGAGATTTTGATCGCTCTAGAGAAAAATATCATCCTGAGTGTCAGAACCACTGAGCAGCAGAGAGAAAGAAATGGTCAGGAATCGGTCTATCCCAGGCCTCACCAGAATCCGATGCACCGGGTGGGGCAAAAGCAGGTCTGCAGTTTATTCTTGTATTATTATTTATTAATTATTGTTATTATTTTCCTTACGAGCAACTGTAAACCTAGTTTTGCCAACCCCTGTGCATAAGGAACCTGAGCTATCACAGAAGGGGATGAAGGTATCATTTGTTACAGCCTGTCTAAGGTTTTCATAAGAATGTATGAACGACCTGGCCGGTGTGGCTCAGTGGTTGAGCATCGATCCCTGAACCAAGGGGTCACTGGTTTGATTCCCTGTCAGGGCACATGCCCAGGTTGTGTGCTTAATCCCCAGTAGGGGGCATGCAGGAGGTAGCCGATCGATGATTCTCTCTCATCATTGACATTTCTCTCTCTCTCTCCCTTCCCCTCTCCCCTCCTATGAAATCAATAAAAACATTTTAAAAAATAATAACAGAAATATATATGAAAAACATAAATGAAATAGAAGTGGTGAGACTCAGCCGTCCAGCCTGCTATGTGGATGCCATCAAGTTCCTGGACATTAAAACCTGGTGGCTGAACAACTCAGCTCCTATCAATTATTTGCATAGGAGGTAACCAGATTTCCCTCCAAGTTTTTAAAGATTATAGAATAATTAAATCAGTTGCTCAAATTTCTAATTTAAAAAAACTATTAGTCTAGATTACTGATGATATATACATTAGCAGCTTAGCCCTACCAAAGTACACAAAAGCATCTCAAAAGAAAGTTCCAACCAAAAAGGCAAAATCCAACGGGGAGAATCTTGAGTTTTAAACCCAAGTTATGAAAATCGTAATATTAGTTTATACTTGGAGAAACATACCATGCAAAGTAAAATTTAAATACAATTCTGTTAAAAAGTAAACAATAAAAAATTTGCAATGAAATGGCAAGACAAGTGTTTACTAAGACAAACATTTCTTCTGAGTCCTACTCATTAAATCCTCAAAGTAATCTCCAATGGCATGTAATCTGCCTAAACACATGCTGTGTTGGGGCTGGGGTGGGAAAGACACGGACAGACATTCCAGGCACGGCACCTGGACCCAGCTCAGTAATCAGGACAGAGAACCTTATTCAAACACAGCCATGCATTTGTCATCAGCGGCCCTTCTTCCATTCTTATCTCCAGTGTGCAGGTGTGTGTTTGCAGGACAAGATAAACTTTAAAAACAGGGTTTAAAAAACAGAGAAATCAAAACGAGTGGTCAATTTTCACTTTAAATCTCCGTGCAGGACAGTTCCATTTCCACCAGCTCTCCGGGGCTCATTCTTCCCTCTCTCAGCGCAAAGTGCCGCACTTTTACCGTGTGCTCTCGTGACCCTACTAGTGTAATGCTGGCCTATGAACAACCCCAAGGGGCAATCAGAGGAAATCATGTGACATATTTAGCTGCAGAAGAGCACAGACTAACCTCAGCAATAATTTAGGAGTCGTTTTTCTTTTACCTGCGTAGGAAATATTTCTACCTGTCCAGCAGCAAACATACATGACTTCACCTACTCCAATAAGTTTTGCCTTATGCCTTCTTAAATAATTTTATGTATTAATTTGAGAGAGAGAGAAAGAAATATCAATTTGTTGTTCCACCTATTTGTGCATTCACTGGTTGATTCTTGTATGTGTGCCCTGACCAGATTTCAAACCCGCAACCTTGGCGTATGGGGCTGATGCTCTAACCAACTGCGCTACCTGGCCAGGGCTGGTTGGCCTTATGTCTATTTACTTATGTGATCTCACAGGTGAGTCTCTGAGCTTCCTCAGTAAGGACAAGCCTAGAGCAACTGCTCCCCAGGACTCGAACCATTCTGTACACAGCGTTTTCTGGTGATGAGGGTGTATGAGAAAAAGGACACTCAGGTACCTTCTCCAAACTGTAGAACTAGGACTTGGTCATTACAATGCTGCCAATGATGTCACCACTTTCCGGCTCTTCCCCACTGGTTACAAAAACGGCAAAGTCCATTTAAGACTCAAGAAAAGTCTCCCAACTTACATGACGGAACAAAAGCAGCCGCCTCTGAGCACCAGCTCTGAGAAGACCCGCCTTCACACGGCACCGGGGAGTCAGAGAGCAGGCGAGGACTGTCACCTCAGCCAACTGCCACTGAGCCGGACACGGAACCTCTTTGTCCCTGTTCCATCCAAGCACCCAGCCCAGCCCCTGGGTGGTTGCCCCAAGCATATCGTTATTGAGAACCAGCTCTTATTAGGTGTTCCTCGTGCATTATTCTTCCCTAGCCCTTAGGGCAGAGTTCTGGAAGTCCATGTTCTTCCCTCCTGCCCTCTGTCACCTTCCCATAGGACCCATCCAACTCGAAACAAATGACAGAGATGGCTTTCGGGGCCAGCAAGCCCACAGCCGATGCCCCAGCCCCATCTCTGCATGAAAAGGGCAGCACACCCATCAGCCAGAGTAGCACTCAGGCACTTCCAGCAAATTACACATCTCCAAGGTCCCACTCTGCTAGCCCTGGGGAAACCACGGCATGACCTTGGCCACAGCTAAACTCAATCAAGTTCGGATCAACAGGTAAACAGGACTTATTAAACCCCAGGACGAGGGGCTGTGATGGAATCCTGAGGATTCCTTCTGCAGGAGGTAAGGTGATGCTGACTCTGAAGGACAGTAGGATTGGCTTGGACTGGGGGAAAAGCAGCGACCTTACAGTAAGGAAACGGGCTTGGAGCTTATGGGATAAGACACGTGAAGAAGAATGAGAAGTTTATTTGGTTGCCTCAAGCCCCCCGTTAACTCGGTAGGAGGTGGCACAGTCACCAAGGTAGGGAATGCAGGAACAGGGACTGGTCTGCGAAGAAATCAAATGAATTCTGCTTGTGGCATTCTGAGGTTAAGATATTTGCGGTCCACTGCATGGAAAACCCAGTGGGCAGCTGGAATGCGGGGGCCTGAAGAGAGAGGGGTCTGAGGTACAGATGAACGCCCCTGAGAAAAGCGTCAGGAAGGCATGGAATCAGACGCTAGACCACACCTGCATCCCACAGTGCAGGAGCACCCTCAAAGGACAGCGAAGGGGAACACCCAGGGGAGGAGGAGGAGGAACGTCAGGGGGGAGGGGGGCGCCAAGAAGGTAACGCTTCCAGGAGGAGGCCACGGTCAATGTCACATTCCAAAGGAAAGTCAAGTAAGATAAAGACAGAAATATGCACTGCGGCGGTTAAGAAACGCCTGGCCCCTTGCCCAAGGCAGTGTCTGAGGAGAGGTGAGGATGCCAGCCACATGCACAGAGCCAAAGCCTGAATGGGAGATGCAGCCAGCCCTCAGAACTTTCTGGAAAACCTTCGCTACCAAAAAACAAAATAAAGCCCAGTCTTTTTTTTTTTTTTTTTAACTTAAGAGATTGTAATAAGCAAGAAATGCTCCAACCCAGATCCAACCGTCAGTGCAGACCAGATTTACAATGAACTCTCAGGGGTACGCGTCCAAGCCAGAGAGACACCGGCTGTGCCAGCCAGCCACCCTCCGCCTAGACAACAGACAGATTCCTATGGAGAAAGGAAACCGAGAACAACTGCTTACACAGATTACCAAGGAAGGAAGCGGGGACCCTGATAACGCGTGTGAAAGCATTAGAGCCTTTAGGGACACACTTCTCAGAACTGCAAACACTAATTTTCAGCCAAGCTTTTTCTTTCTTTCTTTCTTTTTTTTTTTTAATGACATAAAGGCTATTTCGAATGTTTATAGAAAAGTTCCTAAGTGGGCAAGAGCTGCAACAGCTTCCGCTGGCCGTAACCAGGGTGAGCCTGAAGCCGCACCTGCAGGGCTGCGGCATTCCACCTGGTGGCCCAGCTCTGTACCCCGCAGTGAGGTGGCTGAGGCCTCCGAGACCGCCACCAGGTCACTCGCTGGCCATGCCCCGGCGCGAAGCAGCCCCTGGGAGGGGAGGGAGACTCGAATCTCTCTTTGCTTCCTTTGTTTGACTTGATTTTTTTATCTTTTTCCAGCCCGGATGGCTGTTCCCATAAAGAAGAAAATCTCAGTCACATGCAGCACAGCAGACTTTCAACAAGACTCTTCTGCCCTGGCCAGGGTGGCTCAGTTGGTTAGAGCATCGCCTGAGACGGCCAAGGTTTCGGGTTCAATCCCCGGTCAGGGCACATGTAAGAATCAACCAATGAATGCATAAATAAGTGGAACAACAAATCTGTCTCTCTCTCCCTCCCTTCCTCTCTATCTAACAGCAATCCAATTTTTTTTAATTTAAAAAGACTCTTCTGCTAACAAAAGCACTATTTGTCTTTTCATATATATTTGCACTGAAGAAAAGTATTTCATATTGGTTGGTCTCTCACCACACAGCGGGGAGAGAGTTATATGAAAAACTGGTAGAATTATTCTACTCGTCCCTACAAGGTGGCAAACTACTCAGGGACACCACCTGCTCCTATGCAAGGAATGAGTCATAAAACGTCTGTGCTATGTAAATGTTATTTGCAAAAGAAAAAAAAAAAAGAAAAAGTCCTTCACAGTGTCAGCTATTTAAGAGAACAAACTAGGGAAGGTATATGGGCTGATTAGTCAGAGGTAAGGCATGGTTAACCATTATTCATTCTGAGCAGTAGGTCTCATCAAAAGATTAGGTGTTGTGTCTGGCGTGGTGTAGGAGTTAACCATTAACCGGCTGGCTCACAAGAGCCCAGACAGTCCCTCCCAGACCTGGGAGAGGCAGGAACGCCTAGTTTCTGAGACTGCAGCTGTGGTCAGCCCCCATGAATGCGCTATCAGAAAAGGACCTCAGGAAGGCACGACCCCAACATGGGGGTACGCTTTTTTAATGAATCCCGAGTCC
Source organism: Cnephaeus nilssonii (assembly GCF_951640355.1). Taxonomy (NCBI): domain Eukaryota; kingdom Metazoa; phylum Chordata; class Mammalia; order Chiroptera; family Vespertilionidae; genus Cnephaeus; species Cnephaeus nilssonii. Next base: position 28,170,261 of record NC_137092.1, on the reverse strand, counting down.
ACAGGGGTGCACCCTAGAATATTAAATTCTAGAATGAAATTTTCAACAGGTGGGCAGAACACTTCTTAACCCTGAAACTCCTCATTCGCTGTCACTGAGTTAAATGTACTCTTCTCCAGGATCTGAGGGCTTTAGACATTACCCTTATTGTCACCAGACTGACGCAACCAACTTCCTTTTGTTCCAGTCAGTATCCTATATAATCCTATATAATAAAAGCCTAATATGCAAATTGTCCCCTCGACCGGGAGAGTTTGACCGGGAGTTCGACCAGGGGGCAGGGCCAGGCCAGCCCCGCCCCGACCGGCAGTGGCAGGCAGCCGGGGAAGGGAGACCCCGGCCGGCAGCCAGCAGCTGCTAGGGACCCTACCCACGCATGAATTATATGCACTGGGCCTCTAGTTATCTAATAACATAGTAGGGGAATTATCTAATAACATAGTAGGGGAATTACCTAATAACATAGTAGGGGGAAAGGATCATTTACTGACCTCTCTTATATGGCTAACTTTAGCTTATCAATCCTCCCCAGGTACATTAAGCTCTGCCACTGTCAGATGGTTCAGCATTCTGGGGAAAAAGCTCAGTCACTTCAACTTCTCCTTTTCCACCTCCCTCGCCGTCCACAACCTCACCTCAAAAAGCTTAATCACAGTCCACAGCACAGTGCTCTCGGGATGAAAAGTGGCCCCTCGGCACGGGACAAACAGCAAGAGATCCTCTCCATTTGCTTGTACTTTATCTGGGCAGGTCCAAACACGGGCCAGGACACAGCAGGTCCTCGGCTACATCCTCCAAGCCGTGAAAGCCAGAAGCAAGGGTTCGTACTTCAGCGCCTGGTTTCTCCGATGGATCCTCGAGTTAGGCTGCTGAGGTAAGCTCTTGTGTCTCTGTGCAGGAATATTCTCCCTTGTTACCCCAAGGCAATACCAGGAAGTACATTCCTACAACTCTTGAAAGCTCCCAGGTTTATAGCTACTAAGTAGTAAAATACAAAACAACGGCCTTAAGAAGCACCTGAAAAGATGCTCCACATCACTCGTCAATGGAGAAATCAAAACCAAAACCATAGTGAGATACCGCCCCACAGCCATTAGGATAGCTAGCATTAAAAAAAGGGGGCGGGGGCGGTTGGCAAGAACGTGGAGAAATTGGGAGTCTTATACACTGTTGATGAGAATGTAAACGATACAGTTGCTATGGAAAACGGTATGGAGGTTCCCAAAACAAATTAAAAAAAAAAAGAGCTGCCATATGATTCAGCAATCCCCCTTCTGGGTCTATTTCCAAAAGAACGGAAAGCAGGATCTCACAGAGATTTTTGCGAACCACGTTCACAGCAGCACTATTCCCAGGAGCCAAGGGGTAAAAGCAACCCAAGGGGTCCCCTAACGGATGAATGGATAAACAAAATTGGGTCTCTACTTACCATGGAATGTGACTCAGCCTTATGAAGGAAGGAAATCCGGATAATGCTGCCACGTAGAGGAACCTTGGGGCAGTATGCTAAGTGAAATAAGCCCGTCACAAAAAGACACACACTGTAGGATTCCACTTATGTCAAATTCCCAGGAACAGAGCGGCGGTTACCGGGGGCTGGTAGGAGGGAAAATTAGTGTTTCGTGGGTTTAGGGCTGCAGTTCTGCAAAATGAAAGCTTTCTGGAGATCCGCTGCACAACAGCAGGAGTCTCCTTGACACGACGGAGCTGTGCACTGAAAAGTGGTTAAAACGATAACTTGGATCTGTTTTCTTACCACACGTTTTTTTTAAAAAAGAATCTAAGACCAACAAAACCCCTAAAAAAACAAAAGCAAAAAACCACCAGGAATGCTGGTCCGAACACCAACTCAAACTAAAGGGATTTTAACCTTTGAAGTATATCTGATTTATGTATCTAAATTAAAAATGATCTGACCTGGGGTAGAAAGCAGCAGAAAAACCTACACGATAGTTGGAGAAAGCAGTAGAGCAGAGGCTGAACACTGGCAGCCTACGAGTGTAATGCGGACACTAATACCAACTCATTCATCTGTTCAACAGCCTTCACTGAGCATCTACTATATGCCGGCCACTGTTCTAGGTGCTGTGCATACAGCAGTAAACAAAACATGATAACCCCTGCCTACATTCTTATGTTCCGTTTGGCCCAGATAATTTTATATTGAAATCTGAATTTGTTGCCACAATTTCAAAGTCAAGAGGTTTCACACAAAAACAGAGATTTCCACCCGCTCTTGAAAAGCAGAGCTCCATGGCCGGTATAGCTCAGCAGTTAAGCATGGATCCAGGACCAAGAGGCCACCGGTTCGATTCCCAGGCAAGGCACATGCTAGGGTTGCGGGCTCGATTTCCCCAGTGTGGGGCGTGCAGGAGGCAGCCAATCAATGATTCTCTTACATCACCTGATGTTTCTCTCTCTCTCCCCCCCTCTCCCTTCCTCTCCAAAATCAGTAAAAATATTTAAAAAGTGCCTTTCCTCCAGTCAACAACAGCAAGCACCCATCTCCCTCCAGTCTCCCTCCACCGGCCACGCCATGCCCCAGTAGATCTAATAGCAAGAAAAGATTCTCTGTCGAATATGTCTTCTGACTCAATGAAATGGCCACGTGGTCCAGGGAATGGAATCCCTGCAATGCCTTGTGACCAGTCAACTACCCCAAACCCCACAGAGCGATCCTTCTAGAAGTAGAAAAAGCTTTACCTCGGGGATTAAAAGATAATGACAAAATACCCTGGCCAGTGTGGCTCAGTTGGTTGGGCGTCATCGGTAGTTGCCGGTTCTATTCCTGGTCAGGGCACATGCCTGGGTAATGGGCTCGATCCCAGGTCGGGGACATGCAAGAGGCAGCAGATCGATGTTTCGCTCTCACATAAATGTTTCTTTCTCTCTCTCTCCCTCTTGCTTCCTCTCTCTCTCAAAATCAATCTAAAAATCTTTTAAAAAGACAATGACAAATTCACACACTATTTCATTGAGTTTTTGTAAAAACTGAGTTCAGCATATTCATTGCATTTTCAATCCCACAGAACGGCTTTTGCTTCCTTCTCTCACAAGTGTGTTGCTCTATCACCTCCCTTGGAAATGGGACATTTGGCAAAATACAGCTTTCTTAGCCAAAGCACCATGGGGCCGATATTCTCACGGAGGCCTCTGTCCCGTATCTCCCGTATCTGATCGAGAGGGTTGTATCCAACTTTTCAAAGAAGCTCCCGGTATCTGGGTATAGCTCTCCTGAACCCCTCTTCCCAAGCCATAAAAGCAGGAAGTACACCTCACCCCAGAGGAGGCAGACTCACCCCACCCACTCCGCCCCCACCCCCAGGTTCTCGGGGGGAAAATCTCCTTCTATTGGCACATGCATAGCAGACAGGCCCAGTCACCGAGAAGCCATGTGCCTCTGCAGTTCCCTCACCCTTTCTTCCCCACCCACTTCTGACAGGTGAAGCCACGGTACCAGCCAGGCAGAAATCACTTCTGTCCGATGTTTTCTGTTGGGCTTGGTTGCTGTTTTGCATGCTGACCGTGGAAGAAGCTGAGATACGTCTACAAGCTGAAAAGCAATTCCCAGCACTTCAGACGATCCTTTGCCAGGACAGCAGTGTCTCCCCCCTCTCCCGCCCCCCCCCCTCCCTGCCACCCGGGACAAGCTTAAAAGAGTCATCACCGAGAAATGTGTGCGAGGCAGATATTACAGTTGCTGAAACCTAGCATTCCTGTAACACTGATGATTTATTCAGATATGCTGACTTTCCTGTGGGACATCATTCTTGCCAGATTAGCACCAGAGCAAAACAAACATAAAACGCGGTTTCGTTGAGTGTGTCTGAAGTTCCCCATTGCTGAAGGCTTGCCCAGGCCGTCCACATTGCTACCAGGACTGGACATATTTGTTTTCTTTGGGGACAGAATCAGATGGAAACAGAAAGACAAATCTGTGTTTGAAAGCACTGGACTCACTTTGATGCAAGAAATAGATGCAGTGAGACCGGCAGGTACTAAGTGTCCCATCTAGGTAAATTCTAATCTTTCCAAAGAGAAAACTCACACACATGCCTTCGTCCCCTGGGGTTCTGGGAGCGAGTATCCCCAAATGTGCCACCTGGCATGCAGATTATTTCCAGCTGAAAACAATTAAAACCCAACAAAGTCAAGAAGAGTTTTTTTTTTGTTTTTTGCCCTGCCAGTGTAGCTAAGTGGTTGAGCGTCAACCTATGAACCAGGAGGTCACGGTTCGATTCCCGGTCAGGGCACATGCCCAAATTGCAAGCTCAATCCCCAGTAGGGGGCGTGCAGGAGGCAGACAATCAATGATTCTCTCTTACCATTGATATTTCTATCTCTCTTTCTCCCTTCCTCTCTGAAATGAATTTAAAAATTAAAAAAATAAATAAATAAAGTGAAAGTTTTCTCTACTGTCCACACCACCATTAGGAATCTGCCAGTAACTCCTCTACTTCAAGAGGAGTAATGGAAAGACCAGTTTTTAAAGTTGGAAAGACACATGAGATGTTGCTGCTAAGCCAACTCACCAAATTTAATGAGGATAATACAGCTGAAATAGCTAAAGAAAGAACTACCAGTTAACCACCCACACTCAACAACCTTATCACAGCAGTAACCAGGAACCACAGTGCAAATTTGCAAAAACACACCAGCAAAGTAAAATGCATCCTTCTTCTGAGATAAAATGGAAAGGAAAAGAAACTGAAGGCAGGGGGAGGAGGGAAGGAAAGAGAAACACTTAAAATATGTACAGTTTATACTAAAGGCTTCGAAAACGGGGACCTAAAATACAAAGAACTTGTAATAAAAATCCTCTAAAAATGGAACCTTGCTTTGGTATCTTTTCATGACCCCTCAGCTACTGCCTGCACTCCATCTAGCACACAGTTAACAACGTTTGTCAAAAGATGGAACTGGGGCCCTAACTGGTTTGGCTCAGTGGATAGAGCATCGTCCTGCGGACTGAAAGGTCCCAGGTTCGATTCCGGTCAAGAGCATGTACCTTGGTTGCGGGCACATCCCCAGTAGGGAGTGTGCAAGAGGCAGCTGATTGATGTTTCTCTCCCATCAATGTTTCTAACTCTCTATCCTTCTCCCTTCCTCTCTGTAAAAAATCAATAAAATACATTTAAAAAATAAAAAGATGGAACTGGGTATTGAAACTCCAGCACTGATGGACTTCTTTTCCCAAGGATGAAATTGCTGTCACAGGGGGGATGAAGCACATCAGGCAACCACGTTCGAGCTCTTTCTCCCCAGTGAAAATGTGACTCCAGCCTATCAACGCCACTCGTCTCTGCTCCCCAGTACTAATAAGAGACACCTCCTAGGTAGATTCAAGACAACCTTCGTTAGAATGATATGAGTTATTTCCCAGAGCAACAATACTTTATTTCACTTCTTCATTCATTGAGGGCATTGAATGGGTTAAATGTTGTATTACACTAACTGCTCCCAATATAAGCTTTTTTTTTTTATTGGTCTAGAATATTATTATTCTGCATCATCCATTGTGGTAGATGATGCATTTCACAAAGAATGAAAAACAGTAGATAGTGATCAAGTAATTTATCTACATAGAGAGGCTGAATCTCCAAAAATGAATTTCTAATGGGTTCTGTTGAGCTGAGGACGCAAGAGAAACCATCCAAACCATGCAAAATCCCACTGGGCCGTTGGGTCAGCTGGGTCCAAGTGAGAGAATAAGGACGGGTGGAGTCGTCTGTTATTGCCTCTATGTCTAAATACAATAGCTATTCATTTTATTTTAAGTAACGTTAAATTCAGCAAAACAGAAACAACATAGAGGCAAAATTATAAAGCTGAACTACAAAATGTGTGTAGTCTTTACCTTCAAACAACAAAACAAATGGTAACCTGACAAAAATGTCCTAAGAATATCTGCCCTATGTACTCTTTTATATTCCAGAAATGTTGGTTTTAAACTACTTCCCTAATTAGATCAGTGCCTTACTTTTAAAAGAAAAAAATCCCTGAAGAAGCTAGATAGAGGAAAGCATGTTTCTACAGCAGTACAACTGTGTTCCTATATCAAAGCCCTCACCATTTATTTAAATGATCTGATTCTGCTCTGGCTGGTGTGGCTAAATGGTTAGAGGGTTGGCTCAAGCACCAAAAGGTCAAAGGTTCAATTCCTAGTCATAGGCACGTACCTGGGTTGCATCAATGTCTCTCTCTCTCTCTCTCTCTCTCTCTCTCTCTCTCTCTCTCCCTCTCTCCCTCTCTCTCCCCCTCTCTCTCTCCCCCTCTCTCTCTCCCCCTCCCTCTCTCCCTCCTTCCCTCCCTCCATTTCCCCCTCCTCCCCTCCCCCCTCCCTACCACTCTCTCTAAAAAATAAATGGACAAAATATCCTCAGATAAGGATTAACAACAAAAATAAAGTGACAATAAAAATGACAAAACTTAGAAGGTATGAGAATGCTTTTGCTTTAAATCCGACTGTGATACGCAATGAAATCATCAACTCCAATACCACAGAAAACTCATAGAATCCACTGGGAATGGTGGAAGAGAACGGTTAAAGAAAAACAACTGAGAATTTTCAGCAAAACAGAAGCCAAACCCTGAGGCTGCCTGGATGCTAAAAGCAAAGCGTCCAGGTCCAGTAGTTCAGCAGCAGGTGGGAACAGAACGGGTGTCATCCACTCCTCGCCAGAGCACCCACGACCTGCACCGGAACTGCTGATGGCCTCTCCACCGTGGGGACAGGAGAGCATGCTCAATGCAATCCAAAGGCCCCCAGCCCCCACGCTGACTGCTCTGCACGCCTCATATACTTTCCTCCATCACTGTGACTTGTTGAGTTTATTGGGATCAGTCTTGTGATTAAGAGTCTTGTAAATAAATACAAAACATTTCAGCAGTTCACTCAAATGTTTTACTGCCTGACCTCCTGCTGAGAGGTCACACATGGAGCTGATGAGAAGAATGTCATAAGCATTCTTTCCTACCCACCTGGCCTACATGGTGACTTAGCCCAGGCTCCTGTCTCTTTAAAGAGGCGACATGCCTTCCAGTGCTTTGGGTAACGCAAGGAGGAAACAAAGCACACTCCCAGTGGCTGCAGGGTCCACATGCCACTTCACGGAGGAACTGCAGGGAGATAGGAATCTGTTCTCCTAAGTAGAAAACAAAACTGATCGTTGGAAGTGACAGTTTAAAAAAAATTAAGCAAAAGAGGGGGGATAAAAAGAAAAATAAATAAGGAAGCAGCTAGATGCATTTTTTTAAAACTTTTGTTTAAAAGGCATGAATCAGCCGGGCAGGCGCGGCTCAGGGGTTGTGTGTCGACCTATGAACCAGGAGGTCACAGTTTGATTTCTGGTCAGGGCACATGCCAGAGTTGCACGCTTGATCACCAGTCGGGGGCGTGCAGGAGGCAGCTGATCAATGATTCTCTCTCGTCATTGATGTTTCTCTCTTTCTCCCTCTCCCTTCCTCTCTGAAATCAATAAAAAAATATATCTTTAAAAATAAAATAATAAAAGGCATGAATCATACAAGGTCATTGGTACACATGGCATGCTAATAGCATGCATAAAAAGACCTCTCATAGAAATGCATACACATGTGTGCTGTTTTTGTAATGTAGGTGACAATCCCTTAGGTAGTGACAAAAAGGACCTCTTAGCCCCCTACCCTGGCCCAGGTACAGGAAAGAACTTTCCAAACAACACAACTAACATAATTAAAACAGCCGATCCCTGCCTTGTGAGAAAAACATGCATAAATACAAAACTGATGACAGTGTAAATAAGTACCAATAGGCACAAGAAAGAGCAAGAAGGGTTCAATAAGAAACCTATTAAAAGAGGCACAAACAAGCAATTAGGAAAGTTTGTGCAACACTGGTCCACCACGTGCTCTTCACACTGTCAGAGGCGTCTAAAACCATGCTTTGAGTTTCTTGTTTGTTTTTATTTAATTTGCAAGAAAACAGAAATCAGAAGCTTCTTAGATCCCTTCAAGTATGAGATCAGTAATGCAGCCTCTTAAAGATTCATACGTAGCTTGAATAGGATACCGAACAGCCCATTTGGGGATCTGGTTCAAGCGCTACTAAGGCAAGCTGTTGACTAAACCAGTATCTCCTTTTCAAAAAAGATAACTTGCAACGTGACTGACCAACAGTTAGCTAATTCAACAGACTCAAATAATTATCTATGTTCAGCAAAGGAACGAGCAGAGTATAAACATCCAGACCAGTAAAATGAAACCAAAGGATACACATGCAATGGATGTTTACATCGGGTTCTGAAACAAGCTCACTTTCCTAACTGCGTTTGGCTTAAACCAGCATTTAAAAAAAAAAAAAAAAGTTAACATTCTTTGAGTCCAAAACACAAATGGTGCGAAATGGAGGGGGTTGCCTAGAGAGAGCGGTTAGCAGACTCAGGCTATTTTATTCAATTTTATTTTTCTTTTTTTATCCTCACCCAAGGATAGGTTTATTGACTTGAGAGAGAGAGAGAGAGACAGAGACAGAGACAGAGACAGAGACAGAGACAGAGACAGAGATCGGTTGCCTCCTGTACGCTCCCCGATCAGGAATTAAACCCACAACCTAGGTATGTGTCCTGACTGGGAATCAAACCTGCCACCTTTTGGTGTAAGGACGATGCTCCACTCAGCCAGAGTAGCAAGACTCGGGTGATTTTAAGTAAAGGACCGGAAAAGTATAACTGAAGACAACCAGGAAAAAAAAGTAGCAAGAAAGCTGTAAAAACTTTACTTGTAAACAAAGAAAACCAATTGTGAAAATAAATGCCACCATGTTTTAAATGATTTAATGTACAACTTCGCATTTAATATGCAATAAAATTGCAGGTTCTATCCATTACATTTAAAATGCTCAACCGGTTACACTGAGGAAAAAGGAGGCAGCTGCTAGGCCTAGTAAGAAGCAGGGAAACATCAACACAAGAGTTTTTTTTAATTTTTTATTGTTTAAAGTATTACCCATAGTAGTACATATGTCTCCTTTTTTCCCCCATTGGCAAGATTTTTTTTTAATTGCAATGGTGATCAGGAGCAGACTACATACCAAATACTGAAAATTATTCTGACTTTTAAGGCTCAATCACAGGTATGTGGAGACTAAGAGCTTACAGAAGGCTAATGAGCTATTAATCCTCGGGGGATCCTGACATTTTTACAGTAAGGGATCAGGGACAGGCATGACCCATCTTTCTAGAAGCAGTGTGGCCTTGGATCTTGCATTCAAAGGTCAATCTCTCATACGAGCACATCGACTGCCCACCACCTCGCCTATCGTCCCATTTGCCTTACACATCCCTTACTGGTCATATTTCCTAACCAAGAATGAACCCAGACTAACTGCTTTAACTGACTCATGGATGTGACCACGCGGGACCTGCAGGCAGTTCCTGTGAAAGAGCCCAGCAGCATTCCCCAGGCGGCTGGGCCTAGGGGCTCCGGCCACAGCCACAGAGCCCCGGCCACAGCCACAGAGCCCCGGGGCCTTCCCTCCTGCTGGGTCTGACCAGGAGCCTCAGGGCTCCTGCTGGCGAGCAAGCAGCTGGGAATCTCAGCTCAGAACTCAAGCACCAATTTGAACATCTTTCTACAGGAAAATCAGTTCTTGGTTTGGGGCTAATTGATTCACAAACAAACTTTCGGAACCAACCCATGATAAAAGTCTGCCTAGAAGTGAAAACACTACACGTGTTTCAAGGCAGTAAAAGGGAAAGAATGGCGATTTGTGTCAATAAAAACAAACTCTGTGTGTGTGTCTCTGTGTGTGCAATGAAAAAAAAAAAAAGACCTTTGGTTAAATTAAAATCCAATAATTTATATAAGCAACATACCGCGTGCTTTTAAAAATATGAAAGGACTCAAAATATAATAGGGTTTTAAATAAACGACTATATGGACTCTGTGAAATTTACTTTTTCGCTGACCCACCTCCCAATCTTCTCTCACCTCTCTTCTCCATCACGTACTGCTTTCTCTGAAACACCCCTGAGCACCTCAAATTATTTTGAAGTAAGTTATGAAATTCCCAAAACATCCATGTAATGAGCGTACGCTAGAAAGAACTCTGCCGTGGAGGGTGTCAGGAAACCTAAAACCCCGGAGAGGATGTTGCAACGCCCCTGAGGATACAAATCACAGCTCAGGACAAGCCCAGGGGGCACATACGCCACAGACGGCAACGCCGCACACTTTCAAGACCTGCACAGTCACGGCCATGCCGACCCTAAGTCTCTGGGGAGAGACTTGGACGTTATGCCTGCACTGTCATAAAAGGTAATGTTTTGCAGAGGGCAACGGACAGACAGCAGGATATGAATATCCTCTCCCACAGCACCGAGAAACTTCTGCTAAATTCCTCCCGTCTTCTCACCCCCAGGATTCCCAGCCTTGGACAGGCCAACATCTAATACTGTCTAACATGACCTCAACGACCAGGGTGAAGCTCTGAAAATACATCCACACCAAATTAATACTGACTTAAATAAATGCTGTAGCAAATATACTGCCTACAGGACAGCCCCATTTTTATTTTTCCATAGGACGGACCAGGGGTGCATGCCACAGAGTCCTTCAAATAAAATGAACGATGACTGCAAGAATTTTTTTTTTCTTTCATTGAATATTTACATGTGCCACTTGAATCTGTTCCTGGACAAAAATAAACCAGGCAACTAGTAGTTTCTTCTGAGAGGACTAACAGCACCGAGGTTTCCTTCTCGGCCTGACCACAGATCCAACCACAGAGCTGGAGCAGAAACTTTTGCAGAACCATTGAATTCTCAGAGAAGTGTGGAGCGAGGAACCTAAAAATCACATTCTACGAGACCGACTAACTCACCGTGAAGACAAGGAAACTGAGTCATGAGTGACTGAGTGCCCTGCCAAAACCCAAAATAGCTAATTAGGGGCAGAAGTCCGACTCAAGTTTCTGAAATTCCACAGGAGTGCCCTTTCCACCGGGCCACATGGGGCGACGATGGGGGACGGTTGGAGAGTTTGCAAAAATGCAACATGGACTTGGCCCATTACACATCTGCCCAGCGCGGTTTCATCTTACATGGCCTGAGGGACTCTCCTGGAACAGGTCCGAGTCACTTCATAATGGGGCTGCCTTTTTAATGGGGAGTTGCTTTTTTAGGCAGAGGTGTGATCAGAGTGATTAAAATCAAGCTAGAGTTAGTGTACACACACCAAATACCATTCGAAGAAGTCACTGTTTGGTTTTCTAGGTCAAAGAGTAATACTACATGGGAAAATATCATTTTAATGTACTTAATCACCAGTGAAATATGCACTATAGGAGATTACCTTTAGAATCTGCCTAGTAAGGACTCCAGATCCCCAGACACTACAAGAAAAACCATATATATATATATATATATATATATATATATATATAGAGAGAGAGAGAGAGAGAGAGAGAGAGAGAACTTCAGTAGAGAAGTTCTTTGAACACCACTCCCAGAAACAAAATATAGCAATGAAAGGAAACCAAGATTACAGTCCAGTATTGACTGGCCCAGACACAGCAGAGAAGAAGGGCCATTATTACGGGTAAAACATTTGAAAATCCAGGGATTTTTGAGGTGTGGTTTTTTTCCCTTTAAGCCCGAGATGTGTGTGTGTGTGTGGGGGGGGGATGATAGTTGATAGAAAAGGGAGAAAAAGTAGGAAGGAAGAAAAGAAAGCACCCTGGCCAGTGTGGTTCAGTGGGTTGGGTGTCCCACGCACCAAAAGGTTGCCAGATGCCGGTAAGATTCCTGGTCAGGGCACATGCCTGGGTTGTGGGCTCGATCTCTCACATCAACGTTTCTCTCTCTCACTGGCTTTCTCTTCCTCTCTCTCTCTCTTAAAAAAAAATTAAATACCTTTTAAACTATTGAAGGGTATTGAAAAAAAAGAAGAAGATAAAAAATATGAACAATAAAATGGCAATAAATACATATCTACCAACAACTAAATCTAAAAATCAAAATAAACGAACAAGGAATCTAATGGACAAATGGAACCAGAGGCATGGAAACATGGAACAGACTGAGGAAGGGGGGAGGGGGCGGGAAGAGATTAATCAAAGATCTTACATGAATACATGCATTACCTATGGACACAGACGAATGGGTGGTGAAGGCCTGGGGTGGGGCAGGAACCAGGTTGAGAGGGGCAATGAGGTGGAAAAAGGGGGACATCTGTAATACTCTCAACAATAAAGATTTTTAAAATAAAATTAATTAATTAAAAATAATAAAAGTAAAATAAATAAAAGAAAGTGATGAAGTAGTAAACAGAGCAAATGATATAAGTAGGGAAAGGCCAATCCCTACCGCGGAGGAGCAGAGGAAAGTTCTCGTCCAAACATAAGAATCAGACCAGATGCTTCAGAATTCCCAGACTTCTGTCTGGGTGCGAACAGAAGCTTCTGTCTATGTATCCGGTCCGGTCTTTGGCTTTGCCTCTTAAGGAACTTGATCTGATGAGTTCAACCAGGAGCGACTCGTCCCAACTGAGCAATTTTACCAAGAAGCCTAATTGTCAAGGGGACTCAGCTCATTCTCAACCCAATGGACTCCTGTCTGGGCAAATCAGTTTAGTCCTCAAAAGTTCTGAATAAAGGGAACTGAGCCATCCTACCTGTTGGAATAAAGCGAGGCTAGCCTATTGCATGCATTGCTATTTCGGCTGCCTATTCAGGGAGTCTTTAAACATTAATTACATGTTTAACTCTTTCTTTCTTTTTTTTTTTAGCATTCCTTTTCATTAACCACAAAAATCCTATCCGTCTAACAATATTTCCTTCCAGCAAGTACATCCAGGATGTCAAATAGTCATGTAGTTAAAAACAGACTGGATTTCACAGGAGCACAGAAACGCATGCTGAGGAACACCTCGCCAAACACAACCCATCAGGTAGAAAAATCTAAAAGGCAGCTGGGGCAAGTAGTTAAGCCAAGTTTACAGTGTGTCAGCCAAATGCAGTCTGGTGGTTTTTAAAACTTGTTCTCTTCATAGTTCCCCCCGCCCAAGAATGAAGGGGTCCTAATCTCTGTATTATGGATACCTGATCACAAGCAAAGTAGGTGTTGGCGAGACCAAGGTCATCAAAGAAGCAAAGGAGAGAAGATGATGGGTCCCTTACAAGGTGGCTACCCACAAAAGGCACTTGTATCTGACAGCTGAGCACACCAGCCAAACAGATGCGTCCCTGGGGGACCTACAGACCTGCAGCAAGGAGGCATGAGGGGAGTGAACAGCTTTACCACTGCCCTCCCTATAAACAGCCTCGAACAACTCATGGACGTCAACCAACACATACTGATTACAGTATCACAAACAATGGGTTATAAGAACCACAAACCTGTCCGATATCTAAAAAGCTATTGGTTGCATTTAAGAGTCGATGTTAGTGAAGGAGCCAGATGGACACCGGTTACAAGAGTCTAGTAGTCCTAGACCTTCTTAGGTCAACAACAATAACGTTCTGCCAGACAATGACCCAGCAGGGTAAGCTCCGTGTCTTATTCCATATGGTGCTTGGAATACGTGTTCTAACAAAATACCACAGACTGGGTAGTGTATAAACAGCATAAATGTATTGCTTACAGTTCTGGTGTCTGGAAGTCTAAGAGCAGGGTTCCAACACGGGTGAGGACCCTTTTCTGGGTCACAGACTTCTAGTTATGCCCTCGCATAGCAGATGGGGCTAGGAAGTTCTGCGGGGCTAGGGTCTCTTTTGTAAGAGCACTAATCCCATTCCCAAGGGCCTCACCCTCAAGACATAATCACCTCCCAAATCTCACACACACACACACACACACACACACACACACACATCCTTCCTAATACCCTCACCTCTGGGGATTAGGATCTCGACATCTGAATTTGGGGTGGGGCATATTCAGACCACAGCACCACATAAGTGATTCCACAGGTAGGCCAACGTACAGGCCAGGAAGAAAAACAATGGAAAAGAAATGAGAAAGTCCAGGGGAGTCGACCAGGTAACACTATCTGATTTGGGGCAACACTGGACAAGGTCCCACATTTGGGACCATCCACCCCAGACCTAAAAGTCACACACACATACATTTTACACCCTTGCCTCAACTCCCCCAACATACAGAAATCAGTGAAGTGAAACACACCACAGGGATAAGCACTTCTTTTGTCTTTAAACTATCAGCAGTTCAAGAAACATTTTCAATGCACACAACAACCTTGGAGAAGAGTTCAGTAGTAACCTTCTTTTTATAAATTCATCCCAGATATGCAACAACTGAATATGAACAAGCATCGTCTTCAATGCCCTGCATTCTAGAAGCTCCTATTCCGAACTTACTTGGTTTCTTCTATATTCACATAAAGCATCCTCATTCTCACTTACTTTGAGCCTCAGAATCCAGTTTTCCCCAACTTCATAAACAATGGGTCCTCATGGTCCAAAAAATAAATAAATAAATCTGCAACAAATTCTACGAAGACTTATACAAAATGATGTTTAGATTGAAGTAAGAAACCGCTTCAGGAACAAAAATCCAAAGACTTTCCTGGCAAATCGATCCAAATTCGTAACTCCTCCACACTAAGAGGAGTCTTCACAGTCACACTGTGAAGACTCTAAACACACTTCTTAACATTCTGCCATCGGCAACTACTGTTCAGATAAACTCTGGTCCACACGCTGATGTCTGGATCATGCATCGACTTGCTTCTCACACAGTTGGACTTGCTTCCCACTGAGCTGCAATATTTCTTACAAGCTTTTACCAGTCTGTTTCACAAAACACAGAGTGGATTTCTCAGTTCCGAGGATTTTTGACATTCCTCCGCTAAATGAGGTGGGAGGCATTTGCACTGCAATGGTACTTGCAAAATCCAACTGTCATTCCCAAAGCCGGCACCACTTCCCGTCCCACCACACACACACACACACACACACACACACACACACACACACACACACACACCACTCCACCCCATTCTGCCTACAGGCCTGAAGATTTCTCTTATCTCCCTTGCAAGTGTTTTTGCCTCCGCTGTGAAGTCTCAAAGCCTCACGTGAGGAAACAGAACCAAGGATCCTTACGGGAATGTCGAGATTCCACTCTTTCTAAGCAGAGGCCAAAGACAACCGTAGCAGCAGGCAACATGACAGTTTGTAAAGTAAGCCCATGAGAGGATACAGTTGGTAATAAAAAGTTTTAGTTTACAGTTGGAGGGGGGAAACTGTAGGAAAGACTGGTTCTTAAGTTTCAGTTGATCTTTTCTGCTATATAAACCATATGGCCATAGGTGAATCTGAAAACCATGAAATTAAAGCCATTAAATGTTAGGCAAGAGGACAATAAATAAATCCCCTTTCCTAAGACTTGAAAATATGCAACAAAATCCAGCGATCTGAATGGGTTCCGTCACTTACCCAGGTCCATAGTAATAATTACTAGGATTTGATTCAGATAAAAGTTATAAAACCTCAAAAATCAAGCTTTGTTTTTACTTTTTTCATTGTTTTTGTTTTAAAGTCGGGATAAAGATCTATTTAGGAAACAGCATACTGAGAAAAATAGGGGGCCAAGGAAACAAAGGAAGGGTAAAAATGAATCATTTTACAATGACTTTCAGAAACAACAAAAGAAAGTTATAGGTGGCCCTTGTTTTATTCACAAATAGACGAGTAACAATATAATTTGTTCTGACAGTTTTCATTTTAAAATACCATCATTACTAATGACAAAAACTAAGCTGTAAACAATGACGAAACTAACAAAAAGAGTGGCAAAACCCAGCACCAGGAGGATATGCGGGAGGCTATATACCTAAATATTAATGATGGTACGATAAACCGACAGTCTTTGGAGAGAGCAATCTGGCCATAGGTAATAAGATCCACAAACAATTCATGCCCTTCGACCCAGAAAGCCAACTTTGGAAACTGTATCCCCAGAAATACTCTCCAAGTTAATACACGTAATTTGTTCAACAACGTTTAGAGCAATGCTATTTATACGTGTTAAAATTAGAAGCAATTCAAATACCAAACCAGAAGGGAATAGTTAAGTCAGTGATGGCATAAAAGACGGGATTATCCCATCCAGGTCCCTCTGACTGGCCTGGGAATCCTGTGGGGTGAGTGTAGGTCTCCGACTCAGTGATGTTTGGCTTGGCCAGGTAATGTTCTTTGGCCAATGAGATGTGAGCAGACAGCGTACTTGCCACCTTCATGAGGCAGCTTTAAATGAGATTGCATGCTTCTCACTACATTCCTGCCGCCAGCCGTCAGAACATCAAGACCCAGGTAGGGCTGCCCTTTAGCCTGGATTCCCAAATGAGAAGACACGTGGAGCTAAACCGAGTCCAGTCGAGCCGCTAAGAGCTACAGCCCATCCACAGAAATATATAACATAGACAAAGAATAAATGTTTATTGTTGTAAGCTACTAAGATATGGGAACTTTTTGTGTTACCAAAGCAAAAACTAACACAACAGTTATCAAAATACAGCAAGTAATAAGAGTAGCTGATATAAGAAAACGTATGGTGAAAAAATAGCATCATGGACAGATAGCAATGACATCCATATAATAAAAGCCTAATATGCTAAGTGCCTGGTCGACTGGTCAGCCGTTCAACCAATCAAAGCATAATATGCTAATGATATACTAAGGCTGCTCAACCGCTTGCTATGACGTGCACTGAGCACCAGGGGGCAGTCAACCAGTTGACCAGTCACTATGACATGTACTGACCACCAGGGGGCAGACACTCTGACCAGCAGGTTAGCTTGCTGCTGGGGTCCGGCCAACCAAGACTGAGACGGGCCAGACATACCTAGAGCCCTCCCGTGGTCCCTCCCCAGCTGGCCAACCTTCCCCGTCCCTTCCCTGGCCCCGACCATGCACCGGTAGGGTCCCTTGGCCAGGCCTGTACCCTCTCACAATCTGGGACCCCTCAGGGGATGTCAGAGAGCCGGTTTCGGCACAATCCCACAGGCCAGGCCGAGGGACCCCACTGGTGTACCAGTCCTCTAGTACATGTGAAATGAGGCAAACAATTAACTTAGAATGATGTAATAATTTATAATTATTTATTTTTGCCAATGAAGTATTTACTCATATATCTCTTTAATTCCAACTAAAATGCTACCTTTTTAGAAATGTTTCAATAATTCTATACATATCATATTCATAACTGAAATAATTCTACCCAATACACTTTTTTCTGCTCTAAATGATGTAAGGATTAGCAAACACTTACGCCAAAAGTGAACCTAGTTCAAGTGTCGGTATTCAGCTTCTGAATGTATGAATTTATGGCTCATCAATCCTCTTGGCAGACTACAAGGGAAGGAACTGTAAAAAGAACAAAAGCCAGAGTTATTTGCTGCGAAAATCGACTTCCTAGTCACCAAAGCAAGATCTGCCAGAGTATAGCTACCTGAAAATAAAGTTGTGTTACTTCTGAATTTATCTTTATGACTTATGCTTAAAATTCTATTGCATTTGTATGATTCAAGAATAATAAAAATATTCATCTTAATAAGCTATCTCACTCATGGAAATTTATCCTAAAATAAAATCAACAATTATTAATGGGAAGATTCTCATTATCATCTATGGGATAGCAAGAAATGCAAAGGTATGTATTTTCAATAATAAAAAAATAACAAAGGGATTTATACAATATCAATTATATGCAAATATACTAAATATACTAAAATATTATTTCTAAGACAACAAGTACGAAAAACATGCACATATGTGAAGTATATGAAACTACAATTACGAAAATGTCTACATACAAAGATTTAAAAATATGGAAAAAATGTAAACAGCTAGAAACAGATTTGTGGGTCGACTTTTACCAATTTTATTAAAGTACTGTTGAGTACATTGAGGGGAGAGAATGATCTAATGCTTGAATTAACAAAATCTGAACTTGCCATGAAATACATCAAGGTCTCTGCCAAAAAGCAACCTGTGCCCTGGCCGGTGTTGCTCAGTGGTTGCCCTGGCCCAAGCACCGAAGGATCACAGGTTCAATTCCAGTCAAGGGCACGTACCTGGGTTGCAGGTTTGTTCCCCCAGCGATGGTCAGGGCACTTGCAGGAGGCAACCAATCGATGTGACTATCTCACATCAATGTTTTTCTCTCTCTCCTTCCTTCCCTTCCACTCCCTGAAGTCATGGGGGGAAAAAATCTTCAGGTGAAGATTTAAAAAAAAAAAAAAATCCATGGAACAAAGATCCTCAGAGGAGGATTAACAGCAACAAAAAAAAGCAACCTAAAGTGCACTTAAAGTCTCTAAAATCAATGTCTGATAATATCTATCTAATTTAAGCAACTTAGAATTAGTAAATGAAGTATATCAAGCATCATTTCATCATTTTTTCTTTTCTCATATACAGTCAATGTTCTTTTAAATTAAACTTATTGGGGGTAACATTGGTTAACAATAACGTTAAGTTTCAAGTGTACAGTTCTGTAACACATCATCTGTATAACTGCAACTTCATCATTTTTTGATAATTTGAGATCATTCTTAGGAACATCCATTATTGTACTATACTAGTATTCCCCAATTCAAAGATGGTATGGGCAGTGCTGGGGAGAAGAATACACACCCTTCATAGACACCGAATGAATGAAAGGACCGCTAGTGAGTGGTCCCAGGTCTGCTTTCTCTTTCACCTTTGAGAGGCAGTGATGCCCAGACCTGACGCTCGGCTCCATCGCTGATTAGGGTTTGCATGCCAATGGTGTTACACAGTAAACTAGTATTTACTAGTTGTAGGATCTGGCGCCCGCCTCGGCCTTCCTAAGCCTTCATTTTCTCATCTATAAAATAAGCCTACAAAAGTGCTTACTTCACAGGGTTGCTGCAAGGATCAAAAAGCTAATCCACTTAAAGTGCTTGACAAAGTACTTGCACATGGGAAGTGGTGAGTACATGCCGCTAATATTACTCTCTCT
The DNA here is from genome assembly GCF_951640355.1 of Cnephaeus nilssonii. Classification (NCBI taxonomy): domain Eukaryota; kingdom Metazoa; phylum Chordata; class Mammalia; order Chiroptera; family Vespertilionidae; genus Cnephaeus; species Cnephaeus nilssonii. The sequence goes on along the minus strand of NC_137092.1, from coordinate 28,151,275 downwards.
GCTGGTCACCTAAGGTGTCATCATCAAGCTTGCTTCTCACCGTCACCAATAACACTTTCTAATCGCCTCTCTATCCCTGTCCCCTGATCCCTATGAGGCATCGCTCGGCAACCAGAGCTCCCAGGAATAGTTGTATAACCATCTTTAATAGTATTGCCCTTGCCCTAACCCGTTCGGCTCAGTGGATAGAACGTTGGCCTGCGGACTGAAGGGTCCCAGGTTCGATTCTGGTCAAGGGCATGTACCTTGGTTACGGGCATATCCCCCCTAGGGCGTGTGCAGGAAGCAGCTGACCGATGTTTCTCTCTCATTGATGTTTCTAACTCTCTATCCCTCTCCCTTCCTCTCTGTAAAAAATCAATAAAATATATTTTGGGGGGAAAAAAAAAAGTGTTGCCCCAAAAAAATACAATGGGGACCACAAGTGCAAACCACAGCAGTAATGCTAAATTTCTCAGGAATCAAATTTAAAAAGCAATTAATTTTAATAATAGATTTTACTTAACTTAATACATCCAACATATTATCCCAGCACGTCATCAATCTAAACAATTACAATGAGATGTTTTACATTCTTTTCTTTTTGTCCCAAGTCTGTGCAGTCTGGCGTGTGTTTGATACCGACAGCACATCTCAACTCAAACTAGTCACATTTCTAATGCCAAATGGTCACGTGGCCAGAAACTTATGTAATTGTCAACCAATGTTACCCCCAATAAGTTTAATTTAAAAGGGTATTAGTTTATTCTTCTAAAGGTTATGACCATAGAAACACAACCCCACCTTCAAAAACATCAAAACACATTTATTAAACAAACTGATGGCTGGATGAAAGGAAAAAAAAAACAAAAGAAAAAGAAAGCGGGAAAGAACAGATGTGCCTGGGCCTAATGTTATGATCAAGAACTTGAGGTCAATATAAATATTGGGGTCAGAGCGCAATATAAATACACTTAATGCAGACCATCGGATTCCACTTCCTCCATTCACTACCTGCCAGACTTCAGTGAATAACCCGTTTCACATTTATATTTCTCAAGAATAAAACTATAGATGAAAATGACATCGTTTTCATAAGACTGCTGGGAGTATACACGGTTATAGAGGGGAAAAGGTTTCCAGACATGAAGCTCTGCTCAGTCAAAGGTCAGAAATGGGAGTGGGGGAAATTGGTGAAGGAAATACTGAGCCGATCCGCCTGGGAAAATAAAGAGGCTGGAGAAAAAACTGTTCGTGCTGCAGTCATAATGCCTTTGTTAAATGCCCACTTACACAAAACAACGTCCACAGTGGCCGCTATTAAGAAAACCGCTGCAATGGCATGTCTCAAGCCCTCCGTGATTTATACCTCCTTGCCCTGCCTGCTTTCTTCTTGGCAGTCTTACAAGTGAGGGGGGAGGAGGGCTGATGGCCAGAACTTGGAGAACCGAGGTTTTTCCGTCCTGTATATATTAACCACAGCGTCTGGCCTCAATAAGACAGGCTACTGAATATAGCTGGATCTTTCTTTGAAGGATGAAGTTTCCATAGTGCCTCAAATTTAACCTGGACATTATTCTTCACTGTATTATACATACATGAAGTTAGACTACGTGTTCCTGCCCCTAACACTTGCCCTGAAAATTGGCTTTGTGAATTTTAAACTTACTCTTGTTCTGTGCTACCCTCCTCCAAAAAAGTCCAATTAATAAAAAAAAAAATTTTAAAGTTAGCCTGATATGCTAATGAAGACTTTCAATGTTTAAAGTCTCTAATACAGGAACCTTCTAAACCAAGCTTTTTCCAGAAAGTGCCTATATGCTGTGAGTGTCCCTTGAAATTATATGTGTTCCATAAAAGCAAATTAAAAAAAAAAAAAGAGGTCCTTACTAAAATGAATCCGGTTTTCACACGCTTTGGTTCCCTGCAAGATTCCTTGGAGTCTGAAATACGCTCACATACGAGTACACAGATTTCAGATTGCTGTGCTCACCATTTTATCAGTCTACAAATGAAAAAAATAATAATGCAAATGGAGAATCCAGTGACAGGGAAACCGCCCTGATTATCCCATGGAAACAGACACCTTTACGCACCTTTGCTCTGAGTGCCTGGCCTGGTGCGAGGTGCACTGTGCCTTTCTCCTCTTACCATCCCTAGTACCAATTTTGAATACAGATACAGCAATTTACCTATCAGAATCCTCCAAATGAAGACAATCCTATATAATAAAAGGCTAATATGCAAATTGACTGAGTGGCAGAACGACCGGTTGATATGACATGCACTGACCACCAGGGGGCAGACGCTCAAGCCGGGCTCACGACTGGTGAGCAGAGCGGCGGCAGCGCTAAGGATGTCCGACTGCTGGCTTAGGCCCGCTCCCCACACTCAGACATCCCCCGAGGGCTCCTGGACTGCAAGAGGGAGCAGGCCAGGCTGAGGGACCCCCACCCCAAATGCACGAATTTCGTGCACTAGGCCTCTAGTCTACTATAAAGAGAGGGAGGGAGGAAGAAAGAAGGGAGGAGGAAGTAGAGAAGAAGGAAGGAAGGAAGCAATTTCCTTAAATAACTTAGTATCACTTCCTGTTCAGGGGGAAAGCTAAAACTCCTAGAGGCATTCATTCACAAGACTGAAGGGACATGGAATACACGCTTGTACCTAACCTGGTGCTTGGAGACTAAGGCTCATTTTGAAAACCACCGAAACAGCTGCTCCGCAGAAGCACGGCACAAATCATCCTTTCTAGCCCTTATTTTTAGATGCCTCTTAAGTAAACAGTAATTTTCTAAAGAATAGCATTAAGACGGGTAGGTGTCATTTCATTATTTTGGAGTTTTCATTCTTTTCGCATCAATCACACTACCCCCCCCCCCATAAACCTCATAATTACATAATATCCCATAACAAATTCTTGACTTTAGAATAAAAGAATCTACGCGCTCTTTTTAACATGAACAGATTTTTTTAAAGCACAATCTCCCAGAATGTTAGTTAGTATATATAACCCACGCATTTAAACACAGGGACTCCTAAAAGTCAGCCCGGTTTGTCAAATGACAATCCGGAGACTTGTGTGTGTCTTAAAAAAAAGAAAAGGAGGGTGCCTTCATCATCTACAGCACATTTTACAACATGCATTACGAAAAATACACTTACTACAGACCATCGGATTCCACCAGAAGCAAACGCTGCCTGCCTGCTGGGGTCTTGAACGAAACCTAACTGCTGGCTTGAGCTGCCACCACTGATGCTGGGAACAGACTAGGATACCCTTCCTAAGCCTGATACAGCAGAATCCCCTTCATTACGGTTATTCTAGCTCTGGAGGGGGGCGCGTCTGCCACACAGATAAACTGTGCTGCCGCTCAGCTCATGGACGTGCTGCCTCTCCATCCCGGGGCAAGCAGTGCTGATGGCAGAAGCCACCCTCCCCAGCGGCGCCACTGGAGGCCCAGGTCCACTTCCACCCCGGGCTCACACTCACCCTCGGCCAGCGCTCCGGAAACCACCCACACACTCCATGGTGAAGGCGTGGGGGACGGGGGCTAAACAACAAAACAACCCTCCCCGCGCCCCTCAGCGCCAAACCATCGCCACCACCATGAGGTAAACCGGAAAGGTGGAAGAAATCATATCTGAAACAAATCATGGCTTTGAATTAGAAAATCCGTCGGGTAAATCCATCCCGTGTACAGTCTACATTTCAGATATTGAGATATTCCCTTCAATGTGAGTTGAAGTTCTTTTGGACACACCTTAAAAAAATGACTTGAGCCCGACTGGTGTGGCTCAGTGGTTGAGCCTCAACCCAGGAACCAAAAGTCACAGTTCCACTCCCGGTCAGGGCACATGCCCGGATGGCAGGCTCCATCTTAAGTAGGGGGCGTGGAGGAGGCAGCCGACCAGTGAAGTTTCTCGTGGATGTTTCTCTCCATCCCTCTCCCTTCCTCTCTCTCTAAAAATCAATAAAAAGAAAAAAAAAACATATTTTTTTTAAAAAATGACTTGAGCCCTGGCCAGATAGCTCAGTTGTTTAGAGCATCATCCCCATAGGTCAAGGTCCGGCACATATAAGAATCAGCCAATGAATGCATAAATAAGTGGAACAACAACAACAACAACAACAACAAAAAAAAAATATATATATATATATATATATATATCTCGCTCGCTCTCTCTCTCTCTCTCTCATATCAATCAATACATATTTTTAAATCACTTGAATTAAAAACATTAATCTTACATTTACTACTCAACAATCCCCACTTACTGAGCATCTACCTGGCAGCAGGTGCCAAGAACTCAAAGGTCAATAAATCATAAAACACATCCCGGAAGAGCTTACAACTTCAGGGAGACAGATGAACAAACAATCCTAATGCCATTGTGAAGTATATCACGGTAAAGAATGCCAAGTACCAATACCAAGACAGGTCAGGTGGCAATGACCTCTCCCTACTGATAAAAAGGAAGGTCAGACAAAAATATCTAAGAAGACATAAAAATCATACTAGACATTAAGGAACAAAAGAGGAGATTATGTGAGCAGACGTGAGAGAGAACTCCAGGGAAAAGGAACAGTCACAGCCCGAGTCAAAACCACAGGTTTCAGCCATGGGAAATGCTTGGAGCAGGGGGACAGGGAGCCAGCAGAGACCAGCCGAGGCCGGAAGTTGGGTTAGTGGGAACAGGGGCTGTGCGTGCAGAGCCCTGAATGCTCTGCTGGGGAGTCTGCATTTAACCGTGGGCCATGGGGTGTGTTCCTAAAATGAAAGAGTTTCCACCTTTGAGAGACTTATGGGAGAAGAGAGTACACACCCATGTCCCCACCACCCAGCTTAGGAAATAAAATACCGCATCTCCATCTTTACCTCCTCCACGCCTCACCCCCTGTACCTGGTGTTTATCCATCTGACATTTCCTTACAGCTTTTGCTACAGACATATGCATCTCTAAATAACATAAAGGAGCTCAGTGGTTGAGTGTCGACCTATGAAGCAGGAGGTTGCGGTATGATTCCCAGTCAGGGCACATGCCCAGGTTTCAGGCTGGATCCCCAGGAGGGGGCGTGCAGGAGGCAGCCAATCATTGATTCTCTCATCACTGACATTTCTAACTCTCTCCCCCTCTCCTTTCCTCTCTCTGAAAAAATAAAATAAAATCAAGCTTCCTTAAAAATAATAACAACAATAATAATATAAAGTGGCAGTGAAGATTTCAAACAGGAGACTGTTTAAAAACAAGACTCTGTAGTGTAAGGGGGTGGTCTGGTGTCCGCACTGGCAGCCCTAGGACAGGAGAGAGCAGTGGGATAGGTGACCAAAAAAGATAAAAGATGCTGAGATAGCTGGCTTCACTGAAGGACTGCCATAATAAAGGAAGAAAAGTCAGCCTCGGAGGCATTCCTGGGGCCAGGAGGAGACGGACTGGAATGAACAGCTTCAGGTGGCCCGCAGCAGAAAAGGGACAGGCTGGGGGGGTGACAGGTGGCAGCTGTGGGTGGCTGGCAGGCTAACGAGAGGCCTGAGGCAGGTTAGCCAGGACACCGAGCACGGAGGGTGAAATGCCAAGAGCACAGTGGCAGAAGGGCCTGCCCGTGGAGCGAGATCAGGGAAGGCACCCGGAGAGGTGGCCTATACAGTGGGCCTCCGGGGACACTGTGCAGGGCAATGCTAAGCGTTGGGATCCCTGGGCGAGGAAAGAGCATCAGCAACGATTGGGTCTGTTCAGGAAACAGCTGCAGCTGGGCAGAGCCTGGGGAATCGTGGGACATAAATCTGCGGAGAACCTTACCTATCAAGTTGAAGTGCGGATAACGTGCACACGTGATTCACACCCAATTCACTTTCACGACCAGGAAATCCGCCCTAGGGCGTTTTACTTGAGAACTACAAAACGGGGAGAGCCCACCTTGAGATTTGGGGGATAACATTAATGATATCCGTGCTGCTTGTTATGGTTCTAGATGGTGAAGAGCAGGTTGGCAAGTCTCCGGCGACAGTGTCATGAAGGGTCTCTGTCTGTCTGTCTCTCTCCCTCATTTAAACACTGGTCACTCAGAGTTCGAATACTGAGCATTTCTGCAAAAACAATTCTGTTTCATGCCTCAACCCCAAATGTCCCTACTTACGAATTCTTCTATGGTCGTCACACTCCCTGGATCTGCAAGCTTTCCCCGGTTTGAAAAGTCAGGGAAGAAAATGATCACCTCTTTGAAAGTATCCAAGTAAAGCAAAACAACATTAAGAATCAGAGTACCAGCCTAGGGATGCGACTCCATCTCCTCAAGGGAACAAATAAGATGTGTACAGTAAATAGCAATGATATCGGTTTAAGTTTTAAAAATCAATACAGTCATGAACATGATGTAATTTTCAGAGAGCACTGCACCTCCTGTAATAGAATCAATAAGAAATTCCAAACCAGGCTGGGCTCTAGACCCTCAGGACTGCGTTTCAGAAATGCATTCATCCATTGATCTATAAACACTTTTAAAAAATCAACTCGATTTCACTCTCTGCAAGAGAGCGATAATAATAGTACTTTCTTCGCAGGGTTGTTGAGTGATTTAATAAAATCACCTAACGTGCTGAGAACACGGGGAAAGAGTGAGCATCAGTAACCTTAAGGCATGGCTACTACTGACCAACCTCCATCCATCTAGGGTGGAGATTCCGATTCTGAACCAAGTGAAACACGACTGCTGTAGAGACACTTACAACTTACTTAACAAAGGAGACAGGGAGGCAAACATATAATAGGGCAAGATAAAACTTACCAATATAGGTAAGTGCAAGGTGCTATGATGTGCCGCGCCAGCACAGCCAAGGGTTCAGCAAGCCTGAGGGAGGTGGTGAAGGATGGAGAAATGATAGACAAAGAGAAAGAGCTGGGTCTAGGTGGATCTTCTGTGCCTTGCTGAGGCCCCAGACAGATCCAGACTGCAAAGCTGATGCTTTATTTATCATCAGGGACAAACAAGGCAATTGACAATGTTCTTGTAAGTTTCACTTGTTTTGGCAGCACGTGCTGCCCCTCCCACAGCCCACTAGCTACCCAGGAAAGATCTAGGGAGCAGTCACAAGATCAAGCTTAATTATGCTTAGAGGACTGTGCCCTCCAAGCTTGGGACTTGTTTGTGACTTTGCCAGCAGGTCAAGTCTGAGGCTTAACCCTATAACCGCTCCCTACACTATGAGACTATAAAGAAAGGAATGCTAACTGGTGGTGGGAAGAGGTGTCAAGGAAGGTGGACCTTTGGCGGAATGACCAGCAAGGGGGAGAGGGCAGTCAGGGTGGGAATGTAGGCAACCAAGGAGAGGGGGAATTAAGCACCCCCAAGTGTTAATGAGGAGAGGGGAGTGGGAGGAAGGAGAGAGGGAAGCAGATGAGAATGGGAAGGTAGTCTGGGAAGGTAGTCTTTTTACTTTATCATACAGGTAAAAAGAAGTAAACAAGGAATCTAAATAACATAAAAAACAGATGTGTGTGTTTTTAAAAACTCTTTGGAAAAGCAGATGAAGGCTATATGAAGCACTGCCTTTGAAACTCTTGAACCATCCCAAGAGGCAGTGGGGTTGGAGGGATGGGAGCAAAATGAAGGTATTTTAGAGACAAAATCTCAAAGGATCTAAGGGTTTGTTAGTGGTGTCTGAGGGTCGAGATTGGGGGTGCAAGGAAAGAGTGACAGGAAGAGAATTCCAAGGGCCTGGCTTCAGCAGCTAATTCAACAGATGGCAGTGCCCTGACTAAGACAGAAGCAGCAGATTCCGTAGCAAGAAACTCGTGAGTTCATGTAAATGGCCTACCCAGATGGATGGAAGTACCAGATAAACCAAACTGTCTGGAGCCAAGTGGCGGGGTCTGGATTGGAGATGACAGCCAAGCAGTTCCACCAAAATGGAAACCTCTAATTCAGGATCTCCACGGGCCTGGGTAGGCAGCCATACGTACTCATTAAGTGACTCCGGGCCTCTCCAGAGCCCTCAAACAACCAGGAACAGAACTGGTCAAACCAATGCAGTGAAAAACTTCAGTGACTACCTACCAAGCCTGGGGACAGGGGTGGGTTCCTCAGCTCCAGGATTCTCCAAGCGCAGCTGGTCAAGGACCAGCAGTACTAGCACCACTGAATTCCAAATTCTCGGGCCCCACCCGAGACCTACTGACTGAATCAGAAGCTGGAGTGGGTGTGGGGAGTGGCCCTCTGAGCTTTAACAAGCCCTCCAGGTGATTCCAATGCTCACTGGCCTTTGAGATCTGTTGCCTTAGCGAATGCCCCAACTACTCAAGGGGAATGGAGTGTGAAAGAAAGGACTCCCAGAAGATGAATTTCCAAAAGACTTGAGGAAATGAAGTGTTAGTCAAGGATCTGTTGTGTGCAAAAAGAAGCATTAGGAACTTCTGCTAATTTTTAACATGAATGATTTTTCCTGGGAGCTAAAAAAATACACACACACAAAACTTGGGAGGCAACTTAGATCCAGTCAGTGGCCCAGCCAGGAAAGCTTCCGAATTTAGGAATATAATTCACTACTGAAACCTCAAGCATCACAGATGTGAAGAGGATACTCTGCTTCTGAGAGGATGCCATGGCCCCCCTCTCATTTTCCCCCAGACACCGCCCTGTTGACCAACATCAAGCACTTATGGGGTGGCCGCCTACAGTTACAGGATATGCCATAGGCCTCTGGGTCAAGCCAATTATAAGCCTAATTAAGTCCCCTAAGGAACTACGCTAAATCAGCCACGTATCAAATTTTACACACGAGGTTGATCTAAGAATGGCCACAATATGTTTTCTTCCGATAGCAAGGCCCATGAAGCCAGCCAAACAAAAGCCTGACGGGAGAGCAAGACAAAACCAAGCCAAGGAATATAGAACCCACAGGAAAAAGGGAAAGGAAATTAAAACAATGTTAGTATGCCATTTATAATCCAACTCAGACACATAACCACCCCTATGCCACAGAAAGGTACTTGGAGTCCCCATTACCTTTTATCTTCAGCAACTGGAACTCCTATCCATAAGTATGGCGTCATATCCTTTCATTCAGAATTATAAATAATTCGGAGATTATTTATTGTCATAATCAGCATGCATGCAATGTATGGCAAAGGCATGGCTGGTCTGGGTAGCATGGATTTCCTCTCCCTTCCCATTGTGGAAATCCCAGCCAGCTCTGCTTTTTACCTGGGCTTTCTCCTCCCCTTCAAGCCCCCCCGCCCTCTACCCCCGCCCCTAAACCCCGTCCTCCTGGCCTGCAAGCAAACTACACGCAGGTTAACCGGTTCTAGGCTAGGACAAGCCACTCTGCTTCAAGAACACATGCTACACACCTGCCCTGCTGATGTGTTCTGAGTTGTTCTTTCTTCTAACATTCCCTCCTCCTGGGAGGATGATATGAAGATCAAGGAGTTAATGTTTGTCAAATACTTTAGGCTTCTCAGATGAAAGGCAACATTTAAAGCTCAAGCAACCTGAGGCTGGCATTCCAGGAGAGGAGTTGAAGTTGACTCTGTATTTGGGCTTCAAAGAAGGAAATGAGGTTGCAAAGACATTCCTTTGGGAAGTTTTTGCCTTCTTGCTAAAGGCGGGCATATGTACTGGAACATTCTTTCATTCACTGGATTTCAACATCAGAAATGCCAGGATCCTGCCTAGCCAGTGTGGCTGAGTGGTTGAGCATCGGCCTATGAATCAGGAGGTCAGGGCACATGCGTGGGTTGGGGGTTGGATCCCCTGTAGGGGGCATGCAAGAGGCAACCGATCAATGATTCTCTCTCATCATTGATGTTTCTCTCTCTCTCTCTCCCTTCCTCTCTAAAAATAAAAAATATATATTTTTTTAAATGCCAGGTTCCTTATATTAGTCCTGCACCCTGTAACAGTAATTAGTACACAGGGAAAATGACCCTCTTCTCAGCCCTTCTCCAAGGGGCTTTCCTTCCTCACGCTTCCCTACTGCCTGGTCTTGCAAATGTCAACCTCCTCTCACAGGAGGGGCTGCATGGCAGCTGCCAGCCAACACATTTGCGTTGAGCCAACAGACCAAAAAAAAAAAAAAAAAAGTCAAAGACAAAGCTTTATGTGTATGTTGGCACGCATGTGAATTCAGGCTGCTGGGGGAAAAAGTGACACAAAGAGCACATTCATGGCCACATAGAACTCCTGGAACATATAAATAGCCATCCTTGACCCAACACCTACTCTATGTGAGGAGGGGGGCATATAGCATTACACTGAATTCCCCACAAAGATTCTGCCAAGTTAGATACCACTGGCCCCGTCATGTAGATGAAAAGAGATGGAGATTGAATTTGAGATTCTGAACGGCTGCGAAGACCTTCCAACATCACGCAGCTGAAACGATGGCAGCGCTGGAATGCAAGCCTCGCTATACTCCTCCTCCTGGCTTCCTGACCCTGCTCACGGATAGCCGGGAAGCTGCAAAACTGGCCACCACCACCACCACCACGCCCCCCTGGATCATGCAATAAGCCCTCCATGGGGCTCAGACAGGGGAAAGGTAAATCAAGTCATGAGGAGAGATCACAGTCTTCTTTTAGACATTCATCTTAACCTCCTTTTTACCAAAACGTGTTTGTCTTCCCGTGTTCTCTTTAATCAGTGCAAGCAGCAATAATTTAATGGGCTAATTAAGTAGTTCATCTTATCTCTTTTCCTCTGTCTTATCTCTAACAAAGTGCCTAGCACTGTTCCGAGGCTTAGAGTGAGTTCAGAAAAAAAAGACACAGGCTTGGTGACGACGTCAAGAAGTTCAAATGCAGGCTAGGAGAGGAACAAGGACAAGAATTTGAAACCCGGGTAGGCTACAATGTGCAATCAAAGGGCTTATGTTTGCTTCCCATTTTAAGAACAAAACAAACAACAACAACAACAAAAAAAAAAACAACACATAAGCGCTTAATAAGGCTAGAAAGCACTAGGGAAAAAATCGTCATACTTCTTGACCCCTGGCCCACCCATTCAGGACAGTAAGAACTCACCTAAAAAAAAATCTGAATTCTAAAATAGTCTAACTGGTCTTCCCATCACAGCTGTCCATGCCACACAGCGTGCGCAAACCTGAATAACGGCGGTGTTACGAACAGCCGTGTGTTTGAGCCAGCCGTAGAAACTGGGAAGGTGCGTGGGGTGAGCAAGAAAGAGCTGCTCTTCAGCCGTTTCTCTCCGGCGGGTCCTAGACCTTCAGGAAAGCCGTTCTTGAGATCAGCATTGTGTGGAGGGGGCTTGGAGAAACACCCCAAACGGTAGGAAGTCAGGGCGCTCTTCCCGCTCTGATGCACTGGCCTGAGGTCACTGGAAGCTGGCCCCCTGCCACCTCAGCGGGGACTCAGCCACCAGGAAGAATACTACACCGCCCCTCCGGCCCGGGGCAGAGGCACCCTTGAAAGGCAAACCACGCAGAGAATGCTCCTGCTCTGGAGGGAACTTTTCCAGGCAGGAGCTGCTGAGTCCAGGACCATCAGGCCACAGCCACCGGCCAGCAGTGTTTATATAAAGTTTCAGAGGGAGGAAGAGTCGTCCTTACAACCGTGCGGGAGCAGGAACGACTTTTTAAAGGAGAGCATACGCTAACCCGGTGGTCGGCAAACTCATTCGTCAGCAGAGCCAAATGTCAACAGTCCAACGACTGAAATTTCTTTTGAGAGCCACATTTTTTAAAAACTTCAACTTCTTCTAGCGCCACTTCTTCAACATAGACTCGCCCAGGCCGTGGTATTTTGTGGAAGAGCCACACTCGAGGGGCCAAAGAGCCGCATGTGGCTCGCGAGCCGCAGTTTGCCGACCACTGCTTTAACAAACACAGAGACGCATAGGTAAGCGCACTCTGCACGGCGTGGCCACGCATTCAGATCTGGGCAAAGAGCACCGTGCGGTTCAGGGCCCAGGCACTAAGGCCAGGCGGTTTTCGGCACACACTCTTAACCCCATCACCAAAAGATAGGTACCTTGCATCCTAGAGTCTGTACCGCTGCAGCATTATCACCTGTGGCAGTCAAACCGCTCTCTTTAAAAGGGGATCGATACCATTCTAATGACCCCCCCCCCCCCCCCCGCATGGGCCAATTAGCGCCAATTAAAATTTCGATGGTCCCACCACCGCTGCTCCCAGGAGAAACAGCCTCAGGCATGCAGGTGTGTCCAAAAGGAGGCTGTGCTCCTCGGAGAGATATCTGACTCCCATAAGTGGGTAACATGCTTCCAGTTTAATTTCTGATACATTAAAAAAAAAATGCTGTCCGTGCAACACTGGCTGTAAACCCCCTCCGGCCTCTGGACAGGTCTGACCTCTTGGTACATGTTTTTTGGATGACTATCCCTTCGCACCAGCTGTTTCCTCTACCCATTTCCTCCAGGTGAGCGCAACCTCACCTCCAGGACCAAGCTTTCCCTGGCCGTTCTCACAACACTGCAATTGCTCCCTGGCCTGGGGGTGGCCTCCAGAGGCTGCACTGAGATCTTGTTACAGCATCTTTGAGTCCCTGGTTCCTAGCACAGAGGAGAAGTTCAATGCTAGGTGTGTCGAATGAATGAATGAACCAATGTATTTTAAGAAGTTCGCACATGGGTGGAAACCCTGTAACCCATATATGCAGCCTGCAGTCTAGAGATTCCTCACCTTCACAAAGAGCCTGCCACAGCCAGTTCCTGAAAACCCCACAAGCCCCTTCAAGTGTAGGAGGGGTGGGGGTGGGGGTGGAGGTTGGGGCAGAGCTACCTCCCTGCTCCTTCAAAAAGGTGGAAACCCCACTTACAAGTATACAAAACCCAGATGTCGGAGTCATGCCAGGGAGAGAGTGTATGACCACCACCCTCAGAAGTGAATACACGGAGGTTGGAAAGTTTGGGGCGGAGACCTAATCGGAAATTATGTGGCCACAGGTTTGCCCTAGGAGCCAGCCTGACCACCCAAGCAGGGGCCAAGAAGCCCAGGAGTTTGGTGGCACGGCGGGGCCTAGTGGGATGGCAGGAAAACTCTCCCTCACAAGAAGATCCTGTCCTCCGACGGGGCAGAGGAGGGTCGGGACGCCTGTCTGGTCTCCGCTGGAGCGACAGCAATGTCCTTGTCTTTCATCCCCCCTGTCCCCAGCCCCTGGGTATCGCCAGCTGCCCTTTCGAGGCCCTGTCTCATGCCCAAAAAAAAAGCAGGAGGGAATGAGGAGGAGGACGGGGCGAGGGTGTGGGTTTAGCCACGAGCTCTCCAGACAGCTCTCACCTTCCCCCTTAACTCCCCAGACAAGCGGTGCGCCTCACAGCGGACGGCTCCCGCCGCAACAGAAAGCTCCTGCGGCCCGGCCACCTCGCGCCCCCGCTGCCCGGTCCGCGTCCGGAGCCGCCGAGCCCAAGTCCGCTTTGCCAGCCTTTGCCCAAGTCCACCGCGAGGCGCCCTGGGCGCCCGGGCGGCCCCCCAACCTCGGGCCCGACTCCCCCGCCCCAGACGGCGCTTACCTGCTTACACGGCCCGGTCGGAGCCCTGGAGTCCCGCGCAGAAAAGCTGTCCCTCCACGGCCGCGGCGGAGCCCCAATTCCCCAAGGAATTGGTTCCAGTGGCCGGCGGAGGAGGGGCGAAGGGGAAGAGCCGGAGGAGGCGAAAGGGGAGGGAGGAGGGTTCCGCCGCGATCCGGGCGCCAGAGTGCGCGCCGGGGCGCACGGAGCCGGAGAAAAGGAGAGCCACCTAAAGCCCGAGGGTGTCCCGCCCGCTGGGGGGAACAGGGGAGAAGCCAGCCGGCCGGGGAGGATGGCTCGAGTGGGAGGGGAAGGACCGCCAGAGGCCACTTGTGTCTGCGGCTCCCCAAGGACCAGGGCCGGGAGAGCTGGCAGCAGAGCGAGCCGGAGCGCAGCAACCTGCCCCTGCCAGCGCCCGCTCGGGAGGAAAAGTTGGGAAGAACTTTTAAGGGCCAGAGAGCCCGAGTGGCAGGAAACGCGAGCAGCCGGGAGAGGAGGGAGGAAGGGGCCGTGCGAGTGGGAGGGGACGGAGCAGGCGCCGGCGGCCGCGATTCCCCCACCCCCGGGCCGGCTCGGTGGCGCTGGGGGCCGGGGAGGCGGAGGGAGCGCGGGGCGCGCGGCCGGGGCGGGAGGAATGCGGCCGGGAGGGCGCGCGCAGGGGGGCGGGCGCGCGCGGCGGGGCGGGGCGGGGGCGCCCGGGGAGCGCGGAAGCGGAGCCCGAGCTCGGGAGCGGCGGCGCGCGGTCCCCGGGGACGTCACGGCGCTGGAATCCGAGGAATGCCGGGCTGCCCGAGCTCCTTCCGCAGGCCCCGGAGAAGTCGCGCACTTTTAACGTGGCAGGTTTGGGGGGGGGGGGGGGGGGGGGAATGTTTGTAAAGGTGGGGGCTGAGCCGGGGGGGACGGGATTAAACTCCCTGGAGTGAGAGTCGCAGGGGTGGCGAAGGAAGAGCCACCATCGCCAACCCCCACTTCTCGGTGGGGGCGGCAAGCGGGAAAACGGAAAAAATCCCACCGAGACCTCGGAAAACCGCAGGGGCAGGACCGCGGCAGCAACTTGCCCACTCCGGCCTGGAGGAAGCACAGTCCGCCCTGTATCGGGAAGCCCTCCGAGCAGGACGTGCCCCTGCAGCCACTGCACTGGGGACGTAGACCAGGGGATAAGGGGTGGCTTCACCGAGCAGCCAGTCTCAGAGTTCTCTCTCCTGGACACCCGGCACCTCAGGGCGCTGGACCTGCTGTCTTAATCCACCCACCCCATCCCACATACACCCCTCTCCTGGAATCGCCAAAGCCGTTTCTTCGCGCCAGGAGTTGGGATAGGTCGTTTTCCCGGTTCTTTCCAAGCCACAAACTCGCCCCACCCTGCCAGGGGGAGGCACTGGGAGGCAACTTCCTTAGCACTTGCGGAGGTGGAGTTAATGGCCCGCAGCCGGGTTGATGGGAAAAGCACGGAGCCAGGAGAGGGACCCAAGGCGTTAGGCCTTGCCCGGCTGGTGACCGATTGGATGACTGAGGAGTATTCCAGCCCAAAGCCTTGGCTACGGTAGCTGTAGAATGAAAGAGTTTGCCTACATTTCTGTGGTCCTTTGCATCACTTGAAACATGCCTTAGGAATCTACCAGGACTCAAAGCCCCGTCCTTTCAACCTTTCTTAGATTGAAAAGCGTCCTTGAAGTCATTGTCACAAGATACTGTGCCGAATTACTTCACTGTCCCACAGTCACAAAAATTCTGGGCCTCTTGGGGGAAGAGAATGGGGAAACCAAAAAGCAAGACCTATTATACCCATCACGTGCAAGTGTGTGGTGACTGTCTTTTCTGAGCATTTGACAATCTCCAGAACTCTAGGAAGCAGAGAAGACACCAGAGGGAGAGAAGGGGGAGGGTGAAGGGAATGAAGATCCGTTTCTCAAACTTCCAAGGAAACAGCTGGAGAGCTTCAATGTGGACTTGCTGGGTTTCCAAAGAAAATTAGGGAGTGCCTTACTGTGGCCCAGGAAGTGTGGAAAGCGCTTTTCGCTCCTCCGGTGTCATTATCCCCATTTCCTAGATAAGGAAAGTGAGGCATGGAGAAATTCCATATCTCACCCAGGGTCACACAGCAGTCAAATCTGATAATGGAGCCTAGTCTGGTCTGGCCCAAAAATGCAAGCTACTTATCTCTTCAATGTTTGAACAAAACAGAATTAAGGTTAAAGATAGGGAAATACCTGCAGGCTTCCCAGGTAAAACCCAAGTGCCTGCTCTTTCCCTGAGATAGAAATGCCTCTTGTTGGTCTTAGAGGAAAGGAAGTGGCATTTGTGTGTTGTTCTAAAATCGCTGTGATACCAAACTCCCAGCACAGCAGCTAAGACAAGTGTGGTGAAGAATGAGCAAAGGACGTACATAGAGACAGGCTTCCTTTTTTAAATCGGAAGTCCAGCTTGAAGTGACAAAAAGCCTTTCATTCTCTGGGTAAGTATGTAAGAGCGAGTCACAGGCTTCTTTCAGAAAGGAGAAAAAAGCAACCCTCGTCTCCTCAGTGTGCAGCAGAGTGAACGGGAGCTTGGCTGAGGGGATAGGTCCCAAATACATCACTTCGGATTTACTTGAAAGCTTTGTCAGAACCTGTCGATACAAATAACTCCCAGAGTATTTCAACTTGTTGCAAGCCTTATTTAAACTACAAATACAGGCAGAATCTCCTGGGCCTCCATGATTCCTCCTTCCTCAGTGTGTTCCTCATGTCAGTTTATTAATGTTATACCTTCAACACATCAGAATCACTGAAAGCAACACAAAACAAGCTCCCCAATCCAAGCACACTGGAGAGGAAGCAGGCTCTCTTAGGAAAACTGATGATCTCTAGGGATCTACTCATTTTTAAAGTCTTATGTATGTAATTATTATTTTGTTGGTTTTTACCCTCCATCTAATTCCAATTCCTAAATGGATATTTGGCAGTAATAGAGGGAAAGGAAATGGGGAGCTTTTTCAAGATATACGTCCTCTCTGTACCCCCTGCTCCCATAGCTTATTCAGCATATTCCCTGGGTCTAAGGTAGAGACTTGGATGGTGTGTACATGTGTACTTATAATATTTTAGACAGTATTGAGATATAATTCACATGCAATAAAAAGCCCAAATCTGGCGTCCATACAATTGATGGCTTTTTCATATGGATACATCCACCACCCAGGAGAGAAAATCCACCACAGAAATTTCCCTTGTGTGACATCTTAGAAAGTATCACCTCTCCAGGTTGACTTCTACCACCGAAGAGGAGTTCTGCTAGTTCTCGAACGTCATTTAACTGGAATTATATTGTGTGTGTACATGTCACAATTTGCTTCTTCATTCTCCTATTGATATATTGGGCAGGTATATTTTGAAACATCTCCCAAGTTTTCCAATTCAGAACCACTGACATAGCAAAAATATAATAAGATAAGCCTAGATTATTCTACACCTAAAAAAATTATTAAGTGACAGACAAGGAAAGAAAAGGAGATTTTAGAACAAATTTAAGAGGGCTTTAATGGTCATATACACTGAGTGGCCAGATTATTGTGATCTCTGAAGGCATAATAATCTGGCCACTCAGTGTGTGTGTGTGTGTATTAGAGGCCTGGTGCATGAATTCGTGCATGGGAGGGGTCCGGCCAGCCTGGCCAGGGGGAGGGGACATGGGCGGTTGGCCAGCCTGCCTGCTGGTCGAACTCCTGGTCGAGGGGACAATTTGCATATTAGCCCTTTATTATATAGGATATACCAGTGATGGTGAACCTATGACACGCGTAGCCATTTCTGATGACATGCGGCCGCCGAGGATGAAACATTTGCTGCTCCTGAGGATGAAACATTTGCGAAATAATGTTTTTTCCTCAAAGTGACACACTACCCGAGTTATGCTCAGTTTTTTGGCGAAGTTTGACACACCAAGCTCAAAAGGTTGCCCATCACTGGGATATACAATGAGTGGCCAGATTATTATGTGTTCAGAGATCATAATAATATGGCCACTCAGTGTATATTCAGAGCTTCTTATCAATAAAAACAAAGTAGGAAATTAACTGGAATATGAACTTCTTATCAGCTAGTGATTTTTTTAAGCTACCTGATTCTAAAGAATGGTCACGTACAGCCACGAACGCATACACAGCACTCCTCCCAGTGCTAAAATAGTCCACAGTGTGAATGGCATCCCCAGAGTTGTACAGTGTGGAGTCCCTGAGGTGAGGAGTTCTCCCTTTAGAGAGAAGTCCATAGGATCTGCTTGGGAAGAATCACTTCTCACACAGAAGACAGCCCTTCCTCCTTCCTAGTTGCATCTTTGAGGCCTTTCAGTTTGGGGAATTAACGGGGTCCTCCAACGCCCAGCCTTTCCACAGATTGACTAAGCCAGGAAGCCACACTACTCTCAAATATTGGTAAAATGATAGGCTTTTGTGGAGGCATGGGTAAGATACTAGTAAAAGTGCACAAGGTATGTTTGGGTTTGCTCTCCAGGCTCGCCTGTCTCCATTTCATCATCGTTCCTAACGTCTCAGCTCTCATTCCTGAAGCCCCCTCATCTCTGGCCACCAAGCCTTCTGGTCATTACCTCTCCAGTTCATTTTCCTTTCTTTTTTCCTTCTGTCAGGAAAAGGCTCCCTGCCTTCCAAAGGGGCTACTTCCTGACCTGCATGAAAGGAGAGAGGGCTCCCATGTCCGTACCTGCCAACCTAGGCCCCAAATGAATTATTTTCTCGTTACCTCCTTCAGGAAAGAATGCAAAGGTTTTTTAGGTTGTATTTTTTCAAGCTGCTGGGAGAAAGTTGGATCTGTTTTCCTGGATAGTGTGCCAGCTCCATGGGGCAATGATCCCGGAGTCAGGTACAGTGGGCAGACGGGCTCTAGACAGATTACAAGTTTTTTCAATAAAAATCTGCACAATTAAACCAATTGTTTACTTTTTAAAAGTTCCACAGGACAGCAATATATATTAATCAGGCAAATCTAGAAAAGGTAATTCACACACATGATTGGTACTTTTCAGGAAGTTGTAAAAGAAATAAAACCCAGGCCCTATTAAGTTTCTTTCCATGTTCCGTGTATTCATTATCATTCTCTCCTAATTTCACCTTAGGTCACAAGCACCCTTTGAATCATGTCTTCAAGGTATGAGCTTCCTGATCACATTCGCCAGGCTCAGCTTGCTGACTTCCCCGCCCCCGCCCCTCACCTCCCTCAGCACCAACCTTGCTTTCCAGCTTTTCCTGGCTTGATGGGAACACACACACCCGATCACCACCATATCCTCTTTGGGGCAAACTGCCACTGAAGAGTGTACCCACCCCTTATTGCTGAAAACCATCTATTATACAGAAAGGGCTTTTACTACTGAAATCTCTTCATTTTTTATGTGAACACTTTTAAACTTTGTAATGGAATAGAGTCATTTAAAAAATCACTCTCCACAGTCATTTACATATGGTTGTTAAAATAAAAAACATAATCTAATGTTGTGTGCAACTGATCTGGTAGATAGGAAGAATTGTCTTAGTACAAATCCTTCGGTTTACAACGAACAAAACCCCACTTCAAATTGTTCAAGCCAAAAAGGAATATATTGGCAGGATACTGGAACGTGACATGGAATCTACGAGAAAGAAGGATAGGACCAGAGAACCAAAAAGGTACTCTACTTCTCTCCTCCTGGCTGGGGGTAATACCCTCCTCTTGTGGGCATATCCAGGTTCCACAGCCATGAGACCCTGGGCAAAGAACTAAAGCTCTCACACCTGGATGCCCTCACCTGTCAAGGGGGAATGGTGAACATATCTACTTCGTGGGGTTGTAGTAATGATGAGTCAATGTGTGAAAAACCCCTAGAACAGTACCTGGTACACACTGAGCTCTCAATGCTACCTATTAATACCATCATCGACCTCATTCTGTGTCTGCAGGCTGGATTTCTCTCCTTCAACGGGGATTGTATCTCAAATCCAAATTGCCAAGAGAAAGAATATGGCTTGAGTCGTCAATCTTATGTCTTGAGGAAGGACAGGCTGCTGGGGCTGAGCCTAGCTCTTTGGGAAGTCACTTCTCAAGGAGTGGCCCAGAGGGGCATCTGAAACCACACCCATAAGAGAAAGGAGAAACATCTTGTCAAAGAGGAGTCCTGGGAATCCCTCCATTCACTCTGTAACGTTCTACACCATCTATGCAAAGGTGATTTCTCCTGTGGAGAAGGAAGTCACCTAGGAAGGTGAGTGGCAGAGGGAGGAGGTAAGGGAACCAATGTCCAGTAAACACTTGCAGTGCTCCAGGAACAAGACTAGGTCTTGTATATGCATAATTGGAGGTAATCCTTATTGCAGTGTTAGTGTTATGGATTGCATGTGTCTCTCCAAAATTTATATGTTGGAGTCCTAGTATGGTTAGATTTGGAGATAAGGCCTTTCAAGGAGATCAGGTTAAGTGAGGCGGAGTCCAGGGGAGGCAGCCAGGAAGCAGCGGGGTGTTAAGGGAGATTTTGATTTAATGGTGAAGTCACACATTCTGGGAGTGTAGAGTCATTTCTGTCCGCAACGTTAATCTCAAAAGGTCAGAGGTACCCTCATTTCTAAGAATAGTTATGAATCTGTCATCCATGAAATGAGCTAAACTGTTCTTCATCCCATTTATGTCCCCACCTGGGCCAGCTCTCAGGAAGGTACACAGCTCTAGAATTTACCATGGCTGGCCAAGGAGCCATCAACACCTTCATGGAGTTGCATGAGGGCAGGTAAATGATAGCTGTAATTATCCCCGTCTAATCTCTAAAATACCTGCCTGTTGCCATTCTGTGGCATGATGCTAGGAACAGGTGCCAGGTTGCTGAGAATAACTGGAAGAGAGAAATTCTGAGTGGAACCTTGAAATCATGGTTCATGGTACATAAAGAAAGGATGGTTAGGCACACTATTGTAAGAAGCCAAGTAAGCCAGGATGTTTCTGAGTAAAAAGTCAATAGATCCCCCTTTTCTTTATGTACAGGGGTGGGTTAAAGTAGGTTTACACAAAACACAGAGTTAATTCTTTAAAAAAAAAAAATATATATATATATATATATATATATATATATGCTTTTTTATTTATTTCATAGAGGAAGGGAGAGGGAGAGAAAGATAGAAACATCAATGACAAGTGAGAATCATTGCTCGACTGCCTCCTGCTTGCCTCACACTGGGGATCGAGCCCTCAACCTGGGCACGTGCCCTGACCTGGAATCGAACTGTGACCTCCTGGTTGTTAGGTCAACACTCAACCACCGAGCTATGCCAGCTGGGCTATTCCTGTATTATTTATTTATTTATTTACTTACTTATTTATTATTGTATTATTTGTCTTATTGTTGTTATTATTTCCTATTCTTACTTATGATTGATCTTTTAGTTAATGATGGCTGGTAATTTAACCTACTTTTGCCCATCCCTGTACATTTTTCAATGCTTTTCCACCAACTTCAGGAGAAAGATATTTGAAGCTAGGGGTCTGTCTTTACCTTCTCATAATGACAGTGTTCAGAATAAAGGGGTCTGTCCAGGTGTGGCCTACTTTCTGATACTGTCTGTGTTTGCTAATATTTGTAGCTGCACTAAGCCTCTAAAACTGCATCTGAAATCTATCCAGCCGGAGAAAGCTAGATTCCAATGTTATGGGCCTCTGACACCATCCTATATAATAAAAGGCTAATATGCAAATCGTCCCCTTGGGAGTTCGACCGCTTGCTATGACATGCGCTGACCACCAGGGGGCGGTGCAGAACAAAGAAAGGCCCCGGCCAGCAGCTGGCAGCCAGGGAAAGGAAGGCCCGGGTTGGCCCTGATCGCCGCCCAGGCCTAGGGTCCCCACCCATGTACGAATTTCATGCACTGGGCCTCTAGTACTTAAGTAAAGCCCCGTAGGTGGCGATTCATTAGTTTGTTTTTTCTTCATCTCTTTGGGTTCTGGGCTTAGTTTATTTTATTTTTTACTGTAAATTAAACAGCCAAATGAAGTTGTCGATTAATAATAATGCAAATGAAAATACCAGATTTATGGAGGTAAAAACTGGACAGCCTTCCAAACGTATTGCAAATTCAGAGATGGCTGGAAAGGAAAACCAAGAACGGGGTGCCTTTGATTCCGACACGGGCAGCTGTAGCCAGAACACCCCTCTGAGAGGTATGGGACATCAAAGGAATCTTCTGCTGTGATTAGCGACAAGGAACAACCTTTGCTGGGGGCGGGAGAGGTCAGGTCGTGTTTGGGATGCCTTTCTAAAGAACATGGACACCCCAGCCTGCAGGGGTGAGGTAGGGTTACCTCGGGTATGGGCATGGCTGTGTAGGAGAGTCCAAAGCAGTAAATCAAAACCTCCCCTAAGACCTGGCTGCTTCCTGGATGCCTCCCCGGGACTGAGGGGTGACTCAGAATGTGACTGGCTCTGGGACTTCAAACATTTCTGAGTTATTCCCACGGACCTGGACAAGGGCAATTAGAGGACTGGTTTGGAATGACTGCTGAGGACCGAAAGATCCTCACAGGGAAAAGCAATTGCCCAGGAAGCTCAATTTCGAGGCGTCTTCTGCTACAACCAGGAGGCAGAGGTACCTTCTGACATACTTAATCGTAGAGGCTAGGAAATGTTTACTAATGCAAGAAGGCACATGCTGGGCTTCCCTCCTTAATCGGCACCTCTGATTTTGTGGGACAGGCAAGAACGAAGTTTTCAAATGGTGAAAGAGAAACTGAATGTTTAGTAACGTATGAGAACACACATGATCTGGCCACTGGCTATATTTCTGATCCGATTTGCAGCTACTCTTCGCTGGGACACTCTGCCCCTGTCATACCCACACTCTGCCATTCCTTGAACATGCCAAGTCCTCTCTCACCTCAGGACCTTTGCAAGTTTCTGTTCTCTCTGCCAGGAACTCCGCTTTCTGGCTGGCGCACACACTTCATTCCTTGGACAGACCTTCCCCAGCTGTCCTGAACCTTTTCAAACCCTATTCTCTATCCCTTCACCCTGCTCTAATTTCCTTGGTAGCACTCACACTCCCTCATATTATATTATCTTTTTATGTTCTTTCGTTTATTACTTTTCTCACCTAATATAACCCTCCGCCCTCCACAGAAGTTCCATTACAGTAGAGATTTTTGTTCGGTTGGTTCACCAGTGCATTCTACTGCGTGGTGCATAGAATATCGTCAACAAACATTATTGAGTATTTGAATAAATTTTTAAAAATATTTTTATGTGAGCATATGCAGTTATTTCGCTGTGCTTAGATTCTACATATATTATGTTATTTAATCTTTATAACCACCCTATTAGATAGGGGTTACAGTCTCCCATTTATAAAGAAATTGAGGATTAGAGAGATGAAGTAACTCGTCTGTTTGGGTTATTTTTAGATTGTGGTTTCTCTGTTGTTTTGTTGTTGTTTTGTTTGGGGTGGGGGGGGTTGATGTTTGTTTAAAGGACCTTGAGTTGACATATCCAGACTTACTCTCACTCTTTTTTTAATATAATTTATTGATTTTTTACAGAGAGGAAGGGAGAGGGATAGAGAATTAGAAATATCGAAGAGAGAGAAACATCGATCAGCTGTCTCCTGCACACTCCCTACTGGGTATGTGCCCGCAACCAAGGTACATGCCCTTGACCGGAATCGAACCTGGGACCCTTGAGTCCAAAGGCTGACGGTCTATCCACTGAGCCAAACCGGTTAGGGCTTACTCCCACTCTTAACACACTGTCTTTCTCAGTTCTTGAACTGCCCCTCTCTCTACTTATTTTATCGTTTTCCTCCCTTTAGGCCCTATTCCTAACTTAATTCTTCTTCTCCAAACTGACACCTGACAGAGTAGATCTAAGAAAGAAACTAATAGTTCAGGTATACACTTCAGCTACATCTCTGGCTGACCTCCTGGCTTTACCATTGACTAACTGTGTGACCTTGGGATATTCTTGGCCATTATTGCTGGAATGATTGGCCTGCTTCAATTTCCTGTTACTCTTCTGGTGTGCCTAACAAATACACTTTGACACCTGATTCTCCAAGTTTCTTTTTTCTTTCTTTTGTTCTTTACCCTGTCCTTTCCTGATGTCTCCTGGGGGACCCCCTCAATCTAATCTCCAGCTCATATATTTACTAGATACTTTATTTAAGCAACCCATTAAAATCTTTATTCAATAACTACAGGATTTTTTATTTTTTAAATTTAATTTTAATTTTTTTTTTTTGCCCTGGCTGGGTAGCTCAGTTGGTTAGGGCATCGTCTCAATATGTCAAGGTTGGGTTTCTAACCGCAGTCAAGGCACATACAAGAATCAAACAGTGAATGTATGAATGGGTGGAACAACAAATCAATGTTTCTCTCTCTCTCTCCCTCTGTCACTCTCTCGCCTCCTCTGTCCCTCTCTTTCTAAAATCAATCAATCAATAACTCTAAGAAAATTTATTTTTTTAAACTTTATTGAGAGATAATTGACAAGACTATAAGATATTTGAAGTGTACAACATGATGATTTGAGGTTTGGTTTGGTTTTTTAGATTCCACTTCTAAGTAATACCAGGCAGTATTTGTCTTTCTCCATCTGGCAGGATTCATTCTTAGTATTTTTAATTCTTTTACTGAACTGCCTATTCTCACTCCATGTTTCCAGTATCTTCTGTCATGTCTTCAAGCATATTTATTATTCTGGTGGTAAATTCCTCTCCTGTTTTCATGAGTTCTGCGTTCTCTGGTATCCCTCACACTTGCCATGCTCAGAATTTGCCCTCTGAGCTCACCTCTGTTCCTGTGGGACCATGAGCCGCCTTGATGAGTGAGCTGCATCGTGGAGAGGGAAGAAGTCTAGCCAGCTTGTGCTTCCCCGGGTGAAATGGTGTGTGTGTTTATTGCTGTGTGCGTTGGTGGGAGAGGTATCCAAGGAACTCTGAACCATCTTTTATTGGAGGCAGGAGCTCTGTATTATAATGGATGCCCACAGAGGGGTAGGAGCAGCGCGTGTGTGGAGGGGGCTTTCCAGGCACTGGGCAGACCAGCTACACTGACCACCATGTGCTCATAGAGATGCCAGTCAAACCTCTGCCTTGAAGCTGCCCATGGCTTCTAGCCTGTGCTCTCATCTCCTACCTCCGCAGTACCAGGAGGGGGAAGCTGCCCACGGCTTTGCAGGGGTGGGGAAAAGGCGGAACTAAGAATTGTTTTCCCGAACCTGGTTCCTATTTGTGACCCCAGGCCCTCCCCATCTCTGGCCACCTTCCCTGCCAATGGACCGAATCTACGTCTATCTGCTGCTGGTTACTGAGCACAGCTCTGAGGTCTCTCATCTCCTCTGACGTCCCTCCCCAAGAGAACACTCCTATTCAGATAAACCAAGTCTAAAATGAAAAAGCTGTCAATGCCGCTTCTGAGGGCCTTTGAACACTGATTAGATATTAAGGAATAATGAAGTGTTTTAGACATGATAACCGGTACTGTGTTTATGTTAAAATAAAGAGTTCTCCTCTTTTAGAAATAAATACTAAAATATTTACAGTTGAAATGTTGTATATGGGTTTTGCTTCTGAATAAAACAGGAGGTGGGAAGTGAATGGAAATATAGATAAAACAAGATTGGCAATGAGTTTATGATTGTTGGAGATGGGTGGTGGATATATGGGAGTTCATTATACTATTCTGATTAATTCTGTATAAGCACAAAGTAGTAACATTAAAAACCTAATAGTAAAAAGTTTAATATATATATATATATTTCAAAAATAGTATGTTCTTATTTTCAACAATATTGAAGTACATAATTAAAAGGTGGGTTGTTGCCCTGGCTGGTGTGCTCAGTTAGTTGGGCGTTTCCCCACACCCTGGAAGGTTGCCTGTTTGATTCCTCACTGGGCTGTGGGATAGATCCCCAGTAGGGGGCGTGCAGGAGGCAGCCCATGTGTCACTCTCACAGCGATGTTTCTCTTTCTCCCCCCCTCTCTCTAAAACTCAATAAAAAATGTTTTAAAAAAGGTGAGTTGTCTGTTTTCATAACCCATTTTCATCTGAACATTCCCTGAGATAATCATTATAATTTTAAACTGATACAGACAAGGTTTTTTTGTGTTGCTACACACACACACACACACACACACACACACACACACACACACGGGTGTTTTTTTAAGTGCAAGAAAAAGCAGAGGCTGAAACCGGTTTGGCTCAGTGGATAGAGCGTTGGCCTGTGGACTCAAGGGTCCCAGGTTCGATTCCGGTCAAGGGCATGTACCTTGGTTGCGGGCACATCCCCAGTAGGGGGTGTGCAAGAGGCAGCTGCTTGATGTTTCTCTCTCATCGATGTTTCTAACTCTCTATCCATCTCTCTTCCTCTCTGTAAAAAAATCAATAAAATATATTTTAAAAAAAAGAAAAGAAAAAGCAGAGGTTAAGCATAAGTTATTATAATATGTAGACTGTCAGTCATTCCTACATTTTGGGTGGGACATACACAGTTTTTTTTTTTAAGTCTATAAGTATACATACCAAACTGTTGACAATATAGGGGAGAAAATGACATTTTTATTTCTGCTCAATTTTGTATTTGAATCTATCAGAGTAAGTTCAAAAGTACTTTGAGGAGAAAACACAATATAATAATTCCAAACTTAGGAAACACATTTGTTTTGGAGTAGGTAGAAGGAATCTTCACTAAAAACAAGTAACCATAAATATAACCAATGTCTTCATTGATTGTGAACACCACCTCAGACTTAGATTTTTAAATTTTATCAAATTTTTACATAACTTTTCCAATGCACACACCTGCACAAACCTCATGGCCTATGACCTCGATTTGATGTCAGGTGACTTGAGTCTTTAGGTCAGCTCTGTATAGGGCACCAAATAAGTAATCAATCCTATCAATTCAGTTTTTTCAACCATTCATTTCAACTAGAATTATTTCATTAGAAATAGCTGATAAGTTAACCACAGTAGACTCTTTGAGGAAAGAGAAAGAGAAAAGAAAGTTCAGCAAGCAAAAAATATAAATAGAAGCCAAGTATCATAACTACATGGACCTTATTTAAAAAACAGAGAAACACTCTGTGTGTGCATCGATCTTATCTCTCTTTTGACAAAGAGCAGGAAGATGGACATGTAGGGCCCCTCTGAGTGCCAGGAACCACCTACTCCCACCCATCTGCCAAGCCAGCTCCATATGTTCTAGAAAATCCATGCAATCTTTTTGTCATATTTTTTTCCAATTAAGGAGAGCAGCTTTTCTTCCCAGTTTCTCTACAAACTCCTTATAAACACTTACATGATGGTGTTTGTGTAAAATTTTATTTATTGTAGACTATACATAGATGGATATTGACTAATGTTAATTATTTTTTTCTATGTACATAGGTGATATTAACATTAATTCAAAAACATTTAATAACCCCCTACTATTTGCTAAGTGCTGATAATACAGACTTAAGATGTTTTTTGGGGGGAACTTATTAAACATCTTCCATATTTAGACTGAAGCAGTCCTTGTTGTCATCTTTAGATACCTTCCTGTACTTAACGCAGAATTTTGAATGAATATATGGTTTTTGATAAAGATACAGGGTCTGGTTTTTTAAATTATACAACTTGTGGAAAACGGTGCATAGCTAGTTTTCTTGAGATATCATTATTACTGCCATTTTCTATATTATTTAATTTAAAACATTGTTCAAATGATATGACACTTGTCATAAAACTTCAAAAAATAATATGACATCATTGAATCATGAAAACAAAATTAAGGTTTAAAAAAAGTGATCCTAAGCATGGAAACACCATTTTTGGCAAAAAAAAAAAAAAATAGCACTTTTCTGTAAGATCTGTAAAAGGATAAAAATGGATTCTAACTTCAAAATTCCTAATATCTGAAAATTATACAAAGGAAGAAAACAATGTTAAAATAAGGAACAAAAAATTTAATGTAAATAATGGCTGTTCTATAAAGTAAGTTACATTTTTGTTATATATATATGTAATATGTATGTGTGTGTGTGTGTGTGTGTGTATATATATATATATATATATATATATATATATATATGAATGACTGAATATTTGTATTGATTTGCAGCCAGCAAAGTCATTGGTACAAATTTTAGTGTAGAAGACAAGTATTCTAGAAAAATCAGTTTGAGAAATCTCCCCCATATTTGTGGAGGAATAGTCATTTCTTAATCAAATTCTGTTACTAAGAAAGTAAATATTAACATATGGCCACACAAATCTATCCATTTCCTAAAAAATGCACAAAAATAAGCGAGTTATAAAAAATTGGCAGGATGGGGATATATGATTCACGTATAAGAGACCCTCCACTCCAGCTGTTGGTAGCCATGCCTGGGCCACATGGCTCTGACCTCAGTGTGTGACACATGGTGAGCTCACCCAGGTCTTAGCAAGAGTTTGTAAGGGGAGAAAGTGACATTTTCACTTGTACTAAAATTGGGATTTCATCCGAGTGGTTCAACTGTGCTTCACTTTGGAGAAAACCTAATAAAAAAAATTCCAAACTTATGAAATAAGTATATTTGGGGGTGGTATCTCATTTAAGGTAAATCATCAAGGCTATCACCATAGGCTTATTTATATCATGTGTACCAGTATTGATTATAAAAAAGAATTCAATATTTACACAAACTCAGTATTTACATACACACACACACACACACACACACACACACACACACACACACTTTCTGATCAGGACCTGAGGTCAGACATTATTACAGGTTGTAACCATTGGTACGGGCCGAAAGCCCCTTTAACTCTAAAACTGTATAGTTCTCTGATAGTTCTCTAAGTTGTTTCCTTCTGCACCAGTGGCATGAGGAGCTCAGTCTCCTAATATGTCCCTTCCCCAAACCTCCTATTTGAAGAGTAGTTGTTGGGCCAGTGCTTGAGGAACTACACAAGTAGTGGACTTCCCGTAGTTCTAGAACTATGGCTATGGTACATCTGGATTTTGCTGGACATGTCAGTAAAAAATATAACCTTTCAATCCCCAAACACCAGTAGAGTACTGAGGTAAAATACACATAAAAATGTTGTCTTTTCTAAAATCTCTGAAAAAATATAAGTTAATACATAAAGTTTTCCCAACTTCCTGTGTTTCTCCCATGTAGTTTCTTAAATTTCCAGTGCCTCCCAACACTTGTCTATTAGTGAAGGATAGCAGTGCAAAAGAGTATGAAATTATATATATGGAAATACATAAAAGACCACTGATTCTTAGTTTACTAATTTATTTATGCCTATAAATTTAAGCCTGTAATTTTTATTCTTGCATAAACTATCATCATTTAATTCAACCCCTGTATCTTTTTAAAAATATTATTTATTGATTGATGTTAGAGAAAGAGGAAGAGAGAGAGAAAGAGAAGTATCGATTTGTTGTTCCATTTATTTATGCATTCATTGGTTGATTCTTGTAGGTGTCCTGACCAGGGATCAAACCTGCAACCTTGGCATATCAGGATGACGCTTTAACCAACCTAGCTACTGGGTCAAGGCTCAACATCTATATCTTGAACTTTCTATGTGCCAGGGCTTGTGCTGAACACTAGATATAAGAGGGTGCTAGACATGCTCTTTGTGTCATGAATGTTAGAAGTAGTGCAGACAGAAATGTTAAATAAATTATTACGCCAAATATATTCACATGGACAAATTGTGCTAAACATAATAAAAGGGAAAAATAATATTGAGAGAAAAATGTGTCTCCTAACCTACAATTGGGTATACTTGAATCTTCAGAATAATTCATCTTTTATAGAAGGTGTTTCTTATCGATCCGCATGATCTCTGAGTCTGGGCTGGGGAATGTGGAACATCCTGTCCCTCCTTTTCCCATCTCTCTTCCTTCCTCTCCCACAGGTGCCAGGTACCAATTTCTTTTTTTCCCCTCCCTCCTTCAGAAAAGACAAACAGACAAACAAAACAAAACAAAACAAAAATAGGCCCCACGTAGATCCAATTATGAAAACCAGTACCTAGAAGAGCCAGCGATCGTCTAGAATTAGCCATGAGAGTGCTCTGCCTGCTGTAAGTGTGTTGTGAATGTTAAGTGAGAAAGCATTAAGTAAATAAGCAGACACACCAGATATCAAGACTCAGGGGGTTGGCCATGGGCCCAAACCCTATGTTCATTTTTCTGTTCTCCTTTTGCTTGGCCCCTTGGCAGCATTTCAGAGTTGACTGCCTCCTTCTTGAAACCCAACGCCTCCTGGCACACTTATTTCACACCCCACCTGCCACCTCTCTAGCCACTCATTCTCCACCTTATCTCTAAATGTTGGAATGATTAGTCCCGAACAGCAAAGCCCAGTCTGGAAGGTTGGAGCCTAGCCCCAAAGAGCCGAGCTGAGCCCCAAAGAGCCGAAGCTAGCTGGGTTGTGGATCATGTGGGCCACTTGCTTTGCATTCTTCTTCTAATAATGAACTTCACCCCACTGACCAAGCACTGGGGGCAGGGGGGAGGGGGGACAGGATATTATCTTCAATTTGGTCTACCTTGGTTTTCTTTAGCAATACCAACAGAGGGGAACAGGGGTTGAAGTTAATGAAGTGGAAATGAGATTCTGAACGATCAGTGCATTTCAATGATTTCTGCTCACCCTTGCAGGCTGATGGCCTGCAATTTCCTTTAGACTTCCCTGGGTAGAGTAGCCTAGACTCATGAGAAGAAATTACCTGTCTCTCGTGGAAGCTCTATTCCCTCTATCTACCTCTATCATTGTAAAGGAAGACTTAATAACTTAGGGAGGCTTGGCACACCCTCCTTGGGGCATGCCTACTCCAAGCCCCTTTTCTTTTCTTTTTTAAATATATTTTTATTGATTTCAGAGAGCAAGGGAGAGGGAGAGATGCAAACATCAATGATGACAGTGAATCAGTGATTGGCTGTCTCCTGCACGCCTCCTACTGGGGATCGAGCCCAAAACCCCGGGCATGTGCCCTGACTGGGAATCCAACCTGGTTCATAGATCGACACTCACCCATTGATTCACACCAGCTGGGCTTGAATCTCCTTTTCAAGTGATTTATTTTCTTTCTCCTAATCTCTAAGAGTCTTCACAAGACTTGCAATCACGGAAGCATTGGGCAGCAGCAGCTTGTCCCTGAACCTGTCTCCAAGGCCCCCTTTTCCTCTAACTTTCCAGAGAGCTAACGGTAGCCCTGCCGTGGGTCCCTTCTTTCCTGTACATTTCCAGAGAGTCAAAGCGGCCCTGCCTCGTCTCTCTCCTGTTCGCTTCGTCTATCCTAGCCCCTTCCGTGTTTCACTGTCCCGGGCTTTAATAAACAAACAAGCAAATAAACAAAAAACTTAGGGAGGCCTGGAGCAGAAAACATTCCTACTTTCTGTTTCTTCTAAAAAGCCTTTGAGATATTTTTGTTAAGAGAGAAGGGGTTTCCCTAGTGTCTTTGGACCCATATTTCTGAAAAGTCCCTCCATGTTACTTCTCTGCATATGGAATGTAAGTAACATCATATATCTTCTATGTACTAATTTCTTCCTCAGTTCCTCCTGTCCTTTTTGGAGAAATAGCTTTCATTTTTTTCAGAATGCTTTTAAATTCTAATGTCAGAGAACTTCTGCAAAAACCAAATATAGGCTTTGTTGATGTGCCGTGGAGGGAGAAGTTGAAATAACATCGAGGCTGGATGATGTAAAGCAGCAAAAAGTCATTGATGTTCTACCTATGTGGAACAGTAAATGACAATAAAAGTCAGCAGGAAAAAAAAAAAAAGAATGAAAAGGATAGCCAGAAAAGAAAAGAAGGGCTTTTGTCTTTAATTGACCCTCTAGCTCAAAGGTTCTACCAGAAGTAGTGGAAATTATAACAGCTCTATGTAGCGAGAGTGCCATGGGTTGAGGTCCTTTATAGGATATTTTTTGAGGACCTAGAGTTTGGCCTGGAAAGAGGTGAAAGGTTGGGCTGAAGAGAGGTTGAGAGAGAGAATTCCAAGCAGAGTTTGAAAGGGGACATAAAGGTCAGAATGAGCCCTAGCCGGTTTGGCTCAGGGGATAGAGCATGGGCTCACAGACTGAAGGGTCCCAGGTTCAATTCTGATCAAGGGTACTTGGGTTGCAGGCTTGATCCCTGGCCCTGGTCAGGGCTTGTGCTGGAGGCAACGAATCAATGTATCTCTCTCACATCAGTGTTTCTCTCTCTGTCTCCCCCCCTCCCTTCCACTCTCTCTAAAAATCAATGGGAAAATATCCTCGGGTGAAGATTAACAAAAAAAGAAAAAAATGTAAAGGTCAGCATGAGCACAGTGGCGGTGACTGTGGTGGGGGCACTGAGGAAGGTGGTCTGCCTTACCCAAGGGAGGGGCTGCCTCAGTGGAAAAGGATGAAGCCTCTGAAGCTTGAGGGTTAGGGACAGGCCTCAGTGTGACTGGGTAGCAGCCTGCTCTCAGTCTGTCTGGTAGAAAGCCTTCATTAAGAGCTTTGTGAACTGCCAAGGAAATTAGTTCCCAATTCCTCTGAGTTAAAGTTCAACTCCCTTCCCCTCCCCCACTCCTTCAAGATCCTGTCCTTTGGCCATAAGACCTTACAGTTGCTAGAATAATGAGGCAGAGAAGAAACGGTTGACATGTTTTCCCTAAGCAATTAATTTGAATAACTAGTGTTCTAGTATTCTGTTCATTTGTTTTCCACTTGAAATTCAAAACAGTCTCATAACTGCTCCACACAAGGACAAGTTCAGCCATTCTGTCTCTCCCTCTGTTACACACACATACACACACACCACACACACATACACACACATACACACACCACACATACCACACATACATACACACACATACACACACACACCACACACACCACACACACACATACACACATACACACACACACACACATACTGCCGGAGTTACCACCTCCTTCCCTCCCTCAGTTTCCAGTAGGTTCTGACCCAGGCCCCTTTAATAGCACTAGCTGGTGAAGGCAGTGGAGGAAATCTTAGCATCTGACCTTCAGCTCATAAATAAGTATGGCTGTGTATATAGTAAGTTGCAGAGGAAAGCAATTAATTGTCATACCACTTAAAAATGCATGCAACATGCCCCCCACCCCTGAAAAAAAAAGATAACGTTGGCCCAAGAATCTTGTATTGTTCTTCTTCTTCTCCCCGTTCCCCGCCCCCCCCCCCCCCCCCCCCCACTTAATTTCTGAAATCTACCAGGAAGATCTCAGAGAGTGATTAGAGTTTCACAATTCTGGTCCTTCATGAGGTTCTGAAACACTCCTTTTTGGGACATACATGGCTGTGTTGATCTCTATTAGATATGGTCTTTGCCCAGATGCCTAACTCAGTCTGCTCTCCCGCTCTTATCTTCAAGTGAAATCCAAATCTCCAGGAGGAACTTGAAAAAAACACACCACACAAACACCTGGTCTGGCCCAGAACCTTAAGGGCAGAAAGCCAGAGTAGACTCTCCAGCTGTAAGAATCAAACCATTCATTATCTGGCCTCGGGTCTGCCAGCCCAGAGGGAACAGGAAGCTTGCTTGTGAGTCCAGGGCGATGGAATGCAAAACCCCAAGCAGTTATTGCTGTGGTTTTAAGCTTTGTCCTGGGAGTTAAGAACAATCTGAACTTTCTTCTAAATAACATTCTAGTCAATAAATACCTACCTAGCACCTACGGTCTTTGAATTTACTCCAGTACGAACCCTTTACACAGTATGTTAACACCCTATTAGTTTTTTAAAGCCAATCTAATAAGGGTACAGAGTGCCCAGGTCGCCTGGCTGATTAGGTTGCTATTTAAGACAGAGCAGATCAAATACCCTCCCTAAAAAGCCTCAGTAGGCATTTGAATGCCTTACGTAAACCTCAGCCAGCTACTGGACAACATTGCCCATGGGTCGCACTTGATTTATAGTTTACAGATTCATCTAGGCGTGAAGAGCCCATTTCAGAGGAAGGGTCTGAGTTTACCATAGTTAACATAGATGGGCTTTGAGACTCCAGGCTTGTCAGCAATCCAGTTTAATAGCTCATTTCCAAATCCCTTCTTGGAAAAGGAATTCAGATTACATAATCATGAAAAACAAACCTGTTGCCACCCAGCATGAACTAACATGTTACAGTACTTTATGGCCGAAGGTTATTAAGCCAGCACCCAGCTTCATGCACCAAGGAGAACAGTGGGAAAATGAAAACCTGCCAATTTTAAGTTATGCCACTTAGTAGTAGTGACAGGGGCAATTCACCTTAGGACTTGGGGTGGATTAAATAGGTGCTCATTACTGCTGATTAGGACTGTATAGTCATTAGCAACCTAGAAGCCTATTAGAGCAATTCTTTAGATGAGCTCTTGTTAGGAGGAACACCACCTTGGGAGTTTCTAGTCAGCCTCAAGATTCCCATCAAATGCCTCCTCTGCTGGGCAGCCTTCCCTGACACTGTCCCCCTAGGCAAGTGAAGCAATGAGCTCTGATCTTAGAACATCTATTGAATTTAACCAAAGAATTCTGGGGTTGTGGGTTTTTAAATATTTCATTGAAGGTGAACTTGGAGATAAAAGACCCTAAATTAAAATTTAATCTGCCCTGGCCAGTGCTGCTCAGTGGTTAGAGGGTCGGCCCCACACTCTGAAGGATCACAGGTTCGATTCCCAGTCAAGGGCACATACCTGGGTTGCATGTTCGAACTCTGGCCCTGGTCCGGGCATGTGCGGAGGCAAACAATCAAATGTGTCTCCCTCACATTCTCTCTCTCTCTCTCTCTCTCTCTCTCTCTCTCTCTCTCTCTCTCCCTTTCCTCCCTTCCCTTCCATTCTCTCTAAAAATCAATGGAAAAAATATCCTTAGGTGAGGATTAAATAAAATATGTATTTTTTTAAATCTACACTTCCTGGTTTAAGAGCCATACACAGATTCTGTCCTAAGAGTCCTGCTTCAGGTTCCCAAATGAAATCTATCAACATGAGGCTGGGTAGACAACCAGACATTAAGGAGGTTACCTTCTCATTTCATACAGGTAGCCAAATGAGAAGGCTTTTCTGCCTCAAGCAAAACTTTGACCTAAATTTCTGTTTTCAACACAGAAGTGAAAAAACCAACACAATTTGATTCATCACCAACTCAGCACATAACCTTTCCCTATGGCTAATACACTTCATAAACTTACTATGAGGTGTAAAAACCACCTTAGTTCTTCCAGCAGAAATTACAGGTGAGTGAATGACACGATAAGTACCAATAGCTATCTATTGACTACACACCATGTGGCATGGTACGGAGAGCTTTACACAGATTATCTCACTTAATCCTCATAACAGCCCCAGAGTGAAGACAGGTTGAGCAATGTGCCCAATGTCTCAAAGAGGGTAGGTGGTGGGGCTAGGAGGTTCTGCACTGTGCAACCTCCTGGTTATCCAATGGCATTAGAATCTACATGACAAGGAACAAATACACTCTTTAATTGCTATGATCAGCAGGTCACCTTTATACATCCTGAATACATATTCTGTCATCTTTGCCTTTTTCGTGAAATAATACCCTTTCTCTTGGGAATTAAAAATAATATGCACCCCCGAAAAGTGTTGATTGCCTGTTTTATAAATAGTCAAGGGTTCCTGTTTTCTCGTTCTAGGATCTCAAAAGCACATTCTCCTGGAAGGGAAAATATATAAGGGATAATCTGGTTAGCAGATACCAGTCAAGAGAGATGCCGAAGTCAGATGCCTCCACTGCCTTTACCTTTAGCTGCTCCTGCTTCTCCAAATTCCAAGAAGCAAAGGAGACAGGAATACACAGTTTTCTTCAGTTCCTTTGTGGGTCATTTGCACTTTACCTCATCCACTGAGCTTTTGGGCGGGGCAAAAGAGAAATGGTTATTCTCCAACATTTTCTCTCCCTTCCTCTCCTAATAACTGTCTTTCACCAGGTAGCTGGGAGAGTACCGTTTGATGAGTTTCTACTATTTGGGGGCCCTTTGGTCTCTCATTCACACATTCTGCATATATCTATTGAATATTTACTATGTGCCAGGCATTGAACTAGTCCTCAGTGTTCAATGCCCAACGTTTTTGGTGGCTACTCAGAGGACTGGTTTCCTATGAAGTCGGGCAGGCTCCAGATGCTGTTGAGATAGCTCATCCTCTCTCAAAATCAGGAGTAGTTTTAGGGTTGGGAGTGTGAAGAAGCAGAAGTCAGGACCCGGGTAAGAGGGGAAGGAAGTGAACCATCATAAGATGTTTGTCTAGGGTTTGAGAAGTGAGGAATGTATGGGAGCCACAAAAGTTGCTGCTTAGTTATCTTGCATCATACTGAAGGTAAAGAGTACCTTTTCTGAAACCACGGCTCAGAGGCTCGGTATTTATGACTTCCCTTCTCCACAGGCCAACGGGCCTCACCTAACACATTGGGATCTGAATGCATGTAACAGATATAGGGAGACCATCAATCTCAATTTGTCTGAGACCATCTAGGGCTGTTCAAAACATATATTATCCAAGCAAAATTTTGAAACATTTTTAAAAAACATATTTTAATTGATTTCAGAGAGGAAGTGAGAGGGAGAGATAGAAACATCAATGATGAGAGAGAATTGTTGATTGGCTGCCTCCTGCACACCCTCTACTGGGGATAGAGCCCGCAACCCAGGCATGTGCCCTTGACTAGAATCGAACCCAGGACCCTTAAATCTGCAGGCTGACACTCTATCCACTGAACCACACTAGTGAGGGCTTGCAACATATTTATATTGATTATCAGAATATTAAAAATAATATAAGCAGAATAACTGTTATATATATAATAACTGTTATTTATATATATTTATTATATACTAGAGTCCCGATGCACGAAATTTGTGCAAGAGTAGGCTCTTGAAGCCCCGGCTGCCTCAGCCCTCACAGCTCCGGCTGCCTCACGGCCCCACGGCCCCACACTCTCCCTCCCAACCCCGCCCACTGGTTGTTCCGGAAGGTTGTCCTGCCATCCAGTCTAATTAGCATATTAGCTCTTTATTATATAGGATAATACATATATTATATATATTATTCGGTTTCTTAGCATTTTCATTTGCTAGTGCTCTGTTATTGAGATATTTCTGAAGAATGTAATTTTTCAGTATGGTCTTATTATATACATATTTTTTTCATAAATTTGCCACAGTCTTTCTCACTTGACACTTCTCTGTAGCCCACAGTATTTTCAACTGAGAAATCTCTCTTCAGGTGGTGAGGCTCACGGTATTCTCAGAACAAATTCTGCTAAATGGAGGAGATCCCCAATTCTATTCTTTTTAGTTTGAAATGTATAAATATTTCAGCTGAGATATTTTCACAGATCCC
This sequence comes from Cnephaeus nilssonii, assembly GCF_951640355.1. Taxonomy (NCBI): domain Eukaryota; kingdom Metazoa; phylum Chordata; class Mammalia; order Chiroptera; family Vespertilionidae; genus Cnephaeus; species Cnephaeus nilssonii. Next base: position 28,114,467 of record NC_137092.1, on the reverse strand, counting down.
TTATGTTTGGCTCTATTCAGAGTAAATTTTTAAAACAAATACATTTACAAGGCAAAACTTGCCTATAAGTTGTCTCTATTTATATTTTTTTAAAAAATCTATATATATAAAAGCCTAAGCGACTGAATAGTCGACTGGTCGCTATGACGTGCACTGACCACCAGGGGACAGATGTTCAATACACTGGATCGGGCTCCTTCCTGTCTGGAGGCTAGCGGGGATCATGTCAAAACCAGCTATCTGACATCCCCCGAGGGGTCCTGGATTGCAAGATGGTACAGGCCAGGCCAAAGGACCCCTAGTTTTGTATAATTTAGATGCTTCAAAATTGTTAGCTTTTGCAGTTTCATTCCATCCTGGGATAAGATATACATTTGTGAAATAAAAACAAGGAGCTTCATCAAAATATTATCCCACAAGTCAGGATATTTCAGGGCATAATTATAGAATTCATAATTAAATCCTATAAATTGATTAAGTGCTCAATGTTTAATTTATTCAATTCTTCCCTTGCTTTTATAGCATAAATTTCAATATCTCCCCATTTCCAAATTTTATTGTTAATAACTGCAGTTCTCTAAAAGCGTATTAGAGCCCAGCTGGCATGGGTCAGTGGTTGAGCATCAACCTAGGAACCAAGAGGTTGTGGTTGGATTTCCAGTCAGAGCACATGCCCAGGTTGTGGGCTCGACCCCCAGAGTGGGGCACGTAGGAGGCAGCCAACTAATTATTCTCTCATCATTGATGCTTCTCTCTCTCTTTCTCCCTTCCTCTCTGAAATCAATAAAAATATTTTTTTTTTAAAAAGCATAATAGAACATTTCTACTCTATAGATTTTTTATTTAGCAAAAAATTTATTGACAAGAAATAGAATATATGAAGAATTTGTATTTCTTTGATCTTCACAATAAAAATTTTTTATCTTCAATGTTAAGATTTTTAACTGAATTTATGATAGCATTCATAATAAACTCAGATGAATTTTTTTACTTTGATTCTATGAATTTAATGGAAAAAATTGAACAATGATTGGAATAAATTTTAATTTGAAGCATCTGTTGACACATAAGAATGGAGTCATTTAGCTGTCTGCAGAGTTCTTCTGTTAATTAAACGAAACACATTAACAGCTATTGCTTCATATTTCATGCTTGTTCATGAAAACCTTAAAATAATGTCTAAGGTTTAAAGTAAATTCTGGGGCCTCGGTAGTATATTTATGACTTATAGTTTTCATTACTACAGGGCCCATGGTAAATGGTAAATGTTGGCAAACATTTTATTTATGTTATGTACTCATCATCAACTTTACTGAGAAATTAAAATTGTGTACTTAATTTTTCACTAAATATGCATTTTTGTTTTGGTTCTTGAGCTCATTGCTGCTGACAGAGTTCATTAAAAAATCTTGAAAAAGATGAAATAGTAATAAACAATAAAGTAAATAAATAGAGCAGTTGTAGATTTATACTATTTAGTATATAACAAAACCATTTTAGCAGGATTGTTCATGCTACTCTATATAAGCTCTATGGCAGGCATTCTCTTTTTATTTGTTTGTTTTTTTGTTAATCCTCACCAGAGGATATTTTTCCATTGATTTTTAGAGAGAGTGGAAGGGAGAGGGAGAGATAGAGAGAGGAACATTGATGTGAGAGAGAAACATCAATTGGCTGCATTCTGTGCATGCCCAAACCTGAAACCTGGGTTATGTACCCTGACCAGGAATCGAACCGGCAACCTTTTGGTGCACAGGACAAACCTCAACCAGCTGAGCCACTCCGGTTGGGCCTGTGTGCTATCCTTAAAGTGAAGAAGTTAGTTTCCTGTGTCAAGAAAGGTTTTGAAAAAGTGGGAGGGGTTATCACTGATAGTTTGGATTTAACCACTTGTTACATGTCTTTGCTTAGGCTATCTCACATACTACCAGAGAACACCATGGTAGAAAGTAGAAGTACAAAGTGATCTACCAAACCAATCTAGCATTATTTTTGATACACCTATTAATAATAATATTCTGTTAAAAGCAGTAACAACAACTCTGGGACACATTAAAACAGACAGATACCAGGACAATAGAAGTAAACCAGGAAGTATATTCACCTTATCTATTGACCACAGGAATGTTTCATAAATTAACTTTTTTTTTTTTTAACAAGCCAAAGTTTATTTAGAAAGTCACAGAGGTAGAAGAAGTGAGTCATAGAAGAAATGGACTCAGGAAACAAATTACAGAAGCAAAAGAAAGACCTATGAATGGATTTCTGTACTACACCCCAAACCTTTTTCCTTTTAGTGTTAACGGTTTTATTGATTTTAGAGAGAGAGGGAGAAGGAGAGACAAACATCAATTGGCTGCCTCCTGCATACTCCCTACCAGGGATTGAGCCAGCAACCTTTTGGTGCAAGGGAGGACACCCAATCAACTGAGTCACACCAGCCAGGGCTACACCCCAAACCTTTAAATCAGAACTGGGTATAGCCTAAATTTTTGCATTTTAGAAAATCTTTTCATGATATTCTTAGGGACACTAAAATTTTATTCCTGGTTTAAGGGAATTTCTTCACTTTTCATTCTAATTAGTCAAACACCTGATCATAGGGATTGGGAGAATCATGCACTTTATTTCATGGTGAACCTAACACCTGGATCAAAACTATTATTGAAAATGAACTGGGGACCAATTGAACTGTCATCTCCTTGAACAAACTTGTCTAGCAGGTTGAGAGACTGACTTTTGACTATATGTATATTTTCGTTTTGGAACCTTGGGCCTGTACCAGCCACTTTCTTTCTTTGGGCATCAGGTTTCCAACAAAGGAATAGAAAATATGATAAACATTGATTTTTAACACTTTGGCAGAAATAATTACCATGTAAGCATTCTGTCCATAAGAAATGCTACTGAAAATTTAAAATTATATAAATAATTCCACTTTATTCATAAAATTGCTGTTTCAAGACTCATTAGAATGTGTTTTGAATTTCTATAAGGTAATCGATTGCAGAATGATGAGGGTTTACCTGTTTAAGCTGTTTTCTTTACTTGCTTTTTTTTTTTTTTTTGCCTGTGAATTTTTGAAAATAGCTTAATCTCATTGACCTCAGCTACAAAATGAGGATTTCAGTCTAGAGGGAATCCAATGCTTGTTCTACTTTCCCAAGTTCATCTTTTATATCTTTCTTGAATGTTTGGAATTTCTTATTATGTGCATGTGTTATTACTTTGTTAATAAGAAAGACTATATAAGCAGTAGGATTATGGGCCATTATTTTTTCTGTGGTTTTCCTCTACTCTAAACAAACAAATGTTATATTAAAACAAAGTAAACAAGAACATTAGATACATTGAAGGAAGAGGGAGAGACAGAGGGAGGTAGGAAAGAGAATGTAGTGAGTCAGGGTGTGGGGCTGCAGTGACTTTTAAAGATTTTTCAAGGCATAGGGAATCACCTAGTGGTTGGAATAGAAAAAGCTTTTTAAAAGTTCAAGATCCCTTTGCTTGTGCTTTAGTTCACATCACTGAGTCCTGTCCATATGGCTTGTAATCAATTTGCTTAAAACATATAGCCTTGGCTCATTTGGTTGAGTGTCATCCAGTTCACCAAAGGGTTTCTGGTTCCATTCCTGGTCAGGGCACATATCCAGGTTCCAGTCTGATCCCTGGTCAGGGTATGTGCATCGATGTCTCTTTCTCGCTCTCTCCCTCCCTTCCTCTCTTTCTAAAATCAATAAAATAAAAAAACCCACCAAAATGTTGAATATTTTTTGGTAATCAACTTTATTTAAATCATACAAATGAGTTGAATATGTAATATTTACTACCCTGAGCTTTTCTTTCCTTATCAAAAATTCCTTAACATCAAACTTTGAAATTCTTGTCCCAAAGAATGTGTTAAGTTCACTGGTACTTTAGTCAAAAGAAGTCCAGATATGCACAAACCAAGCATAACCCTTATCTACCAGAAACCCCTGGTTCTAAAACCACCCGCTACCAGGCAAATCTATTATAATTACACTTCGAATATCACAGATGAGGTAGGTGAGGTTCCATCTACATAACAGAAGCTTCGGATACATTTGGGACACCAAGACTGATTTTTCACTCGCTGAAAATAATAAATAATATGTGCAGTTTGGGTTATGATTTATTAATAACCAGAGACTGAGATAAGGACGGAGATGGAAGTTGAGTTGGGTGATGATTCCAGGAAGCAAAGTGAGGAGAAGGGAGAGTGACAGGGAAGGAGGAAAAGCCAGTCGTAGGGTGCTGTTTCACAATTGTTGCGGTAGGTGCCAGGGGTCTGATTCTTCCGGGATCTCTCAGAACAGCCCACGTGAAAGATGCAACACAAGGCCTTTCTTTATCCACTCGTTCCTGACCCCACTCATTGAGGATTGCCCCTGGACGCTCTAACTGCCCTCAAAATTCCTGGCTGTTCTTGTATACTGGCTTAGCAGGCTGCCTTAGTTTCAGAGACAGTTCTAGAGCAGGGGACTGGAGTGATCCATGGCTTGCACTTGAGGTGGAAACAGTCTGAGCCCACACAGAACTACCTACCTACCACAGCTGTGGCTGCCATCAAGGTGGGCCAAGGGGATGGCATCAAAGTCCTTGCTATAGAACATACCTTAACCTACTCCACTTGTCTTTGTGGTTTTTTAAAATATATTTTTATTGATTTCAGAGAGAAAGAGAGAAGTAGAATCATCAGTGACGAGAGAGAATCATCGATCAGCTGCCTCCTGCATGTCCCCTACTGTGAATCAAGCCCGAAACCCGGGCATGTGGCCTGACCTGGAATCAAACTGAAACTTCGTGGTTCACAGGTCTACGCTCAACCACTGAGCCATGCCAGCCAGGCTATCTCTCTCTCTTTAGCATGCTGTCACCTTTTCCCACCCACTACTTTTCCCAGGAGCACCCTCTCTGAAGCACACCCACACTTTCCCCATCGTCTTTCCTCAAGGCAGGTGAGTACCTTTGCTGGGTCTCTCTCTGTCTCTCTGTTTCTCTTTCTCCTAAGCTCCAAGGGCCCTTCTTTTGCCTCTGTAACAGCTGGCTCACTTCTACCTCTGTGAATTTCTAAATAAACTTTTGCTAGTATTAAAAAAATTAAAATGTAGAAATATCACAGAAGTTGCTAGAATAGTTTCCATTACATAATTGTTCAAGAAGTGAATGTATTTCTTCACTATTACAGAAGAGCATAGCATAAGGCTTGGCCACATCTAATAGCAAATGTAAATTTCTCATTCAAAACACTCTATTACATGTCTTTCTATTTCTGTTTTCTTCAGGCAGCTAACAAATCTATATATATAAAAGGCTAATATGCTAAGTGTCCCTCCGTCCGTCTGACTGGTCGCTATGACACGCACTGACCATCAGGGGGCAGACACTTAATGCAGGAGCTGCTGAGCTGCAGAGACTTGGCAGCAGCAGTTCTCGGGTGACGCACCCTGAAACCAGAGAGGAGGGAGCCCGATTCCTCGAGGGCCGTGCAATTCCACCTTCAGCCATGGGTTATGTTGTTGCTGGGACACTGTCGGCCCGAATCTGGTTTACTGCACACTTGCATTTGTGTTTCACACCCTGTACAACAGCAACTTTGCAGAGTGCCCTCTCGCACTCTGGGACCTCTTGGGGGATGTCAGAGAGCCAGTTTTGGCCCAATCCCCACAGGCCTACCGGAGGGACCCCGCTCACTCTGCAAACTCAAAGGAGGAACCGAAGGAGGCTGGCTCCAGGGCGTGTCTGGCCCATCTCGCCAGTCCCGCCCCACTGGCCACCTAATTAATTTTCTTTCAATGTGCATGAATCCGTGCACTGGGTCACTAGTAGTTGAATAATAACCTGGGAAGCAACGGGTTTGTAATTGGTGTTGGAGTCAGAATTTGGTTAGAATCCCAAAATGACCAGATACTAGACTGTATGTGCGAAGTACAGGGAATTACAAGAGACACAAGGATGAACTGAAACAGATTTCACTCTATAGGAATTTTTGAGTCTGGTGGGGAAGCCAGACATAGAAATAAATATAATGTGTCAGCATTATATTTTTAGGAAGTAATTATTTCTAAGATTGGGTGAGAATAGGAATGTTTTATGAAGAAAGTGGCATTTGAATTGGGTTCTGAAGTAGAATTTCAGTGAAAGGATAGGGGCAATATAGGTTGTGCTAACCGTCTAAGGAAAGGTAGAGAGAGGTTTACACAAAATTTAGACTCTATTGAGGAGCATAATAACCCCAGAGATATATTAATTTAACAATCTACCCTAGCTGGTTTGGCTTAATGGACAGAGTGTCGGACAGAGGGTTGGATTCTGGACAGAGGGTTGGATTCTGGTCAAGGGCGCATGCATGCTGGGGTTGGGGACTGGATCCCCAGTAGGGGGCGTTCAGGAAGCAGCTGATCAATTATTCTCTCTTACCATTGATGTTTCTCTCCCTTCCTCTCTGAAATCAATAAAATATATACTGTATATTAAAAAATAAAGACAATTCATTGTTTTGCTCCTGCCTTCAGGAGCTTCTTTTTAGTTGAATAAGGAAATAAAACAAATACATAAACACACACAAAACAGTGGGCTTCATAAAAAAGGAGAGATTACACCTTTTTGGAGATTCTTCTGGCTTCAATGCCCTCCTGTGGAATCCCAGCTAACAAGTGTCCCGAATCACTCTTTAGAATATGATCAATGCGGGGAGGGGAGGGGTAGCTACGAAGAGCAGAGGGGGCGGGTTTCTTTCTTTCTTTCTTTATTTTAAATAATATGATCAATGATCATAAAGGACAGCGGTTAAGAGGTCCTGGGATGGATTTCAAATCACCTAGCTTTTGTGTGCCTCGCTTAACTTTTAAATAAAATGAGAAGGCTTACCTAAAAGAATGATTAAGAATGACACTGGATGAAGAATGCATGGCAAGCACAGCACCATGCCGTGAATTCTATTTAATAAACAAGTAGAAAAGTAGGTGCAGTATTAAATGTTTTCACCAGAGAGCACTCTCCCGCTGGCAGCAGGTGATAGACCACACCCGCCTAATCAGCGGCCGGGTCCCCAGGCTTTTGCGGAAAAAGCGGTTCAAAACTTCCTCCAGCAAAAGCACGTGGGCTCCGCCTCCCGCTCCCCCCCGCCACGCCCCTTTTCCAACAACAAAAAAAGCCCTGGAACTCCGGCGCCGGTACCTCACGTGGGGGAAAGGGGGGGGGGACTTGATTTTTAAATCCATCCGAAATGGCCAATCAAAGGCGGCAATCCTAAAGCGCGGAAGCGGATTGGCCCAGCGCTGCTCCCAGCGACCAATCGGTTGGGGAAGCGAGTTTGGTCGAGACCGGAAGTGGGCGAGTCGTAAACGGGTGGCGGCCGCGGGCCGTTTGAACTGGGGTCTGGGCTCCGAGCCGCGGAGGCTGCGCCGGAACCCGACGCTGCGAGGGCATGTTTTTCCTTGCCCGCTGGTGAGGTGAGCGTCCTGCGTGGGTCCCGGCCGCGCGGCGGGCGTGTGGGGGGGGAACGGGGAGGGGATGCCTGTGGGATGGCGCCCCCCCCGGGGGTCCCGGAGGTGCAGCGGACCGCCCCCTCCCACCTGACCCGCCTGGAGAATCTGGTCCCGGGAAAGCTGTGTTCGCGCTGGGGGCCCGACACCCCGCTCGGTCGTGAGCTCGCCCTTTGGGGGACCCGTTTCCGAGTCTGTGAGGTGAAGGAGTTGGGGGTCAGCGTGTATTTCCTGTAACGCGAGCCAGGGGCTCCCATTTGACAGGGGGACGTGGGTTTTGGGCTGGGCGGCGGCGGGCGGTGCGCCGAGGGTTCGTCGCGAGAGCACGGCCCCGTTGCCTTCCACGTTGTGTGGACGCGATTGTGCTCCTGGCTCTGCTCTGCTCTGAGGACCCAGACAGAGACGGCGTGGGCCCTGGCCTTGGGCGTGGTCTGGAGGAGCAGGTGTTTTCATTCTCGGACTCGGCACTGGAGGCGGGGAGTGGGGTTTCTTGGTGGAAATGGAGGATTCTGATAAGGGGAAGGCGTACCAACGGGCCTGCAGTGCTGGGGTCTGTGCGGAGTCACACGTCGGCTTCCTCGGGCGCCTTTCGGGGTGGGGTGACCCGGGCAGGAAGAGTGTCCTGCAGATAGACCTGAGAGAGAGCATTTTCTGGAAGGGACGATGGTCCTGTAAATCCTCTTTGCAGGAACTTTGACTTTCAAGTTCCTGCAAAGAGGATTTCTACACCAAGCCCCCCCCCCCCCCCGCCCCGTTCCTCATCCTTTGCCCTCTACATCTTATTTTTAAGGTTTACATAGTTTTTGTCCCCCTCCTCCCCCCGTGACTCCATACAGATTCTTGATGCCTTAATCAGAAGAAGTCTGCTCTAATCAAAATTAGCCTTTAACGCCTTCTTTATCGCCGTATCTTAGATTTTTGAATTGGGAAAGCATCGGACTTGCCAGCCTTCCTTGCTTATTTCATAACCTCCTCTCTGTCATCCTTCTACATTGCTCCTTTTTTTTATATTTCGATGTCTGTGGCGTCTTGGTGGTATGGTCTCAGTGACGGGCAGATTGTTGAGGTGGGTCGCAGTGTGTGCCTCTGGGATCTGTACCCCCCCCATCCCTGAATGAGCAAGCTGGGTTTGGAAGGGACCGAGCGCCCTGCTGGGACAGTGTACATTGTCCTTTGTTGGTGGAGAGGCTTGAGACTCCCTTCAGGAGTTTTTTGGGCAAATGGGAGGGGAGTTTTAAGATGTTGCGTTCAAAGAACTGACATCTGGAAGCCAGAGAATTAAACAGGCAGAGAAAACACCGCTTTCCAAAAGCGTGATGTCTGAATTGTTTTCCCAGACCTTTGCTTCTCTCTCTTAATAATCAAAAATCTCTTTTTTTTAAATCATCCTTAGTACTTTCATCAACTATTGATTAGTTTTTCTGATAAAAAATTTCATTGATACAGTCGATTGAAATAAAACACTAAAATGGTTTTGGGCTTCAGTTAGTAAAAAAATTTTTCACTCTTTTGCCAAAATAACTGTAAAATGAATGTTTTTTTTCTTTCACTTAAGTACTAAAGGCTAAGGAATAAAGAACAGTTACCATGCTTTTTTCCCAGCTGATTTAAATGTCCTAAGATTTGGCTGAGAAGGAGGTAGGCCACTTCCCTTTTGGTACCGTAAGCTGAAATACAGAAATGAGAAAGTGTCCTAAGGCTATAGAAGTTGCCATCATGATTATCCCCATTTTGCAAAGGAGAAGAACCACGGCACAGAGCACGTTAAATGACGTGCCCAAGGTCACTGTTTCCTGGTCAAGGTCTGTCTGCACATGACTTGACTGCATTTTGCAGTGGTTCTAGTACTAACATGTAGTCATAGCTTTGCCACTCATTAATTCAACAAATGAGAACGGGGAAGGTGAGGGAGGTACCTTTGTCACGAGAAACTATGACCAGGTTGTGGATCTCCCAGGGGAAGAGGGGACAAAGAGGGAGTGGGAATTGATCGCATGAAGAGGGGGGAAAAGAGCATTTACAGAATAACTTGTGTATTTTATTTGCTTATAGAGCCCACTTCACCCAAAACATTATGGCAAAATATTCATATTTTGTATAATGGAAACAAACAGTAGTAGAAAGCAGGTAGCAATCTAAAGTCAAAAAGGAGGAATAAAAACAGAAAGCAAGGGGATGCCAAACAAGCGTACTACGTGCTTCACACATCAGGTTTATTGGTAATCACCTTCAGAGGATGGGGAAGACAGATGTTATGCTTTGTATCTTTTGCAGTGAGAAGTTTTCAAACTTGATTCTTAGGAGTGGTTCCGTAGACTCATTAATCTCTGAGACTTGAAGTGTCCTTTTCCTATCTATAGTTAGACCAGCAGCCTGGTTCTTCTCTCCAGTTCACTGACAGATGTTTGAATAACAAAGAAAGGAGTCAACATGAGCTGGGCTTTGGAAGAATGGAAAGAAGGCCTGCCCACCAGAGCTCTTCAGAAAATCCAAGAGCTCGAAGGACAGCTGGACAAGCTGAAGAAAGAGAGGCAGCAGAGGCAGTTTCAGCTGGAAACCCTGGAGGCTGCGCTGCAGAAACAAAAGCAGAAGGTACCCCTGGCACGCTGGTGTTTACAGCCCGGCACTCATTCTGTGGATGCATTGTTTCATCTTGGCCTGTTTGGTTTAGAGCAAAATGATTTTGCTATATCTTTAGGTGGTAATGACCCCTGTCCTTTTTAGAGTCATTTTAATTTCATTTACCTCGTTTTTCTCCATCCTCTGTTCTCATTTCTGCTTACCTGCTTGTATCTAGGGGGGACAGGACAGAACACTTTGTGGTCCAAATAGCAACCACTTTTTGAGAGTGGGCTTTTCAACTTGATATTCCCAGACCTGTCTCTTCAGGGCTAGTAAATGAAAACTTAAACAGCTCCTCTTTCTTATCTCTTCACTAACCAGCAAAGTGGTGGTACAGTTGCTGCTTCTAAAATGTTTTAGCCAGTGGGATAATTTTCCAGTTTCTTACAATAATGGATTTTAGCAGTCAGTTTTGAAAATGAGTTGCTAAGGAAGATGTATAGGGCTTGTTTTTGTTGTTTTAATTCTTGAAAGCGTACATGTAGCCCTGACCAAAGGTAATGTAATGCATGACTTTGTAGAACTTTTCTCTCTAGAGGCTTTAAAGGGAGGTCTTTTAAATATCTGCATTCATCAAGCATTGCCACTGGATTATTGCAACCCTGTCTCAGAAAATGAGTCGTCAGTGTTAAGCTCAGATTTATAAATCATACCCAGCAAGTTCACGAAGTAAGAGACCTCTTTCCTTTTAAATAATCCCCGTTAGGTTGAGAATGAAAAAACAGAGGGCACAAACCTGAAAAGGGAGAATCAAAGCCTGATGGAAATCTGTGAAAACCTGGAGAAGGCTAAGCAGAAGATTTCTCACGAACTTCAAGTCAAGGAGTCACAAATGAATTTCCAAGAGGGACAGCTGAGTTCAAGCAAGAAACAAATAGAGAAACTGGAACAGGAACTTAAAAGGTAATTTTTTAATGGTATTTATATGGATGTCTGTGTGTATTTATCAGATGCATTTCTCTTTCCTTCAGTGATGCAATTATTTTTCCCAGTGGAAAAAAACCATGATCTAAGGAAAATTGATTCTTATATACTTCAGTCCTATCATTGCATAGCTCAGTACTATTTAAATTCATTAAATGGTTGCTTACTTCATTTAAAAAGATATATTTTTATTGATTTCAAAGAGGAAGGGAGAGGGAGAGAGAAACAATGATGCGAGAGAATCATTGATCGGTCGTCTTCTGCACACCCCCTATTGGGGATTAAGCCTAGTGTGCAACCCAAACAGTGCACTGACTGGGAATTGAACCTTGACCCCCTGGTTCATAGGTCGATGCTCAACCATTGAGCCATGCTGGCTGGACTATAACAACTATTAAGAGTATAGTTTTCTATAATCTAGAAACTGTTAAGAGTATAAAAACTAGACTACAAGAACTATTGAGTACAGTGTTTAAATTCTCACTGGTAACCTTCAAGTGCAGGGCAGGAACTTAATTTCTCCATCAATATCCACAGATGTTTCAGGAACATCTCAAAACATGTTAAGTTTGAAATGTGGATCGAAAACTGTTGACTATTGACAATCTTGTGTAGTTAAACTTAATAGGAAACATCCTCATTGAGGGCTTTTGGTGGTGGTGGTTTTTGTTCTCTCCCTAAGAAAAAGGAGAAACAGGTTTATAAAAATAATAGGGTATACTTTTATTTAATATTTAAAATAAACTTTTTGTTCTTTAATGAAAGGATAGGAAAAGGGGGTAAGATGTGAATTTGAGAGGGAAAAGAAACACCGATTTGTCAAGGTTTTTAAAAATTCATCTCTGGAATTATTACCAACCTTGTGACATGGTAGGTGGTCTGTAGATACAGCTCCACTGTCCAGTATGGTAGCCACTGCTACATGTGGCTCTTTAACTCTTAAAATGTGGTTAGTGAAAACTAAGATGTGCTCCAGGTTCTGAAGATTTAGTAAAAAAAATATAAAATACCTTATTAACAATTTATTGATTACAAGTTGAAATGACAGTCTAGAAAACATTGAGTTAAATATTGAGATGAAATTCACTTATTTCTTGTTCCTTTTTTTTTTTATGTGAATGGAACATTTCTGTTGAACAGTACTGTTCTACCTACTGAGAGTTCGAATCTGAGATCTGATTTGCTGAGCAGTCATTTCCAGCTCTTACATTGCTTCTTCCCAGGTTGAAGTTGAGGCTGGGGGAGCTAGGGCACCGAGGAACTTTCTTCACCCTCTGCTTTGAGGAATGCGCCCATGGTAAAAAGAATGGTGCACATCGCTAGCCATCCTAATAGGATGTTCATTATATTTCTCTGTTAAGCTGAAATCAGAGACATTAGAGACTTGCGAGAATCGAATCCTCTTTTCACTTAGGTTGCTTGATTCTGAAAGTTGCTCAGAACTGAAGTGGTAGGAGATTTTGTACATATATACAATATATAGCTTACTTTCCCCATTTCTTTGTAACTGTTTTCAGTCACATATTTATGCATTATGTTAACTTGATTCTTTTTTTTTTAAAATATATTTTATTGATTTTTTACAGAGAGGAAGAGAGAGGGATAGAGAGAAACATCGATGATAGAGAAACATCGATCAGCTGCCTCTTGCACAACCCCTACTGGGGACGTGCCCGCAACCAAGGTACATGCCCTTGACCGGAATAGAACCTGGGACCTTTTAGTCCGCAGGCAGACGCTCTATCCACTGAGCCAAACCGGTTTCGGCTTAACTTGATTCTTATATCTGTTTTAAAAATGTCATAAAGCACATGGTACATATGTCACATCTACTATGCTTTTGTCATGCCTTGATAACATATACCATCCAGTTTTGTGATTTCAGCCCATGCTTTAGGGATTCCAGTTTTCTGTTTCTGAAGTTGTGGGTTCTTTATATCCCTAGACTTCAAATATAAAATTTTATTGGAATATATCCCCAGCCTCCTACTTCTTGCTTGTACTATATAGTGGATATTACAGATCTTCATTATAGCCTTTATGACATTGTATTTATTGGTTTATATTTCTGTTCCCTAACTAGTCTGAGTTTGTGTGTCTGTCACATAAGCCAGGTTAATTAAATGTCTGTTGGGTAAATGAAGAGGTTAGAATTCTTAGGGTGGATTTTGTCAGGTTATTGCTCTCTGGGAATGTATGGTATTGGCTTTCTGTAGCTTTCGCTCTGATTTGGCATCCTCTTGGGTCCTTTTCTAACAGGTGTAAATCTGAACTTGAAAGAAGCCAGCAAGCTGCACAGTCTGCAGATGCCTCTCTCAATCCATGCAATACACCACAAAAAATGTTCACAACTCCACTAACGCCAAGCCAGTATTATAGCGGTAAGGATTTTTTCCCTTCCGATAAATAGTTCTCTTATTGAGATTTCAGTTCTGCCTGAGAAATGAGTTAATTCAATTTTGAATTAAATTTCTATCTGGGCATTAAAAAAATGCAACTACGTGCTATAACATATACATTTGTTTATCTGTTGAACTATATTGAGACATTAGGTTAATAAGTATTTATGCTTTTTACTTAAACATTTTTTTTTCTTCACCTGAGGATATGCCTTTTATTTATTTGAGAGAGAGAAACATTGATGTGAGAGAGAGAAACATCAATCAGTTGCCTCCCGTATGCCCTGACCAGGGATCAAACCCACAACCCAGGTACGTGCCCTGAAAGGGAATTGAACCTGCCACCTTTCAGTGTGCAAGACAATGCTCCAACCCAACTGAGCCCCACTGGCCAGGGCTTAAAATTTCTTTTACTAAATAGGAATTCCACCAAGTTGTTAACACTAATTAATAGGGAAGCTTTAAAGGAAGCTCCCATTTTCAGGGAACGTAATGACTTCAATGTCCACTATTGCCACGTTCTTCTAAATTTCTGCAGAAACACATTCAGGTAGCAGACTTGTTGACTGGCTTACACTTTTCACTTTATCCTTCTATGGTGTGTTTCAAAAGTAATTCAGTTTCAGAATATTCAAAGCACCTGTGTTTCCATGGATTTTGATACTTGAGTAATTTGATCAGTATCTGTTGCCCGAACTGAACTGTTCTTTTTGGTATACTAAGGTAGTCATTTTTCAGCCATCTATTGCATTCATTATTGATCTGAGAATTCCTTCACGGAATCAGTGATCAAAATAAAACTGTTATCTCCTTGTGTGTGTTTAGGTTCCAAGTATGAAGATCTAAAAGAAAAATATAATAAAGAAGTTGAAGAACGAAAAAGATTAGAGGCAGAAGTGAAAGCCTGGCAGGCAAAAGTAAGTCAAGTATGAGCCTTATAACAGAGTATGCAGTCAAGAAAGTACTTTGGTACAGGCTAGAACAAGGTTAGAAAAATCTGCTTCGCGTAGAGCTGGTACATTTTTCTTACACCAAGAAAATAAGTTCCTGCCTCACTGGTTATGATATTTCTTAATTTAAAAATAGATAAGGAGTGAGTAAAATAGAGTGGGAGATTGCATTATCTCTAAATGTTAAATGTTCACCGAATGCCATAGAAACTAGCAATACCGTATGTTTATTTCCCTGTTAAGGTCTAATGATAAGAATCATGTTTGGAGAGGGTAGGACCAGTTCTTCCGACACTGGCGTTGTCACCTGGAGGAAATGGCTTATGAGCAGAGAGAGGTGGATAGAGAGATTTGTTTAACGTCAACAAAATAAAATAAAAAAATGCATATTTTAGAAACCCTTCCTTCTAGTTTAGGTACTTACTCTAAAATATCTGGTATCTAGAATTTTCCTTCACCATTTTTGCTCATGTGATATTATTTCTTTAAAAAGTACATTTTGGCACTTAATAGTGTATTGTATTTCTGCTAAACATAAGAACTTGATAAGATACCACAGTTTTGCAGATAGTTGAATGACAGATATATAAGTGGATACCTTAAATATTGAGGATCAAAAGTTCTTAATAGAGACTTAACAATTTTAATTCTTTTTGTGCCTTTAACCCTTGTTTTGGAGTCACCAGAATTTTCATTTGTGACAACAGCATTGCTTATGAAGATGAATAATTATTAATAATTCTATGGTTTATCCTAGAAATATTATATGCTTCATTATCCAGTTCAGTCATTGTTATCAATTCTGCCCCTGATTCCCAGCTATTCTGTGGAGGAGTGGGAGTCTCCATAAACATTAAACCTCTCGCTGTGGCAAGAAAAGCACTTGCTATAAAAAAATGAAATGTAGCATCTATAGCCATGTCAGAGTAGAGTCTGAAAGAAGAACCAAAAAATCCAAAGCATTAGGAAAATCCATAGATGCCTATTATATAACATAAAATATCTTACAGGACGTTTTCGGGAAAGTGAGATTCTTGAAAGTTTTTTAGGTTAATTTTGATTCTCTTTGTGTAAAGCTACTGCAGGGGGTAGGGAGAGCGGGTATGACCAAGGACAGGGGGGGAAAAAAATCAAATTTCAGAATTCAAAATTGCAGTGAATACTCATGTGTTTAATGGAGTATTTGAGGGATGTAAGCTAAATACAAAAACTGAGCTCATGTGAAATAGCACTGGCTGAACCCTTCAGTGCTGGTCTGACCATTAGAAAATCTCACTGGGTATTGGAGCTTAATGGTTCCCTTGACTTGATCAACGTTCTTCCTTGGTACCCAATGGAGATGCTAACCTCTTGGCATGACTTTACGTTCTATTTGAAAATAAGTAGTCTTGAATATTGATTTCTGAAGGGCTCTAAAGAGTTTCTATCTTAATAGAAAGCAAGCCAGGCTATTCCACAAAACACCATGAATCACCGGGACATTGCCCGACACCAGGCCTCGTCATCTGTGTTCTCATGGCAACAAGAAAAGACCCCAAGTCGTCTTTCTTCTAATGCTCTACAAACCCCGAGTAGGAGAGATTTCTCTGTATCTCACTTCTCTGGGGAACAAGAGGTGACTCCGAGTAGATCAACTTTGCAAGCGGGGAAAAGAGATGCTAACAGCAGCTTCTGTGATAATTCTAGCAATTCTCATCTTTTGGATCAGTTAAAAGCCCAGAATCAAGGTAAATTAAGTTTAAATTTTCCTGAGATAATTTTAGAGGTGATTCCAGACATTGTTGGTCTGAGAAAGTGCTCATGTGTTTCGTTAGACACATCAATGGTGAGCATCCCAGTCTGATGATGTTAAATACTATCTTTTCAATAATGAGAAAAGATATCACAGTTTTGGAGTGTATCTTGATTTGTACTAAAAAGCTGGGCCCCTGAAGCCTTCAAAAGTAGGATGAATGGCTTTGATTGTCTTTCCAGAAGCCGGGTGAGTAGGTTGGTTGCAGTCAACACTCCCCACGCTTCTCATCTGGCGCCTTTTGTGCCCCATGGAACAGCCTGTGTTCTGGCCAGTTTGGGCCAGAGGTGTGGCATGTGTCTGCAGAACAGCTTTGCTCTGTACTGCCAGCTTGTCCATATGGGAGAAAACCTGTAACCTTGGCTGCTGCACCACTCTGCAGCTGACAGCCAAGGGTACCAGGTGGTGTTTTGGAATCTTCTCTGCAGACTACAATAATTTCCAGGGCTATGATATATTGAAAATCACCGTCAGTGTTCACTGGTGAGAGCTGTCACACTGCCAGTGCCATTGGAACCAATAGTGTGTATGTGGGGGGAAAATGAGAAAAAATTATTGTTAATTTTGGCAGTATAGGAGGCTCACACTGTCTTGATTTTTAGTGGAAGTAAAGCTACCCCAGGATATGGGAGGGTGAATTTTTCACTGTTTATCATTTATTTGCATTGATATGGGCACAGAACACATATTAGTCTGCCAGTGTGTAAAACCAGGTGGTAATTTAAGTAAGGGTGTTATATGTGATGCACTTTTTGCAGCCTTGATCAGGTAATATTCATGATTTTAGAAAAGCATTTTCTTCCCCAAGTTTCTCTGGTAAGAAGAAAATCTGTTTCTCCTGCTTTCTATAGGTTATTTAATATAAATAATAATAGAGACTAACCATTGAAATTAAATCCAATGAAAGTAGCTTCTGTGTTTAATGTGAATTGACTTATGTTTATCTCACCAAAGACTTCAGAGCAGAGTGACATAAATGATAAATTCTGAATTGAGTTGTAAGTTTTTTGTGAAAAGTATATGTTAATTGAAGTATGGGTTTTGTTTGTGATTTAAGAGCTTAGGGGCAAGATTGGTGAGTTGGAACTACGTCTACAAGGACAAGAAAAAGAAATGAAAGGCCAAGTGAATAAATGGCAAGAACTACAGCTCCAACTGGAGAAAGCAAAGGTGGAATTAAATGAAAAGGAGAAAGTTTTGAATAAAAGTAGGGATGAACTAGTGAGAACGACAGCACAGTACGACCAAGCCTCTGCAAAGGTACGTGACTGCTCATGAGTTACTGAAAAATCTCCACTTTTTATGCAATTATTTGGGAAACACACTTTACACTTAAATTATGAAATAAATGATAAAATGGACCTTATTAATAAATTCCAGGCAATATCGATGCCCTTGAACTAGTAAGTTCTTTTAGAGTTGGGTATATCAGGGCTCAGTTCTGGATTGCCTGTTTTCCCAGCTGAGGGACTTGAGCTAGTCACTTCTCTCTTACATCTCAGAGGATGAAGAATAAGATTATGTATACACAATACCTGCCACAGTTCCTGGCCCATATAAGAGACTTAAAAGAAATGGAGCTTTGAATGACATTTAGGAATTATGATAGAATGTAATTGAACTACTCTTGGGATCCAGTACCCATTTACTCCTAAAGCTCCAATTAAGGCCTGTTATTTGAGGGTTGCTTTTTTTTTTTTGTGGTGGTGTGTTGGGGGAATTTGTTGCTTTGGCTCCAACCTATCTCTCTAGTCTTCTGTTTTTTCTGTTATTCATTCATTCACTCACTCATTTGACAAGTATTTATAGACTGCCTACCTATGTCAGCCATTGTTCTAGACTTGGGGATGGAGCAGTGAGAAATTAGACAAAAATCATTGTCCTGTGGAGCTTCATCCTAATGGATGTATCCTTAATATAGAAATCACAGGTAGTGTGTTGTATGGGGACGAGTGTAGAGAAAAATGAATTATCTCCTAGAACCACCGGCCTTATTTGATGTCTCCTGGACGTAATCTTTATCTGGGCCCAGTGTCTTTCTGCTTCGCATACTCGCCTCTTGGAATACTCTTGACATGCTCCTCTTTTCATCCTTTTATCTCGCCCCACTTTTATGTAATTTTACGTGTTTTCTCTACATATATTTAGAACCATATCTGACAGTGTTATAATTTTTGCTTCAGCCCTAGCGGGTTTGGTTCAGTGGATAGAGTGCCGGCAGTCAGACTGAATGAAGAGTCTCGGGTTAGATTCCGGTCAAGGGCACATACCTTGTTTGTAGGCTCCATCCCTGGCCTGGTCACAAGGATGTTTATGTCATAGGGATGTTTCTCTCTCTGTCTTCCCCCATTCCCGTCCACTCTCCAACAACAACAAAAAATTATTGGGTGAGGATTAACAAAAAAAATTTGTTTTTCCCTTCAACTGTCAAATAACTTAGAAAACTAAAGAGAAGGGGAGCCTTTTATATATACCAATAGTGTTGCTTCCCTTCCTCTTCTTTTCTGGTTCCTTTCACATGTCCTTTCATCATTTCCTTTTTGTTTAGACAACTTTTTAAAACAATTTTTTTAATGTTGGTCTGTTGGCTATGGGTTGTTTTACTCTGCCTTTCTCTGAGGATGTCTTGGTTTCCTCCTCATTCCTAGAAAATACAGCCTCAGGGTATAGGATTCTGGGTTGACTGAATTATTTTCTTTCAGCACCAACATGTTTTTCCCTTGGGTCCCAAGGGCCCCAATCAATCAGTCTTCTCTCCTTTTAGAGCATTCTTTTTTTTCTTTTTCTTTTTTTAAATATATTTTATTAATTTTTTTACAGAGAGGAAGGGAGAGGGAGAGTTAGAAACATCGATGAGAGAGAAACATCGATCACCTGTCTCGTGCACACCACCTACTGGGGATGTGCCCGCAACCAAGGAATCGAACCTGGGACCCTTCAGTCCACAGGCCGACGCTCTATCCACTGAGCCAAACCAGTCAAGGCTAGAGCATTCTTAGGTCTGTTTTACTAAACAGGGTTTTTAGTTGTTCTTGAAGGGAAAAATAGGGAAGTGTACATCTGTTCTGTCTTCTTGGAAGTGGTAGTCCAGGTTCATTTTTAGATATTCTCCGAGTGCAGGACCTGGCACAGAGAAATTCTTGATAAATATTGATTAGATCTATGAAGGTAAAGTGGAGGGTCAATGGGACCATAGCCTGCTTTGATCCTTATATGTATTCTCTTTGTGCAGTCTGAGTTGGTTTTTTAAGTTAGAAAGACTTGGATTTGAGTTCTGGCCCTGCGACATCTCAATTGTATTGCTTTTGGAGCTATTTAGTTAACTTCTGAGCCTCAGTTGTCTAATCAATAAAATGGTGTTAAAAATGCCTGTGTCATAGGATTGTTGTTCTTATTGAAGTAATTTTCATAAAGGCTTTAGCATAGTACTTGGCACATGTGAGTTATATTAATATTCGTAATGATTTTTGTTATATGGAGTTCTTTGTCAATTAAGCTCATTTTCAGTTGCATTTCTGCCAGCTCAGGCCTTCACATATGTAAGAATTACACTTACCCTTTCACATTATGTGCTGTTGATTTTCGTGTAATAAGATCACTGAATCCTTGTTCCATATGACACATCTGATATAGTGACTTCTACCAGGTCATGATTGAAATATTTGACTGGACAGTGCTGAATGCTGAGAACACAGCTCTGGCTTTCTTTCTATTAGTCGTCCCTCCAGGTTAAGACTTGTTTGTTCCGTGTTTCCTGGATTCCATTTTCCCGTGAGCTACAATCCACC
Source organism: Cnephaeus nilssonii (assembly GCF_951640355.1). Classification (NCBI taxonomy): domain Eukaryota; kingdom Metazoa; phylum Chordata; class Mammalia; order Chiroptera; family Vespertilionidae; genus Cnephaeus; species Cnephaeus nilssonii. The sequence continues at coordinate 28,094,487 of NC_137092.1, read as the reverse complement.
TGACTGAAAATTTAGTCTACCTCTCTCCGCCTTGCCTTTAAGGACAATATAACCTTGTCAGATATGTTGCTGAAATCAAATTATGCATTGTTTATGCTCTCCCCTGAATCTAACCTTAGAATTACCTATTAAATAAAATGGAGCTAATTAACCAAGTTCAATACCATGTTCTTTAGTTTTAGTGAACATATGCTGTTTCTGGTATGCTTCTTTTCCAAGTTTTTGTGAACCGTGTGGCATATAAAGCTGTTGAAATCACATAGAAACAAAGTGTTGGGGCTCACAGCAAACCCGGAGTTGAGCACCCACATTTTAGAGATGAAACACAGGCCCAGAGCGGTGAGTGCTAGTTTCATGTGCTGCATATTTTCATGGACTTGAGCTCTGGACACTATTTTAGAATATTATGGAACATTCATGACATCTAGTGGTAAGCTACTCTTACATGGATTGTGCATGAGAATGCCATTTAAAAATTTTTACATAAAATATAAATATCTACTGAAAGCTCTTTTCTAAGGTATTGCTTCTAGTAATAAATTATTGCTTCTGAGAAACTTTAATGGAATGAGTTGCAGATTGAAGGAGGGCCAGCAGAGGGCGCCAAGGGTTCAGTCCTCTACAATGCCTGCCAAGTGTGGGGGGTTTTCCCATGATTGTCAACCATCAACATTTTGGACCATGTGGGCAATGATTTTTATCTGAATTGTTTACTCCTGTATCTCCAGTATCTGGCACGGTGCTTAACATATAGTAGGTTTGCAATAAGTATTAAATTCATATTATAAATAATTTCTATAATACTTTTTCTTGGGGATTAAAAAATTCAAGAACAGTTAGGATAATGACAAAGGTGTCTTAAGGTCCAAGGCAATGTATTAATTTTTTAAAAATATATTTTCATTGATTTCAGAGAAGAAGGGAAAGGGATAGAATGATGAGAGAGAATCATTGATGGGTGCCTCCTGCATGCCCCACACTGGGGATCAAGTCTACAGCTGGGCATGTGCTCTGACCAGGAATGGAACTGTGACCTCCTGGTTCGTAGGCCATAGTGTAAATGAGAAGTATTAAATGGTCTAAGGCTTTACATCCTTGCTACTATTTCCCAAACATAAATTTTATCTGTTCTAAAATAATTATAGTGCTTTTGGTATATGGCTAATAGTTTGAAACCCAACTTTTTATGAAATATAAATGTCAAAGCATAATGTTAAACTTGAACCAGAACTTGGTTCTAATTTTTTTAAAGTTCAAAATATTCTTTCCTTGAATAGTTTTGTATTGCACATTTTTATTTGTTGTTAGTGTACTGCATTGGAACAAAAACTGAAAAAATTGACTGAAGATTTGAGTTGTCAGCGACAAAATGCAGAAAGTGCCAGATGTTCTCTGGAACAGAAACTCAAAGAAAAAGAGAAGGAGTTTCAAGAGGTAAGGTAAATAGATTCATTAGGAGTTTATCAGGATGTCACAGTTCACTCATTAGAAAAGAGCCATTTGTCATTGTTGGGTGTTCTACTAGGGAAATGCTCTGGGCGGGGGGGAGGGGGGGGGGCGGGGGGAGGTCACTGTATTTTCCTTCAGTTTTTTCAGCCAGTTTTTGATCAGAGAAGGAACTCAGTAGTTAGAATGTTCTTTTTTATCCATATTTTCCGATTAGTTTGAGATTATTATTCTGAGTAGGAAAGGGTCATATTTCTTCTTTCAAACACTCTCCATTGTGAAAGAAATTGAATTACAATCTCTGGCTGTTTGTAAAGCTTGTGGGTTGGCAAATACATTAGAACAGTAGCTGATGAAGTGGGCAAAGGCTTTGGCAGGCAGGTTATAGCTGAGGATGCCCTTCTGTAAGTACAGCTGCCAATGTGAGGCGAGTTAGCCGGGAAGTGTGTGTGTCATACAGATTGAGGGTCTGTCTGCAGACTTCCAATAGGAGTGACTGCAGACTGGAGCTCACCTTGGTCAGACACCGCCTCATACATTCGTTAAACTGTTTATCCCTTTATTGTTTTTCTCACCAGAACTACTGTATACAGCAGGCATGATATACCCAGAAGGAAGTAATTCTGCCTCCTGGGGAAATTATAACCAATTGTGTATTTAAATTTTTTTTAAATTTAATTTTTAAAACAATATATTTTTATTGATTTCCGAGAGGAAGGAAGAGGGAGAGAGAGAAACATCAGTGATGAGAGACAATCATTGATTGTTGCCTCCTGCATGCCCCCTACTGAGGATGAAAGAGAATCATTGATTGGCTGCCTCCTGCACGCCCCCTACTGGGGATCAAGCCCGAAACCCCAGGCATGTGCCCTTGACCGGAACCAAACCTGGAACTCTTTAGTCCACAGGCCAACACTATCCACTGAGCCAAACCAGCCAGGGCTAATTTAATGTTTTCATTTCAGTTGACATTTAGTATTCTATTAGTTTCAGGTGTACAGCATAGTGGTAAGACATTTGTAAAACTTACACAGTGATCCCCCCGATAAAACAAGTATTTAAATATTGTGTCTATTATTTATTGACCAGATAAGATACCAGGTGCTTTGCTAGTTCTGGGTGAACGGGATGATTAAGATCATGGATTTTATAGTATCGAACGGTGGTTTTCAACCAGGGGTGATTATTTTCCCCTTCCCAGGGGATATTTAGCAATATCTAGCAACATTTTTTATTGTCACAACTGGGGTGGGGGATTTGGGGTTCACTACCTGCATTTAGTGGCTAGGGGCCAGGCCTGCTGGTAAACACCCTGTAATTTGAGACAGTCCCTTAGATTAAGCATTGTCCCCAGCCCAGAATATGAGTAATGCCAAAGCTGGCAATCCTCGTGCAGTAGTGGGGTGATAGGGAAACCCCCCCCCCAAAAAAAAAACAACAAAAAAAAACACACAAGCACACATACATATAAAAAAGTGACTTGCAAATGTTACTCTAGTATCTTTACCTGGTTATCCAAGTTCATTGGTGACATACACTTTGTGTCATTCTTAATTATAAGTGGTGTGTGGTATTTCAAATTTTAAACCCCATTTTTGAGTGCCTTTGATTGCTCAGCTCTCCTCTCTTTTGCCCCTGATGATTGATTTAAGAGTGGGGAAGAGGTGGACACAGGCTAGCTTCCATGTGGTCAACTGGCTCCTTCCTGGGACCTCGGAGACCTGGATTTGAATACCAGGACCAGTGCTCCGGCTGATTATGTTCATCATCAAGTGGATGGTCCTCTAGGCTCCCTGTTGTGTCTGGCATTTCCTGTGGGGTGTCTGTGTCACCCTGGTATCTGCCTGGGAACCATCAGCAGTGTGACGCGTGTGTCTTTTGCTTTTCAGGAGCTGTGCCGTCAACAGCGCTCCTTCCAAACACTGGACCAAGAGTGCACTCAGATGAAAGCCAAACTCACGCAGGAGCTGCAGCAGGCCAAGAATGCTCACAACATCCTGCAGGCTGAGCTGGACAAAGTAGGCGCTCCTTCCTCTCTCCTTTTCCTCGTGCCTGGTATTTCTGTGCCGCAGCTGACATAGGCTACTTGGAAGGAAAAAATGCTCTATCCTCGCTTTCCTTTTCAAACAGGAGAGCAAACGGACCCTGTCTGGGTCTGGATTCTCTCATTTAGAGAAGAGGACAGTGAATGAGGAGGGGTTCTTAGATCTGAAAGTCTTAAGAGCTCTGATATTCTGTTTCTTAGTCATGTCACTGGGTTCCCGTCCCAAGTAATTTATGCCCTCAAATTGACAAAGCACTGAAAATTACAATCTGTTTACTTACTTAACACTCACTTCAAAAATGATGTCCAGTATTGTGGCTTTGCGTTTCATCTGTGTGGTGAAGGCTCCCATATTTATATCTCCGGCCTGGACATCTGTTCTGAACTTGAGACTCATGGGTTTGTATCTGACATTGCCACTCGCATTTCTAACACATCTTACTTGTTAATAATGGAACTCCAGTAAATACCTCATCCCAGTAAATATCAATTCTGATATTCACATTGCTCAGGCCTAAAGCTTCCTGTTATCTTCACGTCTTCATTTTCTCTCACACCTCAGTGTCATCCATTAAAACTCTGCCAACACTACTTTTATTTATTTACATGTACACACGTGTGTATTTGTATATATCAGTGTATATGTGTGTGCATATGTATATTTCTGTGCATAATTGTATGTGTATGTGAGTATGCATCATAGAGTGCATTTAAACTTTTGTGTTAAAACACAAAATCTATATAGAATAAAATTTTGATAAGTCATTATCAGGCGTGCTCTCTTATAAGCATTATCTGTGTTGGGATAGAATATTATCAGCCACCCCAGAAATCCTCCATGTACTACTTACCCCTCTGCTTAGAAGAAACCTGACTTTACAAAGTCTGTCTGTAGTTTATATTGAATATGACTGCTTTTACCATTTCCGGTGCTGGTCTAAGACGACATCGTCTCCCTCCTGGGTTACTGTTCCAGACTCCTAACTGTCTCCGTGCCCCACACTTCTTCCTCAGTCTGTCCACAACCAGCGGCCAGAGTGAGTCTGTTAACCTGATGTCACCCTGCTCAGAGCTCCTCAGTCTCTCAGAGTGAGGGTCTTGGCCAATATGGATGGATCAATTCTTTTATTCGGTGACTTTCTTCTTATTGGAGAAGAAATTAACATTAAGGAAATAAAGAACAGGAAACTGAACCTTGACCTTATTTTCTCTTTGTAGGTCACATCAGTAAAGAACCAGCTAGAAAACAAATTGGAAGAGTTTAAGCAGAATGCCTGCCGAACCGAGCAGTCGTTACAGGCAAGTCAGAGCAAGGAGAATGAGCTGAGGAGGAGATGTGAGGTGAGTGAGAAGCAGAGATGAGTGTTTGACAACTTCCGTTCAGGATGTGCTGGGAATTGCTACACCAATTTTCAGTAGCTTATCATGATCATTTCATTGTCTATTTTATTTGCCAGAAGTATGACAATGTATTTTGTATATATCCTATGACATCGAACATAGTGCTTTCCCCCCCCATTCTATCTCTATATATAAAAGCCTAAGGGACTGAACGACCAGTCGACCGGTCACTATGATGTGCACTGACCACCAAGGGGCAGACACTCAACACAGGAGCTGCCCCCTGGTGGTCAGTGCACTCCCACAGCAGAAGCACCACTTAGCTGATCCAATGGGCACCAGACACCAGGCTCAAGTGCGAGCCTCTCCCGCCTCTATGGCAGTGCTACCCAGCAGTGGTGGTAGTCCCGGAATGGTGGTGGGGGCAGGCACAGCGGGGCCAGGATGAGCGGGAGTGATGCGGCACCTAGCCTGGGCTTGGGCTCCTCCCTGGCCGCCTGCCGCTTCGCGTACTACTATATCCCTCAGGGGATGTCGGACTGCCAGTTTCGGCCTGATCAAACTGGCAGTCCGACATCCCCCGAGGGGTCCCAGGTTGCCAGAGGGTGCAGACCAGACTGAGGGACCCCACCGGTGCATGAATCCGTGCACTGGGCCTCTAGTTCTGATATAATTACTAATATGCATGTAGCAATTACAGGAAAACTTGACTTGTACTAAGGACATGTACTACTCTTTTTTTAAAAAAAAAATGTTTTAGACCATTTGGGAGGTAGAAAAATAGAAGAAAATGAGGGGTTTTCTAAATGGCAAGAAACAAAATTGGGGAAGGGGTAAATTGAAATCCCTTTTCCAAGGGTTGGCTTTTGAATCATCAAATATTAAAAACCTGGTGGAAAGTCAATGATTTAAATGAGCCAGAGTAATGACAGATGAAGAGTTTCTAGATTTCAAGTTCTTGTGAAAATATCAAGTAATTGTAAATTATGTTACTCTGGCTTCAAAAGTCAGCCTTAGGCTCAGTGTTGAGCATGGTTGTCAGTGTTTTCATAGATTCGTGCTTTTGTGCACAATGCTGGGTGATATCCCCAGTGGTGTGAGTATAGAACTACCCTGACATTGCTTCTACTGATAGGGTTTTCTCCATACTTACTTAATTTGGCTTCTCCCTGAATTTACTTAGTGGCCTGGAGTTTATTTTAAAGGGCTTAATGAAGAGCCATTTAGGGGCGCTAATTAGCTTGAGACAATTTGAATAGTGACATAAATCAGTGTGGCATTATTACAAAGAAGCACAGCAGAAGTTTCTCCCCCATCAAATGTCACAGTAAAGAAATTGTTCCACTCATCCTTTAAATATTTTGCAGTCACTTACTAGATTGTAAAGATTCTCTCTTTGAAATTCTCTGTAAAGAGCAGTCATTTATGCAGGTGAGTAGAGTCGAAAGGTTTTTATCCCCCAGCTTTGGAGAGAGAACATGGTTGTAAAATCTGAGCATCTGTCAGCACAGGAGCATGCAGCTGCCTCAGAAGGGTAATACGGCTGGAGACAGGCGGCCCCAGTTCCAGCCACTGGAGTGGAAGGAAGCTTCGTATCAGATGATGGTTTCAACAGCGAACGTTTTCAAATGGAAGTGTTTTGTTTCAGCAAAACAAATGTTTGCCTTTTGGCCACTGGGGACCAACCAGCAGATGCTTCTGCTAACATTTCCACAGGCAGACTGGCACCGAACTCTTCCCTCTGTGAGGTTCCCTTTCAGCCAGGAACTCTCCCACGACGCTGGTGGAAGCGTTTTGTAAAAGCAGTCATCTGGTTAAGAGGCCACAAACACTTTTAAAACAGTCTCCTTGGCCGAGGCGCAGTAGTGGGCTAGGCGTTGTCTTGCAGGTGTTTCTGAAGACTTGGGTGAGCCCACAGGGTCTGGTGTGCCAGCTGAGGAGCTCTCCTATATACTGTGAACTCGCCTATACTGAGCTATCTGCCCACCGTGTTGCACTAATATTTCATCGATCTCTGGGTCCAGTGAGGGCAGTTGTGTGCAAGGGCCTAGCACAGGGCCAGGGAGTTTATTTAGTGTCTGTCTTCATTTATGTGTGTGTCTTCATTTGAAGATGATAAGAACTCACATTGAGCTGGCTCTTGCATTTTGAATTGGGATTGGTATCAGAAAAGTGATTTAGCTACTTAGAGCAGTGTATAACTTAATGGTATAATTTTGGCAGCTTTAGTGTGAGCGAGAGCTGAAATTGCATTGCTTTTCTGCCACCTACTTGCTGAATGACCTTGAGACAGTGACTTTCCTCTTCTGAGTCTGACTTTATTCATGTGCATATAGGGACAAATAATACCCCTTCCTTTTCAAAGCTTCATCAATGATTAAATTAAACCCTGCCCAGTACATAAGTGCTCAGTAAATTATTGCAGTCCACCTGCTCATCGCTTTGGTCTTCACAACTGTTATGACCTGTTTGCTGTCACCAATAGGCACAGAAAGCGATGAGCCACGGGACAGTGCATTTGAGATTTTACACATTTAAAATTTGCCTGTTCTATTCTATCACTGTGGGTCTCTTTCTGTATCTAATTATAAGTAAGTACTAACAAGTTTAGCACGCCGATAGGTTTTGGATGCCGAAATAATGTGACAGTTGTACTGAAATTTTCCTTGTTCGTGTTTAGCAAACTAATATGCCACTCACAATGAGAAATCATCAGTAATGGAAACGTGATTTAATGGTCCAATCAAGGGTAAAGTTAACGTTTAGTATCAAAGTGAATGGAGAGTTCAGATACACTGCTCATCCAGCATTGGCTGCCAGCCCCATAGCATTGGGTTAGGCCATCATGTACCATCATTTGACAGCCAAGGTAGGGGGAACACTTGCTTGGGGACCTTTCTGAGCATGGGGTCTATATTGCACCAGATCCTCTAAGGGGCTTGTTCTGGCAGACAGGAATGATGAGGTGGAAGGGAAAAACACATCCTTTGCATCCTTCCCTTGTTCATGATACAGACTTCGCCCCAGCAGGGGATGTATTAAGCATCAGTCATGGATGGGATCATGAAATAGTGCACAGTAACTGAAATTTGTTTTGTCTGGCCCTAGGAAAGGATGCTTCCCTTGCTGCTCCTAAACCGAAGTTGATTTGGGTGGAATAGCTTGCTAAGCTCAGATGCTGGCTTGTGTTTATAGGGATTTTTGTTGCATTTATTCAGACTCGTGCCCAGTTTTGCACATCATGTCAGGATGCAGGAGATGCCTAGGAGAATGTATCCTTGTATGCTTAACTCGTTGTTGATAATGAGCTACCCAATCAAGTCTTAAGTGGCTGTAGCCTTGCAGAAAACTAATTGCTGATGGATAGCAGTCTTCAGCTCCATTTTCAGATGTTCATTTTCTAAATTCTGGCTTTTAAAAATTCTTGGGTTGGTCTTAGCCATAGCATTACAAGCCTGCTGGGTCCCAGGATTGGCTGAACATTTTTTTGTTAGAAACAAATATTTACGGAGCTAATGCCAGAATAGAGAAAGACATGGTAATCTTGGCATTTCACTTACAATTCCTGTAAATGTCTCCAGTTACGGACAGAGGCTGTGGAGATCAGCAGACATGTAAACATAAGTTGTCCCCCTCCCTCTCTGGGATGCCCCCAGCTTTAGCTTTGCACATGGTGTCTTCTCAGTTTTCTTGTCACCTCCAGATGTAGATGCCATTTAATTTGATTGGTTTTTTTAGGGCAAGAAAATATTTTATAGGTTGTAAATAAAAATGCTGCGTCAACCCAGGAGGGTGGGTAAATGCTAGTTCCTCTCTTACCTTGAACTCATTCAGCTGATCTTAGCACTGATCACACACATCTGGCTGCTGTTAGATTTTGGGAAGAAATATTAATGATGTCCCATTCACTTGTTAAGGTTCTTTAAGGTATTTTTCCTTTCCCATTTGTGATAACTTTTGATGATGATTATCCTGTGTTTGAAGAACAAACAAGTGATTATAGTGCCTACAATTTAATGATGTTAGTTTAAGTCAATAACACTTAACATTTTAAATATGTGTGTGTGTATATATATATATATATATATATATGTGTGTGTGTGTGTGTGTGTGTGTATATATATATGTGTGTGTGTGTGTGTGTGTGTATATATATATATATATATATATATATATATATTGATTAATTTTAGCGAAGAAGTGAGAGGGAAAGAGAGAGAGAAACATTGATGAGATGAGAAACATTGATCTGCTGCCTCCTGCATGCCCCCTACTGGGAGATCCAGCCTGCAACCTGGGCATTGATTGCCCTGATCGGCAATCGAACTGGCAACCTCTCGGTACATGGGATGATGCTTGATCAACTGAGCCACACTGGCTAGGGCACACTGTTGTATCTTAATGATCATTTTTTGTATGAATGTCAGCCTCAGTCTTGAGAGTTGGAGCGGTCCTTTAGTTCTGATTGATGTCTTAATTTGCCAGCAAGGAAGGGAGGCAGGATTAGGACAAAGACAGGAGTTTAACTACAATGGGTTCTGTCTTATCTTGATGATGAAATGAGCATATATATATATATGAACACAGCAGCTGCCAGCAAGTTTTCAAGTACTTTCTCCTAGCCAGATTCCCCCTCTTCTTGAATTTGGCTTTGCTACCTCGGTACCCATCTGCTGGTAGTAACCAGACTGATAATTGAAGGCAGCTTTCCAACACAACACTGCCAGGGCCATCTGTTTTCTAACGTGCAGTAGGGTTTTGGAGGCTGGGTCTTAATTGTTTCTTTAAGATTCAGAATTTTCTCCTACTACTCAGAGGGGTTATTTTTTAAGTGTTGTTTTTTTGTGTGTGTGTTTTTAAGTTAGCCTTATGAATCCCGCCCCCCCCGCCCCCCAAGGATGTGAGACCCTTAATTCTGTCAGTATATGCCAATTCTTTGTAGTCCAGAGGGTGGCATATCATATAAGCTGAGATACTTAACAGCTAAAAAAATCATTGAAGGTGGAAAAACAGGTTGAGGAAGTAGAGGATTTATGATACTGTGTGTCTTATATGGTTAATAAGCAATAGTACTTTTCTTTGGCATACATATATTGCTTGGTTTTAAGATTCCTCCCCTCCCCCAAATATGTCTCCTTAGATAATACAATGGGGCTACATCTGCATCTCTGCTACTTTATTTACATTTCAGTACATGGATACTTCATTTAATCAGGTGCCCAAAGAATCTATTTTTACTGGGAAAGCTCAGTTTCCTCCATCTAGAATGAATTCTTCCTTTTGTGCTCCAGCCCGATTTCCCATAGTACTCGCCACCTCTCTTTAGCAGTTAGCACATCCCCATGTATTAAGTGACTGGTAACACATCTTCCCTTACTGGGTTACCTGCCCTGAGGGCAGAAACTGTCTCACTTAAATTTACATCTTTTATAATGTTCATTTCAGCATGTGGTTCATTGTAGACTTTTTTGATAAACACTTACTAAAGGTAATTTGCTCATAAAGACATCCCTTTAACAATCAACCTCAAGATGTAGAGTCAAAATTTGTAGTGTGAATTTTTTTGTTCCTTAGTACATCAGGTATTTGCAAAAATATATTTGATATACATTCAGATATGGTAAGAACTTGGAGCTTGTGTCCTTGAGGATCTTTTAAATAGGATTTTTCTTATGAGCTAACTCTTTAACAAGCTTAGGGAAAACCAGAAAGCTCAAAGAAATATATTTTTGAAGGAAAACGATAATTGTCAGATTTTTTTTTTTATTTGTTTTAACTTCTATTCATAAACTCATTTGGGTTAAGAGTTTCTAACTTTGTTAAGCACTCAAAGGAAAGTGTGATTCCTCCCCTAGTGAGATACACAATCATTTCCATTAGGGCCTTTCCTAGGGCAGAAGTCGTAGTTTGAGCATTTGTTTTGATTTAACCAAGAAAATGTGCACTTTAGGAAATGAAGAAGGAAAACAGCTTCCTTAAGAGCCAGTCTGAGCAAAGTGCCAGAGAAGTCTGCCACCTGCAGGAAGAACTGAAGAAGACCAAGCAGTGTTTGACTCATAGCCAGAATTTTGCAGAAGAAATGAAGGGTAAGGAAAACTTGATGTTTTATAATTATTTCTCTAAGCTACCATTCCTGAGAGAGAGGATGGATAGCATTAGAAACTTTGCATTTTTCCGTATATTCTCCTAGAAAGATGTCTGCATTCGATGTGGAGAAAGTTTTCTCTCATCCACTTTTTAGTTTCCAAAGTGATAGTTGGACATTGTTTTATTGGAGCACATTGAGTCCCCAAACGCCTGGTTTTCAGCACTTTGAAACCAGAGGGGTAAATATTTCCCACACAAAAGTAAATTGTCAGTGCTGACTGTTGCCCGAGAGTGCTATTGATTGTCTCAAGTGTGTTTGTTCGTTACATTCAGACAGCTCATCTCCTCGCTCATTACCATTTCCCATATAATGGAAAATCCCTTTATGAAATGCATGTGTCCCAGCCCTTAATGACCATTGATTTTTGATGACTAGTTTGACTGAATGATTTTATTTCCTTACTTTAGAGCTACAGAATTATGCTATACACACTAAATGAATCCACTGCTAGTTTCCCATTTATCAGTGTACCATATGTCTTCTACTTCATTTATTTTCTCACCTGGGGTATTTGCACATCTGAGATTTTTTTTTTAAATCCTCAACTGAGGATATTTTTATTGATTTTAGGGAGAGAGAGAGAGAGAGAGAACCATCAATGTGAGAAACATTGTTCAGTTACCTCCTATTATATGTGCCTCAACTGGGAATGGAACCTGCAACCTTTTTTGGTGTGTGGGACAACACTCCAACCCAGATGAGTCGCCTGGCCAGGACTCTAGGATTTCTTTTAACCTGACCTGTGGATTATGTGTCACACTTGCTGGTGACTGTTTTCTTTTTAAAATTTCCATCTCCCAAAGATGGCTTTCAATTTTTCCACAGCAGTGGTAAAAATGTCAGTCTCTCTTGAAAGAAAACCATGGCAAAAGTGAAGGGTTGCAGGCATTTTCCAGTGTTAGTCATCAGGGTATTGTCTCAGGTCCTCGTGAGCAGAGGTGATTGATGGCCCTTGTGGTCAACTGAGAACCCTCATCCAGTAGGTAGAATGAGGTTAGCATTAAATATAGGAGCTGTATTGTAACATCTGCATTTAGAATACATCCTGTCCTTATCATCTACCATTAAGTTTCTCAACTTATATTCTCCCTCAATATATTTGGGGTGTATAAAGCCTTCCCACCACTGTTAAATGAAATCATTGAGCTTATTCTCAACTGGATGGGACCATTGGGTAGAGTTGTGTTGTTGGACAGAAAACAAGATTTTAAAGGAGTTTGAAATTTGGATAATTCTTGAATTTATAAACACCACCCTTACTACAAGGGGCTGGGATGTGGGTGACATTGTTCCTAAGTAATATTCCTATATAGGCCTCAAGAGTTAGTGATTTTAGGATTTTTTTACTCTTTTGTATTTAATTCTATAGACTTTGGCTAAAATGGTGCGTAGTTACTTATTTTCCTGGAAAATCAGTATTTTTTTTTTTTTTTTTGAAAATCAGTATTACTCCACAGTAACATGGGTAATTCCATTTCAGTGCTGCTTTTGACACAGTTTTCTTTCTTTAAATAAGTATATCAAAAGAGTTGAAAAATATAGTCAGAGATGTGGTGAGTTTGTATCCAACCATTGCAAAAAAGCAAGTATCACAATGATCTTTTACTGGTGGAGGGTCTTGCCTTCAGTTTATAAAACATGCAACATCATTGAAGCACAATAAAATGAGTATTCCTGTACACATATACATAAACATGTACACAGAAGAAGAAGAAAAGCAAGTTGCAACACTTAGGAAAATAATCTGTTGGTATTTTATATATTTTATGCAACAACCCTTTATTAAGCTGCTTAGAAGGAAGATGAACAAATGTATTACCACCCCTAAAAGAACCATGTCTCTCATTGCTGTAATTGACTTTATATGATGATTGTCAGGTGATCTATTTTGCAGGAGGTACCTGGGCAATAATGCCAGTTTTTACAGGGCTGAGAAGTTGTTTGTTTAGGTGTTTTGTTTTTTTTCAGTTTAAAATTTTTATAAAGTAAGTATTTAAAACAGTGACAGTGCTTTTTATTATTTTATTTTCAATAGCTAAGAATACTTCTCAGGAAACCATGTTAAAAGACCTTCAAGAAAAAATAAATCGGCAAGAGAATTCCTTGACTTTAGATAAACTGAAACTTGCCTTGGCTGACCTGGAAAAGCAGCGTGATTGTTCTCAAGATCTGTTGAAGAAAAGGGAACATCACATAGAACAACTGAGTGAAAAGTTAAGCAAAACAGAGAGAGAGTCTGAAGCTTTATTGAGTGCTTTGGAGGTAAAAAAGAAAGAATTTGAAGAATTGAAAGAAGAGAATACTCAGTTTTTTCGTTGGAAAAATGAAAATGAACAACTTATAAAGCAAATGGAATCAGATAAAGAAAGCTTGCTGAGTAAAATTAATCAGTTGGAAACTTGTCTTAAGACACAAAAAATAAAAAGCAATGAATACAACGAGAGAGTAAGCATATTGGAGATGGAAAGAGAAAACATAAATGTTGAGGTGAGAAACCTCCACAATGTGATTGATAGCAAGACTCTCGAGGTAGAGGCTCAGAAACAAGCTTATGCAGAGCTACAGCAAAAAGCCGAGTTCTCAGATCAGAAACATAAGAAGGAAATGGAAAATATGTGTGTGAAAGTTTCTGAGCTTACTGGGCAAGTTGAAGATCTGAAGCACAAGCTTCAATTACTTTCAAGTGAAATAATGAACAAAGACCAGCGTTACCAAGACTTGCATGCAGAATATGAGAGTCTCAGGGACCTGCTAAAATCCAATGATGTTTTGGTGGCAAATGAGGCTCATCACAGAAATCTTTTGGCTTTTGAGCAGCAGTCTGCAGTGAATAATTCCTTTGCAAATATAGGGGAACAAGGAAGTATGCCTTCAGAAAGGAGTGATTGCCATGTAGAAGCTGACCAAAGTCCAGAAAATTCATCCGTCTTACAAAATAGAGTCATTTCTCTTGAGTTTTCATTAGAGTCACAAAAGCAAATGAACTCAGATCTGCAAAAGCAGTGTGAAGAGTTGGTGCAAATCCGAGGAGAAATAGAAGAAAACCTTGTCAAAGCAGAACAGATGCATCAAAGTTTTGTGGCAGAAACAAGTCAACGCATTAGCAAGTTACAGGAAGACACTTCTATCCATCAGAATGTTGTTGCTGAAACTTTAATTGCCCTGGAGAACAAGGACAGAGAGGTGCAGCTTTTGAATGGAAAATTGGAAAGTGAGCAAGCAGAGATTCAAGAATTAAAAAAGAGCAACCATTTACTTCAAGAATCTCTAAAGGAGCTACAACTTTTGTCTGAAACTCTGAGCTCAGAGAAAAAGGAAATGAGTTCCATGCTTTCTCTAAATAAAAAGGAGATTGAAGAGTTGACCCAGGAGAATGGGGCTCTCAAGGAACTTAATGCAACCTTAAATCAAGAGAAGATGGATTTACTCCAAAAAAGTGAGAGTATTTCACAGTGTATAGTTGAAAGGGAAAAATGTATTTCAGAGTTATGTAATAAGTATGAGCAAGAAAGACTTATTTTATTACAAAAATGTGAAGAAACAGGAAATGCATTTGAGGATCTCAGTGAGAAATATGAAGCGGCACAAGAAACAAACTCCAGATTAGAAAGCATGCTAAATGAATGCATTAGTGTAAGTGAAGATAGTAAAAATGAGTTGGAACAGCTAGAGGAAACATTTGCAAGGGAACACCAAGCATTTGTAGCAGAATTAGCTTTAGCTAAAGAAACTCACCAGAATCTAAAACAAAAGTTGGAGTCATTGCAGGGAGGTCTGAGAGCTGAGATTGAAGAACTTCAAAACAATTCCAAGAGCGAGGCTGATGATTTAAAGCGAGAGATCATGACTTTAAAGGAAGAGCACAGCAAAATGCAAAAGGAACTGGATGCCTTATCACAAGAGAATGAGCAGCTGAAAAACTTAATGAAGATGAAACATGAGCATCAGAATCTAGAATTGGACCTAAATAATGACTCCATGACAGAAAGAGACAGTGAGAAGAGTAAATGTCATGTCCAACTTCCAATGGAGCTTGAAGTTAAAGATACTTCTCAGGACAATTACGTTGCACAATTGGAACAATTAGAAGCTAAGCTAAGAAATATGGAATTACAACTTGAGGAAAGTGAGAAGGAAAAGAAGTACCTAGAGCACGAATTACAGAAAATTAGAGAATTAGAATCTAGAAATTTGCAGCAAGACATTCAATCACGAGAAATTAGTGGCCTTAAAGACTGTGAAGTAGATACAGAAGAAAAGTATATGTCCATGCTTCATGAGTTGTCAACAAGTCAAAAGGACAATGAGCAGCTGCAGTGCTCTCTACAAATGGCATTGAACAAGCTGAATGAGCTAGAGACAATGTGTGAAATGCTGCGCAGTGAAAAGTTTGAATTAATGTCAGAGCTGAATGACTCAAGATCAGAATGTATCACAGCAACTAGTAAAATGGCAAATGTCGAGAAACTAGTCAGTGAAGTTAAAATATTAAATGATGAAAATAGTCATTGCCAAGATAAGTTAGTGGAAGAAATGCTAGAAGGTGAATGTGGTGAACAACAAAATTCAGAGACATCTGTGTCCTTAAATCCTTTAGATAACAGTCACATCTATGAGCACTTGACATTGTCGACCAAAGAAGTTCAAATGCACTTTGCTGAATTGCAGGAGAAATTCTCATCTTTACAGAGTGAACACAAAACTTTACATGATCAGCACAACCAAATGAGCTCTAAGATGTCAGAGCTACAGTCCTATGTTGAAGTGTTGAAGGCTGAAAATTCGGTTTTGTCAATGAGTCTTCGAAACTCTCCAGGTGACTTGGTAAAGGAAGGGAAGATAGAATCCAGGGCGAGCCATTCGCTGTCACTGTCATTCTCTTGTGTGGCTGACAGCCCTAGTCTTACTAGTGTGGGTGAATTATCATTTTGCAAAGATCTTTTAGAACAGACAGGGGAAACATCCCTTTGGAATAGTTTGGAAGGGAATGTTTCTACAAACCAGTCTAACCTAGAGGAGGTATCTTGTAGCAGTCTGGAGGAGGAGGATCTGCCCAAGACTGCTGTCCCATCAGCCTCAGAGAAGAGTATTGAAGAACTTGAGATCCTCTGTCAGATATACCAGCAGTCCCTTAAGAAGCTAGAAGAAAAAATTGAAAGTCAAGAGATCATGAAAAAGAAGGAAATTGAAGAGCTCAAACAGTTATTAAGTTCTGAAATGGAAGAGCTTGACTGTCTTAGGAAGCAGCATTTGTCAGAAAATGAACAGTGGCAGCAGAAACTGGCAAGCGTGACGATGGAGATGGAGTCCAAGTTGGCAGCAGAAAAGAAACAGACAGAACACCTGTCACTGGAACTTGAAGTAGCACGACTCCAGCTACAAGGTCTGGACTTAAGTACCCGGTCTTTCCTTGGCACCGACCTTGAAGATGTAAGTACATGGATTTACATGCTGTTTCTCTAATTACATGTCTAGCAGATACTCAATAAATGTTTGTTGAATGGAAATCAATGTTGAATTGACCTTAAAAGTAGTTTTAGCGTTTGAGGGCATTAAATATCCCAAAGTTTTTTTAAAAAAACAATCCAGAACTTTACGAATATGAGTAAATCTTTTTGGGAGCTATATTTCTACAGTTATTACATTTAAACACTATTATATGGGAAATTACTAAAGAGGGCTTTTAAACTCTCCTGGAGAAAATTATATGGCATCAGAACAATGTCTTCAGGATGTGTATGTTGTGTGTTTTCATTCTTTGTGAGTTAATAAAACACACTTATATATTAAATTAGAGCTTAGGAATGCTTTTGTGATATGAATTTTAAAGTCTCTAGCCCTTTCAGGCTATTTTTAATGTTACAGAGTTACAGTAATGACACTAATAAAAGAGTATATTACATGTTACTGAATCATTTTCTAACAATTTGCTCTGATACAAATCTAATTTGGTATCAGTCGTTTAAAAAGACATTTCTTTCTTTATAGAATAAGAAATTGCTTAGTTACTTATAACTTTGTCCTTCTAGTCTGCCAGCTAAACTAATAATTCTTCATGGTCGACGATTCTCACTTTGTTCCTTCTGCCTCTGTAAGATAGGAAAGGCAAGTGGTGAGGAGTCAGCAGGAGTAGTCATAGCAGCTGATTCCCATTTTACAGATGAGAGGAAGGTGATATCCAGACATGTGATTTTTCTGAGAATGTTAAGCCCTTCGGCTGGAATTCTGCTCAGAAAACCTTATTGCCTTTTCTTGAAGAATATCAGAAATGCTTAAGATGGAAGCTGAGCATGTCATGTGGAATTGGTTAGCCTCTTGTTTGATAATCACAAAGAGATATTTTATATTTAGGCTATGTGGACTATTTCTAGCAAGAAAAACAATATATGAAATTTAAGTGTATGCCAATGTGGATGATTAAATAACTGGAGGTTTGTCTTCATGATAAAGACCTTACCAGTGCCTTGCCCAGAGAGAACACTTACTGAATGTTTGTTTAATTGTGGAGTATTTGGATGGAGAGAAGGGAATATTGTAGGAAATATTTTATTTGAAGAGATGTATTTAGCCAAGGTAAGAAGCCAGTTGCTGTAAAATAATAATTAAGCCTATTTATTCTATTATGATTCTTCCTGAAACATAAAAAGCATTCTTGTTATGTATTACAACTGCAGGCTATTCAGGGTGGAAATGATAACTGTGACACTAACAAATCAGAAGAATGTACTACTTCAGAAACTAAGAGAGCACCAAAGCAGGACATTCATCCAATTTGTGAAAAAGAGGTTCAGCAAGACCTCAGTCTAGAGGAGGAGAAAAGCACCAAGCCTGAGGCAGTTCTGCAGGCAGGAGAAAGTCCTCAGGAGCTGTCCCGAGAAACCAGCTCTGATTCCCCACTGGAAGACAAAACCCAGGACTTTCCAGAATGCATTTCTGAGTCATCCCTTTCTGATCCTAATCCTTTGGTACCTATGGATTTTCTAGAGGCTCAGGTAACCACTCAGAATCTCCAGCTGCAGGTAAAAGAGATATCAAATGAGAATTTGAGATTACTTCATGTCATAGAGGAACGGGACAAAAATGTTGAAATTTTGCTAAGCGAAATAAAAGAGTTAGATTCAAAACTCAATTTACAGGAAGTACAACTAACTACCAAGATTAAAATGTGCAAAGAATTGGAGGAAACCATTGAGAAACTTAAGAAAGAAAAATCTGATTTAATGGAAAAATTGGAATCCTTTTCTTGTGATAACCTGGAGTTCCACCAGAGAGTAGAAAGTTTGGAAGGCCTCAACTGTAGTTTAGAAATGGGCACAGCTAAATTGTCACATGAAGTTACTCAAGATAATGTAGCCAAGGTGAACGACCACTGGAGAGAGAGGTTTCTTGAAGTGGAAAACGAGCTGCAGAGGATCAAGTTGGAGAAAGGCAGCATTGAACATCATGCCCACTCTGTGGAAGCTGACATAGAGAGAGTTCAAACAGAGAAGCTGCAATTAGAAAAAGACTATGAATCTAAGCAGCAAGTTATAAGCCATCTTGAGGAAGAACTCTCTATGCTCACAAGTGAGAGAAACAGGCTTCATGGGGAATTAGATACTTTGTCAAAAGAAAATAAAGAATTGGACTTGATGTCTGAAAAAATGAAGGAGAAAATTCAAGAGCTGGAATCTCATCAAGAGGAGTGTCTACAGCACATTGAGGTGATGGGAGATGAGCTGAAGGACAAAACACAGCTCCTTCAGAATTTGTCCTCAGATAATGTCCGTCTGCAGGAGCAGCTGCAGAGTTTGGAAAAGGACTCACACGCACTGTCTTTGGGAAAAAGTGAGCTGGAAAACCAAATCGGACAATTGAATAATGAGAAAGAATTGCTTGTAAGGGAATCTGAAAGCCTAAAGACCAAGTTTCATGAATTGGACCAGGAAAAGCTGACCATTGCCAAGGCCTTGGAGGCTGCACTAATGGAAAAAGGCGAGGTCGCCATGAGGCTGAACTCAACGCAAGATGAGGTGCATCAGCTGAGAAGTGGCATGGAGAAACTGAGGGTCCGCATTGAAGCTGATGAAAAGAAGCACCTCCACGTCTTAGAGAAACTGAAAGAAAGTGAGCGTAAGAATGATTCGCTTCAGGATAAACTTGAGAATCTTGAAAGAGAATTGCAGATGGCGGAGGAAAACCAAGAGATGGTAATTCTTGATGCTGAGAATTCCAAAGCAGAGGTAGAGACCCTAAAAACACAAATAGAATTGACCACTGAACGCCTGAAAGCTTTAGAATCAAACCTTGTCACAATAAAGTCTGAAAAAGAAAATCTGACTCCGCAACTACAAGAAAAACAAGGTCAAGTGTCTGAATTAGACACGTTACTCTCTTCATTAAAATATCTATTAGAAGAAAAAGAGCAAGAAAATATGCAGACAAAAGAAGAATCTAAAGCTGCAGTGGAAATGCTTCAAACAGAATTGAAAGAGCTGAACGAGGAGGTGTCAGCTTTGTTTGATGACCAAGAAACCAGGGAGGTCAGAGCACAGAGCCTGGGCTCCCCAGTGCAGGTCGTGCACCAGCTGAGAAACAGCATCGAAAAGCTGAAAATCCACCTAGAAACTGGTGAAAAGAAGCAGCAGGAAAGTAAGCATCATGCAGACTTGCTTAAGGATAGAGTTGAAAACCTTGAAAGAGAACTAGAGATGTCAAGAAAAAACCACGAGCGTGTGATTCTGGAGGCTGAGAACTCCAAAGCAGAGGTTGATACCCTAAAAGCAAAAATAGAAGAGATGGCCCCAAATCTGAGAGATTTGGAATTAAACCTTGTCAATATAAGTTCAGAAAAAGAAAATCTGACAAAAGAATTACAAAAAGAGCAAGGACGAGTATCTGAATTGGAAACATTAAATTCTTCATTTGAAAATCTGCTGCAAGTAAGAGAGCAAGAGAAACTTCAGCTGAAAGAAGAATCTAAAATTGCTGAGGAGAGGCTTCAGGCACAATTAAAAGAGCTAAAGGAGAAAGTGGCAGCCTTGTGCAATGACCAAGAGACCTGGAAGGCCAAACAACAGGATCTGAGTGGTCAAGTAGATTATCTTGAACATGAGAAGTCTAAGTTGCTGCAAAGCCTTGATGAGGCCAAAAGTAATTACACTATTTTGCAATCTTCTGTGAATGGCCTCATTCAAGAAGTCGAAGATGGCAAACAGAGACTCCAGAAGAAGGATGAAGAAATCCATGTACTCAAAAATCAAATCCAAGACCGAGAGCAGCTTGTCTCTAAACTGTCCCAAGTGGAAGGAGAGCAGCAAGTTTGGAAGAAGCAAAAAGCAGACTTGGAGAATCTCACAGTGGAACTGGAGCAAAAGATCCAAGGGCTGCAGTCCACAAATGACACTTTGCAGGACACCTTCGAAGCGCTGCAGACTTCTTACAAGGACCTGGAGAAAGAGCTTGAGTTGACAAAAATGGAAAAAATATGCTTTGTTGAAAAAGTAAGTGGCTTTATCTACATTTTCTCTTGTCATGAGGGAGGGAAACCACTGGGTGAGTTATATTTCCCTGTGGATGGTGTCTGCAGTATTGGACCAAACTTTTTAAAGGTCTTCAACTTGGGAGACATTGAGTTGGCTCCAGTAGTAGTGACTCTTTTGCTTGGGACACATTTGTCTGGGACTCTTCTAAGGATTGGTCCAGGTTTTCAATGTGGCACCTGGACATGGGAGAAGCTCTGGGTCATGCACAGTTCCTGGTTCATTACACTTCCCTTTCTCACAATGCATCAGAATAGTACCCTCCAAGGCACAGGTGAGAATCTGCTATAAAGGGTATAACATATACTAGTTAGAATCAGAAGGGATCCCCTTTGTCCCTGGGCTGCCTTTAGGAGAAAGACCTATTAGGATGGTGATATAATTGTCAGGGCAGAACCTTCATGGCTCCTAGTGTGTATCCTGGGGATTTTGTGCTTTCAGTTCCCCTCTCTTGTATTTTCTTATTTAAGTCTCCTGTTATTTGTAAGCTGATGATTAAAGGGAAGATCTGCCCTCAGGAGGCTCACTTATTAATGAAAAATTAAGTTTTTTGCCTTCTTTGCTTGCTTACTGATCTAGCAAAGTGATTTCATCGAATCACATTTTTATTGGACAAATATTAAAGGAGAAAGGGTGTGTCCAGAAAATGCAGTCAATCATAACTTTATTTTCCAAGAATTTCAAGTTTTTGGATGGCTAGCAAGAGATGGCGGTTCTGGTAGAGATGATTAGAAAAACTATAGCAGGCTGTTTCAACGTCACGGAGCAGATGCAAACAAAGAGAGCTTTAGCTGGCCGGAACTGATCAGAGTCATGTTTCTTGCAGAGCAGTATGGCATTGGAGGATTAGTAGAGATCCAAGAAATGATAAAAATCTGAGACGCTGCCTCATACAGTATTCTCTGAGGTTTAAGTTTAATTCAAATTAATGCCTTTATGAAGGATTTTAATACTGAGTAATATTATCTTTTCTTGTTATTCCTTTCCTTATTTCTGTCTTTTATTAAATCTTTGCTGAGAAGAAAAGGTAAGCTCCCCAGTAGGATTTGAGCGTATTAATTGAGTGGATTAGTAAAAGGAGGTTTAGCTGGGTCCCATTTTCTTACTGAAGCCTGAAGTGATGTCATGAATATGTTGTATCTGAGGGATTAATTTGATCAAAACAGAAAACTAGAAGCAGGTCCTGATGAAAGATTAAATTTCAGGTGGACGCTATGACTTTGAAGGAAACTGAGCTGCAGAGGGAAATGCACGCGATGATGCAGAAAATGACGGGTTTGGAAGAAGAATTCAATGGGGAGAAAAACAGGCTCACTGAAGAATTAAATTTAATGTCGGAAGAAATAAAGAACAGCAAAGTAAGCTTTTCTGTGACAGATTGACAATTCAATGTGCACCCTCTCCTTGTTTGTTTTTGTAAGACCTTTTGTAATGTACCAAACTTTCTTAGCTTTTGAGAAAAATAACCACACGCGTATGTCACAATCAGGTTTGCAGTCATCTCCACCAGCCAGCATTGTCATGAACCCAGGAGTCATAAGAGGCCTCTGAACACATGGCCAGACCTGTCATGGAGCCCAAGTACTTTTTTTTCATGGAAGGGGACCCTAAGTACTTTTTTCTCATGGAAGGGGACCCTTATACTGTAAAATATATATATATATATATATTTGATTTCAGAGAGATGAAAGGAGACGGGGCGGGAGGGGAGGGGAGATAGAAACATCAATCAGAGGGAGTCATCAATTGCCTGCTTCCTGCACACCCCCTACTGGGGACCTAGTTAGCAACCTGGGCATGTGCCTGGGAATCGAGCTATAACTTCCTGGTTCATGGGTCGATGCTCAACCACTGAGCCACACCAACCGGTCGTGGATGCTATTTTAGAGCCGGGTTAATGTGACAGATCTATAGCATCTGGGCTGCCACTCCCCACTGCTGTTCCCATAGCAGACACTGCCTCCCTTCCTCCTGAGTTTCTTAACACTGAGTCCTGGGTAGCAGCCACCGTGCATGCAGAGCTGGCAGATGCAGGGAAACCTGTTTGCCACTCCCAGATGTCCATATGGTCCTCATGCAGCTTCATCCCTAAGGAATACTTAGGAAAGGATAGCGGAATAGAGTTGTGATTATGAACCTGAATAATCACAAAACGTTGAAATGACATTTGTAATAGCCTGTATCAGAAAGAAGTTGGGGAAAGTTGTACTTTTCTTTAAAGTACTATATTTAAGCTAATGAAAATTTAAATTTTTTGGTGTTTAATCTCGGAAATTGACAAAGAATTTTCTGGCAATGCTGTGTAGGAGTTCCTATTGATAAGTTTGAGTATCGCATCTGCTGAAATCTTTGGCATTGAGCATCTTGGGACTATCCCAAGAATATTGTTATTCGTACTTCACTTATAGGCTCTAAAAATTGCTAGGTGTTTAACCTTAAGTTTATACATATGAGAGTGTTAGCTTGCTGTGGCTTCATTCATTCATTTTATTCATTCTATAAATAACAAGCACTGGTAAGGTTAGGGGATAGAATGTCGACCCGTAGCTCTCCTGTGCTGCTTGTATTCATAGAGCTTGTGGTTTAGACACACAGTAAGGCATTAAATAAGAAATATGAAATAATTATAAACGGTTAAGTGCTATAAATGAAAGAAATAAGATTCTTGGGATTGGGCTGTGGGGATAGGCAACAACCTAATTGAGATCGGGTGATCAGAGAATGTTGCCTGCAGGATGAGGAGTCAGACCCGCAAAGAACCAGCTAGAGCATGGAACCTTGTGGGTCTAGGGGGCAGTGTGGTAAAGTCTTTGTGTTTTTTAGAAATTGAAAGGAAGCCATTGTGGCCGAAATCAGATGGAAAGTGATCTGTGATCTGAGAAAAGATTAGGGAGGAAGGAAGGCCATGGTAAAGTGTTAGAATAAAGTCTGAAGTGACCAAATACATGAGGCAGGAGTTTAAAGGAAAGTTTTGGGGTGGATATATTCATTTGGCTAGTTCAGAATATAGGTCATATTTCAGAATTAGGCAGTGGTAGAAAATACAGACCAAGCCCAGAGATCCCCCATTGTGCAGCGTGATGTGGAGGAAGAAGAGCAAGCCGGGAAACAGAAGCCATGGTGAGGCCAAGCAGGAGCGAGTCGTGTTCCAACAGCCAAGAGTGGAGGGTCAGAGCCTCAGATCCTACTTACAGGTCAGACGAGATGAGGACTGAAGCGTGTTCCTTGTATTTACAACGTGGAGGTGGACGATGCCATGAAAAGCTATTTCAGGAGAAGTTGGGATGAAACGAGGTGGAGTGGGTTGAGTGAATAGGAGATGAGGCAGTGGACATAGTATGTGTATAGACTCGTATAGAGGCAGCTCTCTCTGTGGGATCAGGCACAGGGGAGGCAGGTGCCCCCAGGGCTGGGGTTCTGCCTGTCCTGCACAGAGGAGGGGGGCTAAAGAGTTCAGGTCATTTGGAAGGAAATTCTTAAAGTGATAAAACATGGAATCTAAGCTGGCCAAGGAAGAAAACTGTAAGTCTGGAATGTGGAGGTCGTCATGGTGGTGCTGTTGATGAGGTCAAGGAGTTACTGCAATGGAAACACTTACATAAGCGAACCTGGTAGCCAGGAGGGTATAGTCCCAGAGTGGTTTAGTGGAAGTCAGGTTTCATAGATTCTGTGGTCCCACTGGAAGTGACCTAGGAGGTGGCTGGGCTAGAACAGGGGATATGTCACTGCAGATGAAGTTGCAATTTAAAGTGAATACACTGCTAAGGATTATAGCATTATTCTGTATAGATTTTTGTCTTGCCTATAAACTATTCTCTTCCCCCTCAGTACTCATATTTCCTGAAGACATATGTCAAGGTTCTTAATTATTTTCCCATGATTGTATAACTTTATTTATTAGGGTCAATTGAAGGAATTCATGCTAGAAAATCATGAATTGAAAAGGAGCTTGGATTGCCTACAAAAAGACCAGATGGAAAAGCTAGAGAAAATGAGAGAAGAAATAGCTGGATACCAGCTACAGCTCCAGGAAGCTGAAAAGAAACACCAAACTTTGCTTCTGGATACAAACAAACAGGTGACCCGCGAAGTTTGGTTACTGGGGGAGCTGGATTGTGTGTGTTGACCATGGAAGTGAGGCATTTTTTTGCAAGAAGGTCAAAGTTCTGCATCATTATTATGCTATATGACCTTAGGAAGGGTGCCATCATGTTTTTCTCACTACCTTTCCCTCCGTTACCTGCACATGTCTCATTCATCACTGCTTTTTAAAAAATACCTTTCCATCTTGGAGTGCGAGGCGCAAAGACCATTTGAATTGGCCCTTGAAACAGCAGTTCTATTTTTAGTTCACTTTGCTTACAATGTTTTTAGCTGAGCCTCCTGGCTAAAGTAGCATTTTCTGCCCCAGCATGAAACGGAAATCCAGACCTATCGGGAGAAGTTGACGTCTAAGGAAGAGTGTCTCAGTTCCCAAAAGGTGGAGATCGACCTCTTGAAGTCTAGTAAAGAGGAACTCAATAACTCTTTGAAAGCAGCCACCGAGCTTTTAGAGGAATTGAAGAGAACCAAGGTATGTTTACTCTTTTTTAAAAAAATATATTTTTATTGATTACAAAGAGGAAGGAAGAAGGAGAGAGACATAACTGAGAGGGAATCATTGATTGGCTGTGTCTCCTGCACACCCCACACTGGGGATTGAGCCCACAACCAAGGCATGAGCCCTGACTGGGAATCAAACCATGACCCCCTGGCTCAACCACTGAGCCACACCAGCAGGGCAATATGTGTACTTCTCATTGCTTCATGACCTTGAATGGCTTATGCAGAATCACCGTGGTTTTAATGGTATTGAATTACAAGGTTTCATTTTAATTTTTGTGAAAAAGTTTTTTGCAGTTAAAAATAATATCACTCATCAATTTTCTGCTGAGTTATTTTTAAAAGTCAGTGGATGGCCTACAGTCTCATTGCATATATGAACTTCATCCACTGCTCAGCGAATTCTCTCAAACTACTTCAGGACTTCTCAAGATGGAGGTGAAAGTTGTACCACTGACAGATTAGGGTGGGCCCCTAAGTAATAATTTGGTGGTAATTCCAAATTCTTGCTTGATGGGTCTCCACGTTCATTGCTGTCACCAAACCCACTTTGGCAAAGGTGAGGCAGAGCATTTGGTCAGGCACAGGTAGGTGTGCATTCTCCTCTTCCTCTCCACACAGGGATTCTAAAACTGTGTTCTTTAGATAAAAAGGAGGTGAACCCTAGTCCCAGGGTTCTTAGACTGGAGGTGGTGCTTCAGGAATTCTACTTGTAAAGGGATGTTTTGATTTCTACAGATAATTTTCACAAAATGAATACCATCCAGAATGTATAATAATGAAGCTGGATAATAAATATTGTTCCATAAAAGCCTTTGTTAAAAGATGATTTAAATTTTAAAGATTATGATACTAATTGTATATTGAATATATTCAAACAGAAAACTAGGTATTAGCTTCTTAGGTTTATTGCTCATATACACTTATCAAGGTGAAGGAAATATACCAATAAAATATATACCAGCCTGGCTGGTGTGGTTCAGTGGTTGAGCATCGACCTATGAACCAGAATGTCACGGTTCGATTCCAGGTCAGGGCACATGCCTGGATTGCAGGCTCAGTCCCCAGTAGGGGGCGTGCAGGCTCAGTCCCCAGTAGGGGGCGTGCAAGAGGCAGCTGCTCACTGATTCTCTGTCATCATTGATGTTTCTATCTCTGTCTCCCTCTCCTTTCCACTCTGAAATAAAAAAAATATATATATTAAAAATAATACATACTCACAAAATTTAGAATAACGTTAATGATCAATGATGTTCTGTTACAAAATGAGATATGTTAGTTTTAATAATGGAAAGATGTAGTTTCAGGTCTACTTTTTTATTTATTCACTTTCTGCCTTTTTATTTATTTATTTATTTTTATTTTTATTTTTTTTAAATTTCTTTATTGATTAAGGTGTCACATATTTGTCCTCATCCCCCCATTCCCATCCCACACCCCTCCCCTTGGATGCCCCAACCCTCTGTTGAACTTAAGCATTGGTTAGGCTCATATGCATGCACACAAGACCTTTGGTTGATCTCTCCCCCCTCCCCCCACCCTCCCCTATCCTCCCTCTGAGGCCCGATAGTCCGATCGATGCCTCCTTGTTTCTGGTTCTGTTCTTGTTCATCAGTCTATGTTGTTCATCATTTCCCCTAGATGAGCGAAATCATGTGTCACTATAGATATACTTATAAGAATTGAATGTGCGACGAGCAATAATAGTTATGCTGACAGGCAAATGAATCAGTCTGTAGTGAGTTTCTTTCTGGACCAACAGTTCTTTTGAGACCCAATATCAATGTCCACCGGTTCCCTATGAGTACATGTCGGCACTGACCCCTCAGCTCTGGATGGTGGACAAATGGTGGTAATGCAGGTCTGACTCCCTCTGGTTTGGTCTCGGCTGGACCCAGGGGCACTGCTTCACCCGGATCCAGGGGCCCACGGCCTCGCCCGGACCCGGGGCCAGGCTCACCCGGATCCAGGGGCCCGCGGCCTCGCCCGGACCCGGGGCCCAGGGCTCACCCGGCTCCAGGGGCCCGCGGCCTCGCCCGGACCCGGGGCCCAGGGCTCACCCGGCTCCAGGGGCCCGCGGCCTCGCCCGGACCCGGGGCCCAGGGCTCACCCGGCTCCAGGGGCCCGCGGCCTCGCCCGGACCCGGGGCCCAGGGCTCACCCGGCTCCAGGGGCCCGCGGCCTCGCCCGGACCCGGGGCCCGCGGCCTCGCCCGGACCCGGGGCCCAGGGCTCACCCGGCTCCAGGGGCCCGCGGCCTCGCCCGGACCCGGGGCCCAGGGCTCACCCGGCTCCAGGGGCCCGCGGCCTCGCCCGGACCCGGGGCCCAGGGCTCACCCGGCTCCAGGGGCCCGCGGCCTCGCCCGGACCCGGGGCCCAGGGCTCACCCGGCTCCAGGGGCCCGCGGCCTCGCCCAGACCCAGGATTCAGCCTCACCCGGACCCAGGGGCGCATGGCCTCGCCCGGACCCAGGGGCACGTGGCCTCACCCGGACCCGGGGCCCAGCCCCACCCTGACCCAGTTCCCAGCCTCACCCAGACCCAGGGGCACGCGGCTTCACCCGGATCCAGGACCCAGCGGGGTTTCGTCTTCTTGATCCCATTTCCTGTTGGTCAATTCCATCTCAGTAATTCCTTCGGCCATTTTCTCAGAGCTCCAGGGCAGCCGCCGCAGAACTCGTTGGGCGGCGGGCTCGGCGAAGCTCCGGTGTGTCCGGTGCGCGGCAGCGGGCTGGTCCGGGGTGGCTGCGTCGGCCCTTGGGTCTGCAGCGGTGGCCAGTCACCGAGCGTGCGCACCTGGCCGCTTCCGGGGCGTTGAGATTCTTGAAGGACTCGGAGGTCAGCAAGCGCGGAGTCTCCCACCCCATGACTCCCAGGGGCTCGTCTGTCCGTGCTCGGCAGCGAGTGGGGCCTTCCCCTCAGCCGGAGACCGCCGGGGGAACTGCGCCGAGCACGTTCCAGGCCGCCACTGTGTCGTCTGAGCCGTAGTTCTTAAAGTGTGATCTTTGGGTCGCCGGCATCAGCATCACCCCGAGTACCCCTCTCTTTTATTCTAGTTGTAGAGCGTCTGCTCAGTCAGCCCTCCGGTGGTTCTGGATGGTGTCTGCTCCGCCCTCCCGTCGTAGACTCAAAATTGTTGTGGTAGGCAGCAATCAGGCTTCCGCCCTATGCCTCCATCTTGGTCTTCCTTTGTATAGTTAAGTCTTGATTGTTGTTGGTGTCGCTGGGAGGAATTGTCCTCCAGGCCAATTGGCCGTGCAGATCCTCTGTGTCTATAAAGGAAGAGTTGCTATGTAGGAGACAGATTTATGGGCCGGGTCTTGGTGCAGCAAGGCTTTGGCGCTCATTGATTCTGCCTCTGGAATGTGTCCTTTATGCGAGTGGTTGAAATCTGGTGTCATCTCACACCGACCACTAGATGCCCTCGTTTCTGGGTCTCCAATGGTGTGTAGGTCAGCTACTACCTGAGACCACTCAGCAGGACTTACGGCAAAAACTGCAGTTTCCTCCTCCTGTCTGAGCGTCCCTAGAGCAGTCCGACTAGAACCGCAGTTTATCTGGTCAAGCTGCCATAGGGCAGGCCACCCACATGCAAAAGCCGTTGCTTGGAGCCCAGGTGTGCCTGCAAGACGTGCAGGGCGGACCTGCAAAACGAGCGGGGCGGGTCCCAGGGCGGGGCGGGTCTCAGGGCGGGGCGGGGCCTCAGGGTGCCACCAGGCCATGGCGAGGCGAACCGCACTGGCTGCAAGTCTGCTTTTTCTGTTTTCCACGTTCCCAAGCCCCCTCATTCCGCACTCCAGCGCAGCAAACACTGATTGCTGGGCGCACCTCCACAAGGAAGTCACTCCCACTCTCCGACAGGAAGGCCGAGAGTCCAGCCTCTTCCCGCAGGCGTCTGGGGAGCTAATCTCCCCTAGGGTTGGAACAAAAGCCACAAGTCCCTTCCCCCGACCCACGCGCCTCCGCACCTCAGCTTCTCCAGAGTTCGCTCTTTCCTCTTCTCTCTTAGCTGTAAATCCACCATTCAGCCAGCTCTCCTGTGGTTCTGGGTGGCAGACGCTCTGTGCGCGGCGAAGTTCCTTTGTTTAACTTTGAAATTGTTGTGCGCGAAGTTCCTTTGTTTTACTTCGCTGCCTTCTTAGTTCTCCTCTCTCAAAATGGCTAGAGGACTTGAGTGTAAGACAGGAAGTCTTAAGAATCCTCTAAGTCGGTGTTGGCGGTCTCCGGGGCCCCGAGGATCTCAGTGGGGAGCTGGGCCAGGTCGGTGACGCGGGTGGGCCCGTCTCGCAGAAAGATGGTCTCTTCCTTCACCGAGAGCCGCTGCGCCGAGTCCGCGGTCGCCGCCACAGCAGCTGCCGCGGCGCCCACGAGCTCATGGCCCCGGCTGCGGTGCTGGCTGAGAGGAGCCGCCACCCGGTCTGGGGAGACGCGAGCAGGAGTCGCCGTGCTCACCAGTCCATCTTTTAGTTGTTTTTCCAAAACTGCCATGCGAGGCAGCAGATCAGCCGTTCACCTCCGCCGCCATCTTGGCCTGTAAAATCTTCACTTTCTGCCTTTTTAATCTTTGACAGTTTTACTGTGGGGAATGTCTGTGTACATACCATGTACAAAATGGTACATTGTTGAGTCTATTCAGATCACATGTAATTTTAATGAAGTACCCAGTTGATAAGCATTGTTGAAATGGAACTAATCCATCTCCAATCCAATTATGGTTGGATTCAGAAATAGAAAATTTCACAAGTGCAGATGAACTGCAACATTGCTAATACAAGATCTCAAGGTGAAATACACAGAGAATTAAATCACTAGCAACATGATTATGGTGCTCAAGTTCTTTTATTTTAATAGTTTGGTTTGCCTTTATATATTCATGATCTCTTACCAGAAACTCTTAAAGCTAATTTATTTTAGAATTCTGCATTTTTTTAGATATTACATAATACAATGCACATGCCACATCCTCCTATATAATAAAAGGCTAATATGCAAATCGACCAAACAGTGGAATGACGGGTTGCTATGATGCGCACTGACCACCAGGGGGCAGACGCTCAACTCAGGAGCTTCCCCCTGGTGGTCAGTGCGCTCCCAC
The DNA here is from genome assembly GCF_951640355.1 of Cnephaeus nilssonii. NCBI lineage: Eukaryota > Metazoa > Chordata > Mammalia > Chiroptera > Vespertilionidae > Cnephaeus > Cnephaeus nilssonii. Next base: position 28,064,293 of record NC_137092.1, on the reverse strand, counting down.
AGGGGGAGCGAAACCAGGCTCACAGCTGGCGGGCGCAGCGGCTCCCACCACTGCGGCAGGCAATGCTAAGAATGTCCGACAGTCAGACATCCTCCGAGGGCTCCTGCGAAAGGGTGCAGGCCGGGCTGAGGGGCCCTCCCACCCCCCCCTCACCCTCCCACCCCCGAGTGCAGGAATTTCGTGCACTGGGCTTCTAGTATTATACTAGAGGCCCAGTGCACGAAACTCGTGCATGGGGGTGCAGGAGGGGGGGGGGTCCCTCAGCCCTGTCTTGGCCTGCAAAGACGCCAGCATCCCTCACCCCGGCCTCTAGCCAGAGGTTCCTCCCCTCCTTCTGCACAGCCTCTGGGAAGATGCTTGTCCTGGGGCCTCCTCAGGGCCCTGGCCCACGACGCCCTACAGTTCGGGTACTCGGGGGCTTGGGCTTTCAGGTCTGGCTTCCTCACCTGGCATGGTGAACATCAGCTGCCATGGGAGCCTTGCCTTAGGAGTCACCCCCTTGGACCATACTACTTGCGAGTGTGTGTGTGGGGGGTGGCCTCGGTGGCAGTGATTTGATGTCTGTAGCATGCCCGCTGACACCCACCACCGCGGCGCCACACTGGTCCCATCTGGACTGCCGGCAGGAGGCTTTCAGTCTGCGACTGGGGCTGATGGGCTGCGACTGGGGGCTGCAGGTGGAGGACCCCGGCACCCATAGGGCTGTCAGCATCTGGAACTGGAAAGATCCATTTTTCTGGTTCCTTCCCTGCCGCGCGGATGCTGAGCTCCGGGCCCCAAAGGCCTGTTCACTCCCGCCGCACGGCCGGCCGGGGCGGGGGCGTGTGCGGGCGGCGCCAGGGGACCCTTTAAGTCCCGCCGCACGGCCGGCTGGGGCAGGGGCGTGTGCGCGCGGCGCTGGGGGGCCCTTTAAGTCTCGCCGCACCGCCAGCCGGGGCGGTGGTGCGTGCGCGTGGCACCGGGGAGGCGGGGGAGCCTGTAACTCCCGCTGCACAGCCGGCCGGGGCGGGGGCGCGTGCATGCGTGCGGCCTCGGAGGCCCGTTTACTCCCGCCGCACTGCCCGCTGGACCGCAGCACAGCCATGCGCAGACGCTGAGCTTGCGCTACCGCTGGCGACGCGAGCTCAGCGTCCTGCCGGCCCCATTTGGTCCCTGCCCAGCAGCGCAGTGGCCGATCGCGAGTCCCCGCCCCCCGCTCCTCTCACCAGCCCAATCGGCTACCCCGGCCACCCCAAGTCCCGCCCCCCTGTGCCTCCCGGCCCAATCGCGGGCATAGCGGAAGTACGGTCAATTTGCATGTTACTCTATTATTAGGTAGAATAATATCTTAGCAGGCTCTCGGGTAGTAATCATACCAACCCCTATTTCTGTAGCAAAATATGTGACTGTTCTCACAAGGTAGGATAAATAAAGACTAGAAATACTTTGGTATCCAATCAAGTTTTGCCTCTAAATTATTTTCAGAGTTTTTTTTAGGATGTTGCAATTGTGGTGAAGGAGCTTGAACTTGCATTGCTGAGAAGTGCATGGTGCCGTAATTCTCTCACCATTCTATTCACTTTGTAGTTGAACTATATATAAGACTTAAATTTGTATTGTGAGCCTTCACTTGGTGTGACTAAGACAAATGCTATCTTAGGTATTGAAATTTTGCACCAGCAGGAGATTACAAATGCAAACATAATTCTCTGAGAATTTTTGATCCACCAAGAATATGTCCATGGACTCTTATCCATGCCTCGTGTTGGATAAACACAGGCAGCGTGAGCCACGTAAGAGAACATTATCTTAGCACCATGCTCTATGTTTGCTGATGCTAAGACGGGAAGTGACAAAACCATTGTCTATTGGGGAGACCTGGAAAACTGAGTAGAAAGGGTGAATTGTTTCATTCATCTTTAGATGTTTCAGTTTGAACATAATCTTAGATTTACAATATATGATTCTTAGTTATATCTCATGGTTATTTTTCTATGTGCTCACTAAAAGAAGTTGAAGGTTTTAAATTCAAGGTTTTGCTTTGTAGACGGACAATCTAAAGTATTCCAGTCAGCTGAAGAAGGAAAAGGAGCGTGCCCAGGGGAAAATCAAGCTGTTGATCAAATCCTGTAAGCAGCTGGAAGAGGAAAAGGAGCTGCTGCAGAAAGAGCTGTCTCGCCTGGAAGATGCTGCGCGGGAGAAACAAAACTCAGGTGGGGTCAGCTGGGCATGGCCAGGCCAGCTCGCTGGTGTGTGTGCCAGGCATGGTTTTAGCACTCTGTTTATTACTGCCCGCTGGTTCTCAGCAGTTGTCCATTTCCAGTTTTCGAGTTTTGTGCTCAGCTTGGGGTCATTCATAGAATTCAGAATGAACCCTGAACTTTGAAATAGGATGTTCTATGAAACGTAAAAAGCTTGGCAGCACTTTTTTGCTAGTGAGCCATTCCAGGGTGAGTTTTCATGTGATGATGTCCCTCTCAGTAGCTCCTACGTCACAGGCAGATTGGCCTCTGAGCTGGTGCTGGCAACTTACAAACAGCTGGTTCTGGTCATCCTGGGCCCATCCTCATGGCTCAGCCACATGGGAGGGTGGGAGGCTTATTTTTGGGAGTGGTGATAAAAAAGAAAAGAAAAGATAACCTTTCTCCACTTATGCCCGAGGGGAATGCCGCTTGCCGTGTGCAAAGATGATGGCGAGCATTGTATGCATGGCTCTGCTGGACCACGCTGGGCAGGGTGTGTCAGTGGTCTTCCCGCTGAGAAGAGTCCTCAGTATATGGGGCTCTAAGGAGGTTTTCTAATGGATTTAATGGCAGCTACGAGTTGCCAAGACTCCCACTTCATAGCCTCCCCCAAGCTTTTGTCCATCAGACTCTCCATTGTTTACAAATGGTTTTCAGAGCCTTTTGGACCTGCCTTGTCACAGGTCCCCTCTGCCTCCCAGAGCTGTCACGACTGGGACTTCATATTCTTTACCAACTTACGTTGTTCATTCACGTATGTTGGAAAGAATGGACTGGGATCATAAGGGATGTGCTAAATTAGTCCATTTGATCTCATGAACAACTACAAGAAAGTTTGATAGGCTGGAAGAAATACATGCTCAATTTGGGTATGTAAGCTGTCCTAATAAGAATATTACCTTGATGTGATCCTTCCCAAATGAGGGTTGTTTAAACTCTAAGAACATGTATAGATATATCTCCCCAACTTGTGAAAAATAAAATAAAATAAAAAATACAAGCCTAAGGTTTTCTGCTTTATGATGTCCAGTGTCAACTAGAAGAATGTGAAGTGACGTGTGTGATTTCTGACAGGTCCTGTTGTGGATGCTAATGTAGATGAATTAATGACCGAGGTGAAAGAACTGAAAGAAACCCTTGAAGAGAAAAGCAAGGAGGCAGACGAGTATCTGGATAAATACTGTTCGCTGCTTATAAGCTATGAGAAGTTGGAGAGAGCCAAAGAGATGTTAGAAACACAACAATCTCAACCTAATGTCCAAAGTTCTCCTTCGCCGAAGTCAGTTGTCCCGGGATCGCCTCCAGTCCCTTCTGTTACTGAAAAGCAGAAGTCATCCGGCCAAAGTAAAGGTTCAGGCAAAAGGCAAAGGAACAGTGGGATTTGGGAGGATGGGGGAGGGACAGCACCGTCCACCCCAGACACGTTTCCTAAGAGAAGCCGGAAGGCGGTCCGCAGTGGCGCTCACCCTGCAGAGGACTCAGAAGACGCCGAGTTTGAGCCTGAGGGGCTTCCAGAAGTTGTAAAGAAAGGTATGGCTTAGTTGTAGAATAAGATTATCTGTGTTCTTTTCAAAGTCCACATGGCATTTCCCATGCAAAAGAGAAGCATTGAGTTTTAGGTTATTGTGCAACTGTACGAACTAAAGTTCAGAAGCAGTCGCCTACTTTTAAGGCATGTATTTTCCTTTCTGTCATGAGACCAAATAGGACCTAGTTGCTCATGTCCCACTATAGAAACCGCTGGTCCATTTGCAGAGTGACTATTTGAAACTTGTTTGGAATTTGATATTCCTGTGCTGGAAAGTCCCCAACTGTAGGACACCCTCCTAGCTTTCCTGTCTGTAGTAAGGGCTGGAGGATGGACCCGAATATGCTGGCCCCCTGGCTGGAGCCATGTACCACCTTTTTTTTTTTTTTTGTTAATCCTTACCCAAGGATATTTTTTCCCTTTCTTTCTTTCTCTCTTTCTTTCTTTCTTTCTTTCTTTCTTTCTTTTTTTCTTTCTTTCTTTCTTTCTTTCTTTCTTTCTTTCTTTCTTTCTTTCTTTCTTTCTTTCTTTCTTTCTTTCTTTCTCTTTTTAAGAGAGAGAGTGGAAGGGAAGGGAAGAGACAGAGAGAGAAACATTGATGTGAGAGACACATCGATTGTTTGCCTCCCACACACACACCGACTGGGGCTGGGGATCAAGCCTGCAACTGAGGTACGAGCCCTTGGCTCTTTAGTCCTCAGGCCGATGCTCTATCTACTGAGCCAAACCAGCTAGGGCAAGGCTTTTTTTTATTTATTATTAAGTTGTCCTCCCAAGTGTGGCCCAGGGACGGGGAACTGTTGTTACTGGTTCATGACCCCTCCACCCACCCCCCCCCCAAAAAAAAAAATGAACACACCAATATACAAAAATCAAGAGTTAGAGTTTCAATTTTTCATAGCAGTTTGACATTGTCACAACATCTAAGCACATAATCATTTCTCTATTGATTCATTCTTACTGTATTATACAACAGTGTCATTCCATAGCAGATTTAGAAATTACGGACCCCCACACCCCCCAAATTATCAAAACTGATTCTTTGCCATAGATGGGTTGAGAAGAACTGTTCTAAGTAACTCTAGCCCTTAGGAAATCTAACTCCAAGAAAGTGATATCTTTCTCCTTACTGGTTTTTATTTGTAGTTAGAGTTAAAAACAAACCAAACCAAATGTTGCTTTAGTTAGTTTAGTTTAGTCAGTGCCACTCCATAGTGTGTGATAATCCTGTCCATTAGTGTCCTTGGGTTGACTTTCTCTTGTCATCACAAGTCACGTGGGGGCCTTCTGTGGAAGGAAGGGATGGATGCAGAGTGAGATTGAAATCCCGCTTAGCAAGGTCAGATCTCTGCCCCTCCTGGTCTTCACCCGAGGGGAGTCACTTGAAGTAGCTGTAGCATTTTACACTTTCCTCCAGAAACAACAACTGGCCTTTTCATTTTTCTTTTTCTTTCCATTTTACCCTCTTCCTCACCACCCCCTTCAACCCAAATTTTACAGGGCCTACCTGGTGTGTTCTTTCGATCTTAGAAAAACACAAGTATAGAGATCCTCATAGAAGCAGGAAAATATTTTTCTGTTTTCCCCTTCTTTTCCCATTGTGGTTTTTTATGTTTCTAATAAAAGAAAACCTGTTAGTTAGTTAGTTAGTTAGTTAGTTAGTTAGATAGATAGTTATTCATTCAGTGTGACGACTCCCAGGGTAACTGAGAAGGTAATCTCTGTTCTCTGTAGCTAGGAGAAAGCGTTTCGGAGTCCCGCTTATCTGTTAAAACGTGACCTAGTGCATATCTTTTCCATTATGGATAGAATTGGACCTGGCAGTGTTGACAGGCAGTTTTTTTTGTCCTTAGGGTTTGCTGATATCCCAACGGGAAAGACAAGTCCCTATGTCCTGCGAAGAACAACCATGGCAACTAGGACCAGCCCCCGCCTTGCTGCCCAGAAGTTAACTCCATCCCCATCCAATATCCACAAAGAGAACCAGGCTGAGGCCTCCAAACCAACAGCTGGTGGCAGCAGATCACAAAAGGTAAACGCCTGTGAACAAGTATCTGCCATTTGAAATCTAGCAAATGATAGTGCTACCAGGGCTAGGGTTTGACACTGCGCCCTCTGACTCAGGAGCTCTTAAAGTTCAGGGGTGAGGAGGAAAGGTCTGAAAGTTTCTTTCACTCATTCAGGTCTGTATTAGAAACATTCTGTCATTTTGTGCAAGGATTTCCCCTCCTCCATCAATTACCCCCATTCCTTCCTCTCCCTCTCTCTCCCTCTCACATTTAGATTTAGCTTTTGGGTGCTGGTAACAACAAAACACTGCAGCGAGCATACTGCGGTAGGCCCTGGCTCTCCACTGACCATACGAGAGCTTTTCCATAAAGCAACCAGTGCTCTAAAGAGTGAAGCTTCCGAGCTCGACCAAAGCTGTTACCTGTAAGATGAGCCCTGACCTCAATCCAGGAGTCAGGCTTTTAGGTCCTGACGGGGCCAGGCCGGTTCCTCATGGCTGGCTGGCAGCTGCTCCTTCCTCAGTGCACACGAATACCCATGCTGCTGGTCCCACACTTAGGGGATCAAGTGAAGTATTTGGCTCTTAAAGCAGAAAATCATGACTAGGTAGTAAGTACCCCAGACTCCCATTATGATATGCCAGTCCACTTTATTGTAATTGCCTGCTTGAAAGTCTGCCTTCTAAATTGCAGAGTGAGTTCTGTAAGCTTCTTTTTTTTTTTTAAATATATTTTTATTGATTTCAGAGAGGAAGGGAGAAGGATAAAGAGATAGAAACATCAATGATGAGAGAGAGTCATTGATGGGCTGCCTCCTGCACGCCCCCTATTGGGGATCGAGCCTGCAACCCCGAGCATTTGCCCTTGTTCAGAATCGAACTCAGGACCCTTCAGTCTGCAGGCCGAAGCTCTATCCACTGAGCCAAACCAGCTAGGGCTGTGAGGTTATTGATTATGTTTATGCTTTCCCAGTGTCCCATGTCGAATGCAGCATCTCACATTCAACAGATGTTTGTTGAGTGGGTGGAGCTGTTGCTGTTGTCCTGAAATGACTGCAATAATAAATAGAGGTTTTAAAGGTGTGCTAGGAAATTATCTCACAAAATCATCAACGGGTCACTTTTCCCTCCTCTGATGAGGAAGTAAGTGATGGTACAGCAGTTTGCGTGTGGAGTTCAGACTTTAGAAAACAGACTTTGCACACTAGGGGGCCTGCTCTCCACACTGCTGTTGAATCTGTTGAGCGCAAAGTCGTAACCATGGTTTCCTGCAGATCTGCGACCCCTGTATTAGCTACAGGCGGCAGGAGGCACCAGCGGTTATGAATTGCTAAGCAATTTTGTGCACGTGTGCAAATGAATGGGGGGGAGTCCCTCTTGAGAGGAGGTTATAGGAGACTTCGTGATTAGATGCAAACTTCAAAACCCAGCCTGCTGAATTTTAATTTAATTCAGCATTTTCCGAGTCGCCTTATAAAATGCTTGCCTCATCTGTTAAGCATATTTTATTATTCAGTTTGAAAAATATAGAGCAAGGCATCATTTTCCTAAAGCGGCTGCTCAGAAACCCAGGACTATGAGCCTTCACCTGAAGCCACTGGCTTGAGTTTTGAGCGAGATGATTCCCTAGGTCATTTAGCAGGGCCCTCAGTGACATCTGACAAGTTCAGAGGGGAAAGTGGGTGAAGTGCAGATTAGGTGAGGGTCAGTCTCTGTTATGTCTCTGGTTGAATAAACCCAGGCGCTCCTAATTTGCTGGGGACCAGGGAGCCTGACGTGTGCGGAGTTGATCTGAACCTGGGGTTGGTTGGTGCTGGTGGATGGGCCACTGAATTGGGAAGATGGTGAAGCGTCACTGCAGCATCAGTCAGTCACCACTTTAGTGGGACTTTTGAGTTTTTTCCTTCTAATGAGGTCCATTTTCACCAAGCTGTCCGCATCCTCGGCTTCTCCTCCTGTGGCTGCAGACATAGTTTGTAAGACAGTCAGGGTTTCTGTGCCCTTAAGGAGTTTAAGTACCTGGTGCATTTGACCTCATCTCATTGTTCACAGTCTGAGGCTAACTGACCAACATGAGGATCAAATCCATAGTTTAAACTGATCACAGACTCTAATTTCCTCAACCCAGTATCAGAGAAATTGAACCTAGAGGTGGGGGAAGTCCAGGAATGGACCTTGGCTATTGAACTGGGGGTAAGGAAGAATTTTATTAGTGGACCTAGAAATTTGATTCTCCTGCATCTGATGGGTTCAAGGGAAACGCCTGCCTTTTATATCACTTTCTACTTTTTAAAAAAGTACCATAAAACTCTGTTTTTTCCCTTCAACTTTCCATGACAGTGATTTTCCACTGAGTTCTGGTCCTGGCCCTTCAGGGCTGCTGCTCCTTTTACGTGTCCTGCACATAATCTGAGGTCGGGGTGAGCTTTCCAGGGATTTGATCTGTTGGCCAGATTTGCTATGTTTTCTGTAATGAAAAGTATTTAGCTGCCTTTTAAAGCCACATTCTTCCTATGGAAAGAATATAAATGGAGACATAATTTCCATTCTTTCTTCTTACTGCTGCCGAGGGAGGGCCCTGGCGGCCGCCGTGCAGGAAGTGACTGTCGCTGAGCTGCTTCTCAGTCGGTGCTGGGCACGCGTGGCCCTTGTCAGGGCCCGTCCTCTCGGTTTTTTAAAGATCTTCCTAACTTTGGTTAAGTGGAGTTTTTGTGCCCGTCAGCTGTCTTGTTCCTCTTTCTCTCCAACCCCCTGTCTTCTTTCGCTACTGGGTAACCCTCAAAAAAGTCTTGACTCTCGTTGGCTTCTAAGTCTCATATTTTCTGAGATCCTCCTGGCTTTTAAAAGACCGGTCATCAGAACGGAGATTTACTAACATCAGACGTGATTATTAGATGGCTGCCCTTCGGCTCTAATCCAAATCCAATATGGAAGCCGACAATGATGCAGGGAGCAGGAGGAAAGCGCCGTTAAATGAGGAACAGGTGGTGGGCCATTGAAATGTTGTAGATCAAGCTTATGCCCTGTGGAAGTGGTACTTCTCATTGGATTGTTCTCATTTGAATGACAGAAGTGGTTCAGTTAGGGTAAACGGAAGCTGGTTTGGGTTCTCTGAGGTGTATATTGAAGGTTTGCTGGGTAGTCAAGCATATTGTGGGCACAAGAGGTAAGGAGGACATAGTCTTTACCCTCAGAGAGCTGCCCTCTGGTCTGATGGTGTCACACTGGCCTTGGGAGCATGTCTCTGCCCATCAGAGGCATCAAGGACAGTTTGCAAGGTGACTCGTCAGAGGTCCTGTTTGACATCGTCCTAGCTGTTAGGTAGGGCCTGTTCTTAGGTAAGAAGAAATGGTAAAACTATGTACAAATCCTAGGGAAGAAGAATAGCCTAAATTTTGATGACAAAGGATTCTTCATGCTGTACAAATGTGAATGTGATCGAAACTCTAACAAAGGTGCTTGTGTTACAGGTCAAGGTTGCTCAGCAAAGCCCCGCGGATTCAGGCAGCATCTTCCGAGAACCTCCCTCGAGACCTCTCTCGGTCAGTAACCTTCCTGAGAGACGCTCGGCTGGCAGCCCCAGGGAGGGCCTGAGGTCCAAGCGAGGCCAGCTCGCCCCCAGCCCAGAAGCTGGCACCAAGTCCAATGAGAACTGTCGGGTTCAGTAGAAGAGACTTGTGTGTTAGGACCCCGGCAGGTGGCCGACAGGGGCTTGTCTGTGGTCAGGGACACATTGTCAGTGGGAAGAAAACAGTTCCTTGTCCATCTAACTACATTGTACTCTTTGGATCCCCCGTTAGAAGTATTAGGAAAGTTTGGAAGCCCTGGTCACCTTCCTCATTATACTCCTCTTCAGAGCTGGAAATTGTAGTGTAGAAGGAAGGCTTTTTGTAATGTTGCATTGAGTGGCAAAGCATTATATCATATAACTTGTGTTTGTGTGTGGATTTTATACTAAAAAAAGCAAAACATTTTATACTTCCAGTGAACACCTCCCAGGGAAATGCAAACTTGCCTGTGCTGTTTCCTCTATTTAGTGTTAGGCATGAGATAGTTTCAGATGGAGAATTTCTTTGAGCTGAGTAAAATGAAGGAAAAACCATGTTACATGTTCCTAAGGAAAACATGCTCACATACACACATATGGCTGTGTCCACCCTTCTCTTCCAATGTGTTTTCTAAACCTTTGCTTATACAACATGTACATATTTGTGTGTGGTGGTGGTGGGAGCTGTATGTTGATTTCCAAGTGGCCTGGTTGCAGGCTCCTCAGAGATGTAATATATCAAATTTTCTGTCATTGTGATTTTTTTTTTGTTTGTTTGTTTTTTTAAGACCAGTTTGATGTACATTCTCACAAGCAGTGGTGTTGTATTAAAATAAAGCTTTTTTTTCTTCCTAATAAAAAAAAATCACCTTTGTTTCTGTAAAAATGATTCCTAAATATAAATGCATTATGAATATTGTGACCACTTCTTGCCAACTTCTAACACCTCTTACAAAAGTGAAACCAGTCTAGCAAGTGATACTAGTGTATGTAGTGGGTAAACATACTCGGCTATAGTAAAAGGCGATTCGGAATATAGGCCATGAAGATTATATGGGAATGTACTGTGTCCAGCCAGCATCTACCATATTGTATCTCCCCATTAAATCATATCAGCAAGGATATAAGTATGTGGTATTTTCCAGCTCATTTTGACGACAGGCTTATTTTAAAAATATATTTTTATTGATTTCAGAGAGGAAAGGAGAGGGAGAGAGAGAGAAACATCAGTGATGAGAGAGAATTATTGATCGGCTGCCTCCTGCACACCCCACACTGGGGACCAAGCCCTGACCATGAATTGAACTATGATCTGGTTCATAGGTCAGCGCTCAACCACTGAGCCACGCCAGCTGGGCTGATGACAGGGTTTTGAAAATATGCAGGCATTATGAGCCATATCAAATCTAAAAACTTTGGACCGAGACCTTGTGTCCTTGAATCAGGGTAAAAAATTTTCCAGGACACGAGTTAGTAAAAGATCATTTGCTCTTGGCTTTCGGTTCAGATGGATGTATAAACCCTGACCCGTGTTCATTTGTATTTTAACCTCGTCCTTTGCAAGGTGGCCTCTGTTGGATAATGCTGCTGTGACACTATGCTGCTTGGTATTCATGTACTGAAAGCTGATACCCTGACTTCCCTCCTGTTTCTCCGGTTGCTCGAGGCCATGGTCTGGTGCAGGGTCCTTATCACAGATCATCCCGAGGCTGCCATGTGCTCAAGGGCATGGCCCCGTACAGACCTCGCTGGGGCCAGCTCATCAGCTTTGTTGGCTGTCCTCAGTGACTGGAAGATTCCACTCAGAAGGGCTGGATGAGTCGTCCTGTGGGTCCTTGAAAGCCTCTTCACCTTTTCCTGGGTGGGCCGGAGCTGCGGCTCCTTCCTCGTTACAGGGCATCCTCGGCGTGCCTGCCATTTTCATGTTCATAACCCTGCGAAGGGACAGCCAGGACATTGTTCATTCCCTTGACCTAACAACATGTGTAGACTAGGAGCTGAGCTGCATGTAAGATGAAAAGTAAGGCCTGGCCAGCGTGGCTCAGTGGTTGAGCTTTGATCAATGAACCAGGAGGTCAGCGTTCGATTCCTGGTCAGGGCACATGCCCGGGTTGCGGGCTCAATCCCCAGTGGGGTGTGCAGGAAGGCAGCTGATCAGTGATTCTCATCATTGATGTTTCTCTCCCTCTCCCTTCCTCTATGAAATTAATTAAAAAGTTTTTTTTTTTTAAAGAAAAGTATTCTACAGTCCCAGCTCTGAAATACCTCACAAACAGTCGAGTCACAAATAAAATCCCAGCTGACAAATCTATGAGGAAATAGACCAAGCCCAGAAGTCTAGGAATTGAATTCTCATCTGCACTATATGGGGGTTGGCTGAGATGATTCTTTCGTCTTGAATATTCTGTAGGCACTGAGACGGCTGTGTTTTGGGGGATTATCAAGAGTCCAAAGGGACTGCAACTTCAACGAGAAGGGAGTAAAACCCCACATTTTAACAGAGTCTGATTTCCTAAGAGTCACCCCTCCACCCCTGCACACATGCGAACCTTTAGAGACTTGTGGTTTTCCTCATTTGATGACAATCTATTTTGTTGGAACCACAGTGTCATTTTCACACATTGGTTTGGATCTGGAAGGATATCAGGGCACATCTTACCAGGGCCCCCTCACTCTAGGAGGGGAGATGTATTCCACTTCCCAACAGTTTAAATCCACAAAGATGCCTAACTGCTCTTAGCATGGCTCAGACCATTGATCTCCGGAGTCATTCAGGCTGTGTCTGTACATCTTGAAAGTAATTTAAATGAGAGAGAAACTATGGTCAATTGTTTTTTAAATATATTTTTATTGATTTCAGAGAGGATGGGAGAGGGAGAGATAGAAACATCCATGATGATAGAGAATCATTGATCGGCTGCCTCCTGCACAGCCCCTACTAGGAATTGAGCCCACAACCCAGGCATGTGCTCTGACCAGGAACCGAACCATGACTTCCTGATTCATAGGTTGCCACTCAACCACTGAGCCATGCCAGTCAGGCCTATGGACAATTATTTTAAGTCAGAAGTTGTACTAATCATTGGTTGGCCTCTTTTTATATTTCTCTTCTGTGGCTGAGAAAGGGGGTAAACGATTCTTGGAGGACACTAAGTACTGGAGTTGGTAATTGAGGATCGTTGAACTCAGCTCTTCCTCCTACTTCTATTCCCGTCATAGACTAGAGGAAGGGGCGCTGCTGGGTCCACTGATGAGAGAGAACAGAACTTGGACACCCAGGCTGTTCTCATTAGAAAAGTCCGAGGGCCTCAAGCTAGCCTCCTACCTCCCGGAAGAGCCAGCTCTCTAATGCCACCACTCACCTGAGCTATGGCTCACCTAAAAACACTGTGCAGAGTTACAGACATTTTCTAAAGTTGTTTCACATGTTGCTCAAACCGTACACCTTTGGATCTAATGGAGACATTAGGCTCTCCATTTTATAGGCTGGGATGAAGGTAAGAGACACAGATAGCACCGACTCCTATGTCTGGGGACACCGTGTTAATTATAATAATGTATCTCACGACAGTATTGCAAAATGGAGATTATCTTCATTGGATAAAAGCTGGAATAGGGTCAGTTACAGTGCAGATATTCAGGTGACAGAAGAATTTCTACTTTTCTCTCTGCAATGCAGACCTCAAGTCTAGGGCGATGGCATCTGACTGTGTTACCTTTTACTACAATTTTAAACATAAAATTGTAACTGCTAATTTAATGCATAAGCATTATTTACTTTAAATCCTTTTTAAAGAGTGTTTTAGAAAACCTTGCAAAATCAAAAAGATTTGTAAGGCTTTGAATATGAAAGTTTAGTATAAAAGTATATATATATATATATATATATATATATATATATATATATATATATATATATGTTTCAGAAAGAAAGGGAAAGGGAGAGAGAATAGAAACATCCATGATGAGAGAGAATCATTGATCGGCTGCCTCCTGAACGCCCCTTACTGGGCACCGAGCCTGCAACCAGGACATGTGCCCTGACCAGGAATCAAACTGTGACCTCCTGGTTCATAGATCGATGCTCAACCATTGAACCACACCAGCTGGGCTGATAATGAATAATCTTGTGAAATGGGTCCTATTTTAGCACTCAAGAAGAGACCCAAAGAGGTTATTAAGTTTGTGGCTCTAGTCTTCATCCCCAGGCCACAGCTCCCCAACTGTTACCGCTAACCCCCCAGGGGAGAGAAAAGGGATCCCAGGCCCAGGAAGCCAGACAGCAGTTTGACAAGTCCTTTTAGAATCCCATTCTGAACCCAGTGGGAAAACCTTCCTTCTTTTAGGGCCGTGGACAACTCCACACCTAAGGAAAATGTGCTTTATTTAACTTCATTTAACCCTTTGTTATTTAATTCCATTTAACCCTTGACATAGTCCATTTAACCCAGCCGAAGTTCCTCTGTTATAACAATAGGAGATTTCCCTTCTTTTGTTCTTCCCTAGTGGTTGGAAAATAGCAGCTTTCCATAGTTGGATGTTTTAGCAAAACACTGGGATATTCCTGCGTTTTAAATGTGAACAGATCCTCTCGCCATTGAAATCACAGCTGTGTTATCTAACGGCATTTGCTGGCTGGGAGCCCACCCCCTCCTGCTGGACCTTGGGCAGTCCCTATGAGGGGGTTACTTGTCCTGGAGATCACCTGCTGGTTGATTGAACGGTCATCTTCTTGGACTGAGCCCGGCAGCGGGTCCTGAGGTGCCCTGTGTTAGCCTGCAGTGCTTGGTTTCCTCTGTGCTATTTAGGGCAGCCTATCTTGCATACCTACACGGTGGGCTGTGGGCACCTCCCTTTGAAGCACAGACCCGTGGGGAAGGGAAGACGTGCCCTGCTGTGATTTGTACTCAGGTGTTTCCTTCTGAAACAGCCACATTCGGAGCAGATGAGTGAGCTGCCTCAGTGCATTCAGAATGGGCATTCACCTAGGAGACAATCGGCTCCCTCCATGTGGGTAGACCAGATGATTACAGACTTGCTTTTAACATATGTTAATGAAAGAACTGATCACTGGAGGAGACCCATCATTCCTAGAACTTAAAACAAGTTCTTACTGAGAAGATTTACTTCACACTCCACTTACCAATCTGTTGTTTTGAAAACCAGAAGCCCAAATTAGCATCCTAAGTCTTGTCCAACATGTATAACAAAATTAGATTTTTTTTTTTCTCCCTGGAGGTTGTCATAAACTCATTCAAGGAGAGAATATGTTGCTTTGTAAGAGTCACACTGATTTCCCAAATGTGGCATAGACTGTAGTCAATAAAGACTTAACTTTTAAACCAATTCACTCAATTTTTTTGTTTTGTTAATCCTCACCGGAGGATATTTTTCCCGTTGATTTTTAGAGAGAGTGGAAGGGAGGGATGGGGAGAGAGAGAAACATCGATGTAAGAGAGACACAATTGGTTGCCTCCTGCATGTTCTGAGGATGGAACCTGCACTGAAATCCACATACATGTCCTTGACCGGGAATTGAACCTCCGACCCTTTGGTATGTGGGCCGATGCTCTAACTGCTGAGCAACACTGCTAGGGTCCAAATTCACTCAAATTTTTAAAAATTATTATCCACAGACAGAAAATGTTGGTTGCTGTGATAGAGCAACCCACTGTCACTCCTACTTTCTTTCTTGCCATTAACACCCATTTTTGTCCAGGCAGCATTTGCTCAAGAAACATGGCCCTATCACCAGGGAAGGCATTACTTAGCATAAGCCAGTTGTGGTCACACCATTCTCTGGTTATGATGACCACCTACAGTAACCAATGCAAAACACAGGGTGTCCAATCAGAAAGATGGGTGTTTGTTAAGCCTCTGGAGCAACCGTGGACTTCTTGTCTTACCAGAAAATAGACCATTATTTGTTAAAGCAACTTTCATTTGGAAATCCTGTTACTTCACCCACAACCTCCTTGATTCAATTGCAGAGTCTGCTCTCTGCTTTTTTGTTGTTGTTAGTTGACAACTACACCCTGTACACTTCCTTTGAGTTTGACCTGCTCCCTGAGCAAGAGAGCCCTTTGCAACCCATTTGCTTAATAATCTTCCTTTCTCTGTCGTGAAAAGCCATTCTGCTTAAATGGGTACAGGGCACCTTCTGAAACCCAAGTTACACCAGAGGAGACATGGAGGAAGCACGTTATTTTCTAATGACTCCTGATGCACTCCTTGAGGTCAGTCATTATTCCGCCTTTTGTGATTTTCTAAACACTGGGTAATTTAAATTATAATAGCAACAAGTCCAAAAATCAAATGGCTTTTAGAGCATCCACCTTTTCTATGATAACAATACGGTTTGATGACCTAGGTTTTCTTTATCACTTTGGAGATGAAGAAGTTGAGATCCTGAATAAGAAATCATTGTCTCTGCATCCCCCACGATGCCCTAAAACCTAGTCACCACACATTGCTTTACATTTCCTTCGCTTCTCTTTTTCAAGTCCGCTCTCTCCAAATAGCACGTAGCCTAAAATTCTTTGTAAGCTTGGGAGTCCCTAACACAGTGCCCTGCGTGGAGAAAGCTTCAGTAAGTAGTTATTAATCAATCTACAGCTGAATGATGAAAAAAGCAGAACTTTAATTGCTCAAAGATTTCTTTTTCCAGTTGGAAAAATCAAGAATGTAATTGTGGTCTTAGATTGTTATAAAAAGAAGAAAACTCCCGAGTTAAATAAGTGTTATTTCGAAGGCTGCCATGGCCATGATCACCTGGCCAAACATTTTTTCACTCTACCTTAGACTAAACATCGAGTCTGTCCAGATTAAGGGGTCTATGGTGCCTTAACCCACCATTCCTACTCCTGCTCCCAAACTATTTCTCACCGTTCCTTGGGGTCGGTCCTGACCCCTAGTTCTACTGAATCCTCCGGGGCCCAGGTAAGCCTACCTTTTCTGTGCAGTCTCCCCTGACCACGCTCCCTGGCCCTCACCTCCTCTGGTTGGCACTCAATCACAGCAATGGAACATATGCTATGCTCTTATGTATATTCCTGTTTCCTCACCTGAATTTGAGGATTCCCTGGGGACAGCAGAGTGTCCTATGCCTTTATTTTTAATCTTTATTGTTGAAAGCATTACATACAAACCCCTCCCTCCTCACCCCCGCTTGACCCTAAGCGAAATAAGCTTGCCCTATGCCTTTTTATTCTCTTAGGGCCTAAGGGAATTAGGCCCTTACAGGTCACGCCTAGAAGGACTTACTGATGATTGGCACCTGGATGGCAGTTGCCCTCCCTTCTATCAGGACGTGGAGGGGTGAGGACTGGACAGGTGCACTGACTTCTCAGCCTTAGCCCTGGCTGGTACTAAGAGCCATCCTCTTGGGCTTTTGACAAAACAAGACCAAATGGTTCTTAATAAGCAATCAAATCTTTGCCCACAGGTGTTTCAACTGATGGACTGGGTGAGTGTCTTATGGGAACTTTCCACGAGATTAATCTCTGCCACGGAGTCCACAGAGCTAGTCCCGTTATCTAAGAGCATGGGGCACTTTTCTCTCATTAGCTGGATCACCGTTTGCTCCTGGTCCAGCTAATTTTCCAACTTCCTCTGAGATATATAAAGAAGGCCTACAGTTCAAGGATCTCGTCGCAGAAAGGTCAAGAGATGGAAGCCCAGGAGGTGTGTATGCACTTCATCTTTTCCCTTTTAATAAGGCGACCTTATCGGCCTCCACAAGTACAGTACAGCCTAATGTATCCATTCCTCCTAGCTTGGAATTGGTGAAAATGTCCTATGTACTTCAGATCTCCGTCTGTCTGCCTCATCAGGGAGGAACAGGTTCCCAAAAAGGTATGTTAAAAGGTGTGTCCGATCTCAGGAGGCATGTTTCACCTATTTAACTTTTGAACTTATTTTTTAACATCCCTGTTTTGACTTACATGAACTTGCCTCCTGTTCCTCAATGGTGATTTTCTCTCAGCCTCAACCCTACCTTGCTTTGTGATGCCGCCACAGGCACTCTGGAATCCATACTTATGCTTTGCCATCTGATTCCCTGATGGCTTTCGGGTCGTGGGTGCTCAAGGGACCTGGAGCGTTGGAGGTGGGAGGGACTAGATCCTGCTGGCCTCCTCTCAGCATCACCCTTTGGCTCACTCTTCGCTCTGGCCCTGGCACTTTATTTCAGTAGCAGCATCGGGGGTCAGTTCAGCATTTTCCCAACACGCACCAGCCTCATCCCACGCCCTCAGAGACCCAGCCCCAGCCGGCCTTCCCCCAGGTCCTCTCATTCTAGTCATTTTCATGCCTCCCCTCTGGCCTTTGGCCTTCAGCAGGGTAGCTGCTTATTGCAGTCACAGCCTCTGAATCCTTGGGTGTTTCCCCCCCCCCCCCCTTTTTTTTCCTCTTTCAGTTCTAGGATACTTAATTAACAATACTTGATTAAATTCACTCTGTTTAAATAACTGGTGTCATTTCTGTCCCTTGATTGGACCCTGCCTGACACAGATGATGGAGGTGGTTTTATGTGTTTGGTGGTAATACAACTAATTTTGAATAATTTCTTTAACCCATATTTTTCACCATTTAAAACATTTCCACCGCATGTGTTGGAATGCATGACACGTTCTAGAAACCATTGTTCTCTCCACCAAAACCTACTGACCGGGCTTTTTGTTAATACTTCAAGACTTAAAAAAAACAACAGCACCACTACAAATATCCATTTCCAGCAAGTGAGAATTGATACTGTTCTGTGTTGCCCTGTCCCCCCAGATCCCAGAAAGAGGGGCGTATCCAAGTCAGCCCCACTCTTGTGACACCTTGCAAATCCCAGGAGGGAGCCACACAGGCCGCTCCAAGACTTGTCACCCCCAGGAGGCTGAAGGTCATGGGTCGTTCCTGCCCCTGGCAGGGGGAGGAGAAGCCCCAGGGGGAGCAGCGGAATTGATTTAAATATTCCTTCCACCTGGCGCAGCGGGCCTCTCGGGCTTTCGGGCAGGTGTTGCGGCTTGCTTGGAGCGGCTACTGTGAGGTCAAGGAACTGTCTCCCTGGAGAACCTCTCGCTCAGAGGTGCTGTTGCCATTACTCATTCGGTAGCTACTTCTGTTTATCTTTTTTTTTTTTTTTTTTTTTTTTGTCATTGGGGAATGGAATCTTTGGCAGAGCTGAAGTTTTTCATTTTAATGAGGTCTAATTTGACCATTTTTTCTTCTACGGGTCATGCTTTTGGTGTTGTATCAAAACTCGCCACCAAGCCCAAAGGCACTTCCTCTGATGCTTTCTTCTAGAAGCTTATACTATTGTGTTTTATCTTTAGGTCTATGACCCATTTTGATCTGATTTTTTGTGTGAAAGATGTAAGGTGTCTGGATTTTTTTTATTTTTGCATATGAACGTCTAATTCTTCCAGCAGCATTTGTGAAAAGGATACCCTTTATTGAATCACCTTTACTCCCTTTTCAAAGATCAGTTGACTATATTTGTTGGTTCGATTTCTGATATCTCTGTTCTGCTCCAGGTTCATTCATTTTCTGATGGTGTTCATTAAGCACCTACAACAAGAATGGAGGGCCTTTCTATTTAGGCACAAAGATGAAAGACAAAGTCGCTGCATGTAGGTGGCTCTTGTTCCTCATACTCAAAGCAAGAGCTCACAGTAGAGCTTGTAACGGCTACCTGGATGTATGCGCAGGGAACCAAGAGTTTCCAGAATGCACACAAAGCATCCAGCCACCTCTTCCCACCTCTATCATGACCGTTTCCCTCAGGGCCCAAAGCACTGTCATCTTTTACCGGGATTTGTACAATGGTCCCCTAACGAGGTTCTCTGATTCTGTGCTTTGCCTTTAAAATAAAGTGGAACGGTGCCATTCCTCTGCTCAGAATCTGCAGCGGACTTGCTTCTACCTTGGAGTGAAAATCAGTGTCCTCACAGGAGCCTTCGCACGCTGCTCCCATCATGTTCCTGACTCACCTTCTAATTTCACCCCATCTTTCTGTCCTGGCCTCTGCTATCACTCAAAGGTGCCAGGCAACCTTGTTTCAGGGCTTTGCATGTGCGTGTCACTCTGCCAGGCGACTGCATGTCCTCTTTCCCACAATTCCTTTAGGTGTTGATGCTCTGCACTATCACCATTCATTACCTGCTCAATATTTTCTTTCAAACTCTCTCTTTCTCTCTAGTGAGTTTCATGAGATTATGGAATTTTGTGTCTCCTTTCTTTCCCCTCTTTCTCCTCATCCTTTCTTTCCCTCCTTGTGATGCTTAGAATAATGCTTGTAATATAGTATGAGCTCATCAAATATTTATGAAATGAAAGCATGGAAAAGAAATAGGGATCCTTTGGGGGTAACCCCAGGGCAATCTCTAGGAAAGAGGAGCTTATAGAAATCATTACGGACATGAGAGCCTAGACATGAAATAAATGCTGAATAAAAAACAACAACTCTATACTCAAATACCCATTTTACAGTTGAGAACACTGAGGCACAAATCCTTAAATGGTTTCCTCCAATCATGCATCCACGTAGTGGCAGACGTGACATTTGATACTGTAGAGATCTTGTGTTGTTTTTTCATTTCATCATTATAAAGCCATAATCACTAAAGCAAGATGAACTAATTGGGTCAAGGGGATTCATCCGAAGCCAGGAGGAGGCTTCATAAGTTAGAACAGTGGTCGGCAAACTGCGGCTTGTGAGCCACATTCGGCTCTTTGGCCCCTTGGGTGTGGCTCTCCCACAAAATACCACGTACCCTAATTAAGTTAATAACAATGTATCTACCTATATAGTTTAAGTTTAAAAAATTTGGCTCTCAAAAGAAATTTCAATCGTTGTACTTATTGATATTTGGCTCTGTTGACTAATGAAGTTTGCCGACCACTGAGTTCGACTATTTCTCAGTAGGACTTTGAAGGGAGAGAGCCTCAAAGGAAAGACAAGGAAAAAGAGCTCTCCCCAATTCTCTATCTTGCTGGGATGTCGGAATGCAGGAGTGTGCACCAGAGGGTCCTGACGCAACCTTGACAGGTAGTCCGGTGACTTTTGCTTAGCAGCTAACAGAGGCCATGGAAGGAAGGAAGGAAGGAGCTGAGTGGATTTCACATCCCAGCCCGGCCTTCTGTCATTTGCACCACAAGGCAAAATGCGGGGCGATTAGGAACACCTGCGGCCGCTGAGAGACCGACACAAGTTTCTCGCTCCTGGGCTTGTCCCGGGGCGCACCGGAGCTGACCCGGAGAAAGGCGTCCTTCTCAGAGGGCCCCAGCTGGAGGCCCCCGCTCCAGCACAGGCCTTCAAGGACGACGCGGGGAAGGGGTGAGTGTAGTTGACTGCTCTCAGCGTTGTCCAGTATGGAGGTCCGCACCAGGGGTGGGAGTGTCTGCATCCATGCCCCACTCCAAGTTCAGTTCAAAAGCAAGTGGCCATGGAACTGCTGTATGGTATCACCAGTGCTCTCCTTGGTGCTTGTGTAGGTCATCGGGTGTGGTCTTGGCAGGCTCCCCATCACTGGTGTTTGTCGTTCTTCTTGGTTTGTGTGACCTGTTTTACTGAAAACTCATACCACCGGAGAACAAGCAATACTGACTTGTATTTCCAGATTTATGTAACTGGTTCCATATGGCTTTGATAATCCTATCATATCTTTAGACAGTTACAAAAGATATTTTTCCTCATGGGGCGTCAGGATAATAACTTGAAAAGTTGAGGGCTGTCTTATGAGGAATGTAGAAGATTAGAAAGTAAAACAACTACCTTAAAAAAAATTTTTTTTTAAACCAAAACTGATCTAGGAAGAAAGGAGGAGAGAGATTCCTTTTGTAAATTCCACATAAATTCCACAGAGTAAAAAAATGCTGCTTTCTTGTTCAAGGCTGCTGTAAATATGTTTCTTAGTTGATTGTCTATCAGAAAATCATAATGTGTTTTAAACATGTTCAGAGTTTTCTCTTTAAATTTGCCATGCTTACCATGATTCAGGGTACTGGACTGAAAGTTTGCTTTTGGAAATTTAGAAGCTTACACTGGACTCCTCATTCAATAAAGTGCAACCAAGAAAGAATGGGAACTTTTTTTTCATAGTATACAGTTTCCAGTTCTGCTTTCTTTTATTATTGTTATTTTTGGACACTCAATATTATTTTGTATTAGTTTCAGATGTACAGCAGAGGGTTTAGGCCAGTGGTCGGCAAACTCATTAGTCAACAGAGCCAAATATCAACAGTACAACGATTGAAATTTCTTTTGAGAGCCAAATTTTTTAAACTTAAACTTCTTCTAACACCACTTCTTCAAAATTGACTCGCCCAGGCCGTGGTATTTTGTGGAAGAGTCACACTCAAGGGGCCCAAGAGCCGCATGTGGCTCGCGAGCCGCAGTTTGCCGACCACGGGTTTAGGCAATCATATACTTTTCATAGTGTTCCTCCCGATAATTCAAGTGCCCACCTGACACTCTCAAGAATGGAACATTTTGAAAATTGATGCATTACCTTGTAATTTTATACTTTTATATCCATTATAAGAGAAAAATGAGTTTTCTCTTTAAGGAACGCATCATAATACCAAATCTCATCATCCAATATTTCTATTCTTAGGACCACGTCAGTAAGTCAACTGCTCTGTAAAATCAGGTTTAGCCCGGCTGGAGTGGCTCAGTTTATTGAGTGTCATCCCATGCACCAAAAAGTTGCTGGCTCGATTCCCAGTCAGTGCACACACCTGGGTTGTGGGTTTGATCCCTGGAAGGCAACCTATCGATCGATGTTTCTCCCTCTCCCTCTCTCCCTTCCTCTCTCTAAGCATGCCTTCCTGTGAGGATTAAAAATAAAAATAAACATAAAGTCCGTTTCAGGGATGGAAAGAGCGACTTAATTTTCACTGTTCAGGGTCTGACTGACAGCAGTGAATTTTTTCTTTGCATATGGCCACATTTTCTTGTACTCAAAAAGAGGAAAAAAAGTGTGGAACTCTTTTTTTTTTTTTTTATTCCCTCTGAGGGTTCTTCTCTTTCTCCTCCTCCTCCTCTCGGCTGAAAGGAGCAAAGATAAATGGGAATGGTTATTAAAGGATCACTTGTTACAAATAACTGATTAGGAGTTGGACCATGTCAACAGTTGTTGCTCGCCAGCCTCTTGGCAGAGCTCTGATCACGTTAGGTTTTGAGTAATCAATTTATTCTAATATGAACCATATTGGATGATTGAGATTTTATGCCTTCTTATTTCCTTTAAACAGCCTTGTGAACCAAGTGCTTATTATTTTGAAATGCAGCCAAATCCTGGCCACCACAGGAGTCCAGGATTAAGATGGAGAGCTTAGTCCTCTAGATATTTTCTTTAAAAAAAATTTTTTTTCTATTGTTGACAGTATTATAGATGTCTTCCATTTCCCTCTCCTTTATCCCCCTCCACCCTGCCCCCCCTATCCGCCTCCACCCTGTTCCCCCCTGCCCCCAGGTCTTCTAGATAGTTTCTTATGCAGAAAATTCCATTTCTGATTTTATTTTGTATCTGCTGATTATTCAAGTTTTATTAGGAAAGTGACAGTAACCCTATAATCTATGGGAACTTTTTCTGTAATAAAGCCTTGCTCCTCTTTAGTTTGCCTGTTGTAGGTAAACAGTAACCCAAAATTTAGTATTCAAATTCAGTAATAAACAGCAACCTTGGGATGGGTGGAGGCCCAGAGAAGAGAGCAGAGGGTTTTTTTTGGGGAAAGGGTTTTTTTTGTTTTGTTTTTTTGTCATGCAAATTGACAAACAGCAATGCAGAGAGTTAGATAAGCTGAGAGGTTGTGCATAGAAGTTGTTTGGGCCCTCCATGGGCATGGAGCTATAACAGAGTCATGTTCTAAAGGTTACATAAGCCAAATATTTTGAGATATATGGGGGAGCAGAAGAAAGAGAGGAATTTCATTTGAGCACCTAGGGATGAGGTGGAGAGGCAGCTAAGATTTGAGCAGAGGTGGCCAACTCAAATGCCTGTAGGGCGCAGGCTGGTAACCTACATGCAGGGATGCTATTAATAACATGAAACAACTGATATGTTGCCAACACTTACCAATCAGAGCGGACACTGGCCATATCCTTTATTTCCTGGATCTTGGGGAGATTTGGAGGATCCTCAGGGAAGGGTCTGGGACAGCTGGAGAGGCAGGAATACAATTGGAAGACACAGGATAGTGCTGACTTATCAAACAATGTAAAGTGCTTCAATGGTCTAACAACTCATTGGGATAAACTGTACTGGTGGATTATCAGCCCCTCCTACGGGGTAAAGTGGACTCTCTGAAGAGACAGTAGAGAGTGGTGTGGACTGTGGTAAGCTTGAGTCTCTCTTAGTTGCAATCCAATGGATTTTATGTTCATTGGAAATGTCCTTTATAAAAACAATTCTTTAACTCTGTGAGGGTAAAACAGCACATCCACGGGGTGATCGTGGGCATTCGTCATGAGACTTTCTACACAGGTTCTGTCTTAATAGCTGATATAATATAATACCAATGTTTCAGGTAAGAAGCCTCAGTTCTTTTTGACCCCTTCATTCATTTCTCCATTTCTTCACTTATTTACTCAACACTACTAGAACATTATTTTTGTTCTTCATGCTTTGTCATTTATTTACTAATATCTTGGCTATTCATCTCCATCTCCCAACAAACTTCTTGGAATAGTATCTGAGCCCCACCGTTCTTGAACCCTGACATCATACAGTAATTAATTTACATTTTGTTTATCTATTTAACATTTATTGGACAGCAACCATGCAACAGGCACTATATGAGGTGCTGATAAAGAAAGACTTATAAGGCAGTCTTTTCTCATTGCTTTCAGGAGCTCACTGTCTAACGCAACTCAACTATCCACTGACAAAATATTATTGAGATTCTGGTTGACATCATCTTCCTCAGTCCTCTGGGAGCTGAGATGTTGATTGAATGGCCTTCTCTCTTCTTTGTGTCCCACTCCCTTCTCTTCATGCTACCATAGTGGTTTCCTCGGCATCTCATCTCACCTGAGGACCTCATTCTTGTTCTGTGTTTTAACATTTTTATTGAGCTACTTTGCTTTGCAAACCTCACCTCTCCAGGCCCTTCACCCCCTTCTCCATTTCCTTTGTGGCTTTCAGACTTGCTTGTTCAATGCCAAGCCCTCCTCGCTGCCTCAGGTCTTCACCAGGAAAACTTGCCGCAGTCCAGTTCCTCAATGCCAATGGCTTTCTCTGAGCTGCTACTGAGCTCACACTTCACCATGGGGGAAACTGAGCCCTTGCTGCTTGGCTGGTACATAATGTCACAAGTTTCCCAAGGTCTGGCTTAAGGTGAAATACCATGTCCAGTAGTGGAAGGATGCTGCTTGGCAAAAAGAACCGGTAGACACTCAGACTGACTTAGCAGAGGGAAATGGGGGAGAGACACAAAGAGAGAAGGGCAAGTGCACTTTTTTTTTTTTTTTAAAGGAAATGCTTCCTTCATCTAAACTTCATCTAATGAGGGGCTGTGAATAGTGTGAGTTTTGAAAGCAGCGCTGTGCAGGCCAGACCATAGAGGCTGGTCTGGTTCCATTCAGAGTTGCTTGCTCCTCACTTTACTGCCAGATCTGTGACAACCCAAAGCAGAGAAGATACTAGGGAGGGTTACTCATGGGTGGACGAGGCTTCTCCCTTTCTGCTGCTCAGCGTTGTCTGGTCAATGCTGCTTCCATGGACCTCTGACCTGGTTCTGCTGCCTTTTAAGGATTAGAATAGGAGAAGAGCTATGTCAGCTTCCAGACATCTGTCTACTTCTATACAAGGAAATGACTGCTACATGGAATGCTATGTGTTGAACTGGGTCCCTCCAAAAAAGATATGTTGAAGTCCTAACCCTTGGTATCTCTGAATGCGACTCTACTTAGCAATCAGTCTTTACTGATGTGGTCAAGTTAAAATGAGGTTATTAGGGTTGGTCTAATCCATATCACTAGTGCCCTTCTAAAAAGGGGGAATTTGGACATACAGACAAACACAGAGGAAAACGATGTGAAGACACAGAGGGAAAAGACAGCCATAAGACTTGAGTGACACATCCACATGCCAAGGAATTCCAAAGATCGCTGGCAAACACCAGCTGCTAGAGGAGGCCAGACAGAATTCTCCTGCAGAGTGTCAGAGAGAGCGTGGCCCTGTCAACATCTTGACTTTGAACTTCTAGCCTCCCAAACTATGAGACAATACATTTCCATTGTTTTGGCATGGCAGACCTAGGAAGCTCATACTCTTTATTTTGTCAGCATTCCCACAGCAGGCCAGCCTACGATCCACCACAAGCCATATAAGAAAACTAGTGGCCCGGTGCACGGATTCGTGCACATTGAAAGGAAATTAATTAATTAAATTGCCAGTGAGCATCATATGTATCAGCCAGTTGGTCACGTCTGATTAGTGCCAGCAAGAGCTTTATATGTATTGTGTATGCACAAGTCAACGTCTATTTTTAAATTGCCAGTGCGTGTCATATGTACTGGCTGGTTGGTCAGTCAGATGGTCGGACAGATGCATGGTTGGTCACTTAGCTTTTATATATAGATATGTTTATTTTGCTTGCAGTTTGGATAGAACCACTGTGTTCTGCAGACACATTTGCACACAAGGCAGTATTTATCTATAGGCTAATAATATACAGTATTGTCTCAGTTATTCTAGAGTAGTATTGTCCATAGTACAATAGCCACTATCACCTGTGGCTCCTTTTTTAATATATATTTTTTTATTTCAGAGAGGAAGGGAGAAGGGAAAGAGAGATAGAAATATCAATGATGAGAGAGAATCATTGATCAGTTGCCTCCTGCACACCCCCGACTGGGGATCGAGCCCGCAACCCGGGCATGTGCTCTTGACCGAAATCGAATCCGGGATTCTTCAGTCCATAGGCCAACGCTCTATCCACTGAGCCAAACCAGGCCACATGTGGCTCTTTGATTTCACTTATATGTGGAATCTAGAGAACAAAATAAACAAGCAGAATAGAAAGAGAATCATAGATACAGAGAACATTCTGATGGTTACCAGATGAAAGAGGGTTTGGGGGAATGGGTGAAAAAGGTGAAGGGATTAAGAGGTGCAAAATGGTAGTTACAGACTATCATGGGGATATAAAGTACAGCATATTAAGTGCTCAATAGTCACAATAGTACAGTTACGGAACCTGTCCGTGAATGCAGAGCACTCTTTCTGCTGGAGAGAACTGTGCTGAAGAAGGAGGCCCTTCTAGTTAGTTGAATGTTCTGGTCAAAAGAGACACTGCATATGCCTAAAAAAATAAGTATATAAAACAAGAAAGAAAGAAAAAGGAAAAAGAAGCCAATACAGTGGACAATGACACTGTACTTTGATAATTATGAAAGGATGTTGTAATTTTGAAGGGTTTTAGAGACAGGAGGGTAAATTTCACCACTCACTGTACTGACCAGGGAGGGCCATGATGCTGGTGAGTTGAGAGTTGGGTTGATTGAATGCTAAATAAATCAGCGTTTGCTGTCTAAACTGTGGCCCAAATATAAAACCTAACCAAGCCTGGGGAATAATTTGGGAGCATTTAAAGTCATTAGATTCATTAGCTCTGACTCGAGCAAGACAAAATAAACAACCCTCCCAGCCTGACTTGGAACCAATTCTTCCACTGCCTTCACAGTCAAAGCTGAACCCTCTGCGTTTAAATATATTACAAATGTTTTTCTTTGTCTGGCTATGTTGATCCTCATTTCTATATTGTTGTTCTTTTCAGTGTTTGTTCCATTGTTTTCTGTGCCCTAATTGCTCACTGTCTCAGAGCTATAGGACTGCTAAGGACTGAAGAGTCTAGCTTGTCTTTTGCTTCCAGTCTGCATTTCAGCTCTACAGACTGTCTCTCCCTCCTGTGTCCTGGGCCCCATCCTTCCTGGGAGTAGCATCAGCCCAGGAGTGGACCCAGCAGCTTGTCCCCTGGCTTTTTTCATAATGGAATTTTTACATTCTTTCCAAACCTTTGGGTCAGAGTGACATTCAGTTTGCCCCTCTGACCCCTAGCTGTAATTTTCTTTGTCTGGTCTATGGGGAGGGAGACTAAATTTCCCTTTTTATTGTGGTTAGAGGGTTCACCAAGGAACAATGGCATGAATGCAACTCGGGATTCTTAAATCATGGATGACTAGATAACACTTCTCAGAAAGAGGGGACTCCACGAACACATCTATTCTTAAGTGGCCGGTTGGCTTAAAGAAATTAATACTCTTCTCTAAAGAATCATTTTATCTGGATTCAAGAGCTACGTGGTGCTGAAATTTGAAATACATTCCTGGAGAAGGACTTCACCCCAACTCCTAAGGGAGAAAAGTCACTATATTCGGCTTCACTGATAACAGTGATTTGGACTTTTATTTCTTTTTTCTCCACCAGAAAAAATGTTGTGTTAGTTATGCTGCCAAGAGCTACAGAGCTGAGTGGGCTCTAATGAAGGCTTATTAGAGTGGGATGACGGAGAGGCTGCTGGTGAAGCAGGCTAATTGTCTGCTGGTGCCCTGAGTGCTCCTTGGGAAGACTTGGCCAATGGGCTGCTTACCTTCCCAAGGCCAGGCATCTGATTATGTAACTGACAGGTTATGATGTCAGCCAAGAGGAAGGCTGAATAGAGGAAGCAAGAGAGAGATGTTTCATGGGAGAACATTTTTTATGTTGCGGGTAGAGAGGTTCTACCACATTTTCAAGCCATCCCCTCACCCCAGGCTTTCTATCCTTCCCCTGAATATGGAAGATACATGGTATTTCTCATCCTCAGAAATTCAACAAACAGAAATCCAACAAAAGGACCCAGAACATCTTTTGAAAAAATAGCTATTATTGGGAAAAAAAACTGTCAAAATTACCAAAGAATAAATACATATGCAGGATTTCTTTGAATAATGAGATTTGGCAGAAATCTCTGTTCTGGTTTTATGCATATTCATTAATTTTTTTTCTCCACTTGGCTTCTGGCCACTTCAGGGTTCATTCATACTGGTTTATAATGAGATGCCTTTTCTCTTATATCAGAGCTATTCTAGACAGACCGTTCTTGGTTTCCACTCCCACATTGGTAGCTGCAGCCCAGACCTCCTTCTTGGACTCCAGATCTGCATGCTCCATCATCGCTTTGGCAGCTTTTCCATTTGATCCCATGGACATCTCAGAGTTAAGTGTCCAAATCTGTCCTTCAACCTCAAATCTGTCAACCAAGAT
The DNA here is from genome assembly GCF_951640355.1 of Cnephaeus nilssonii. Lineage (NCBI taxonomy): Eukaryota > Metazoa > Chordata > Mammalia > Chiroptera > Vespertilionidae > Cnephaeus > Cnephaeus nilssonii. The sequence goes on along the minus strand of NC_137092.1, from coordinate 28,035,747 downwards.
TCTTCCCATGTCCCTTTTTATTTTTTTAAAATATATTTTTATTGATTTCAGAGAGGAAGGGAGAGGGGGAGAGAGAGAATCATTGATCGGCTACCTCCTGCATGCCCCACACTAGAGATTGAGCCTGCAACCCAGGTATGTGCCCTGACTGGGAATGGAACCTCCTGGTTCATAGGTTGACGCTCAACCACTGAACCACGCCGGCTGGGCCCATATCAATTTTTAGTAATTCCCCAAATTCACCAGCTTAGGCCAAACACCTTGGATTCAACCTTCTTTTTGTTCCCACATCCCACATCTACCAGATAGAAAATTCTCTTTGGAAAAAATCTCCAGAATTTGACCACTTCCCACCTTCCCCACTGCTACCATCTGCCACCACGATCCCCCACTTTGGGACACGGTCACAGGGCCAGTCTTATTTCAGTGCTTTAAATGACCCCATTTGATAGTCTACTAAAGTTCAGACCTTCAGTCAGATTCAAAGTGCTTCCTGTCCCCACTTGCTGAGTCCTGCACTGGGGAGGGAGAACAGATGTTTCTGTCCATACCCCCACCTTGTGCTACTTTTCTAACCCCTGCTCACTATCCCAGGCTTTGGACTCCTGAATTGGGAAGAGTAAGTTGAGAAAATGCACATTATTCAGAGATTGGTATTTTTATGCTCTGCCCTTGATGTTCATGAAGCTAGATATAGGTCTTCCCCTTGGGATGCATTTTGTGGTTTCTAGGAAACTCCCCCACTGGGAACCCCCAGTGACCAGTCCTGTGATGTGGGATGTGGCTGGCCACTCAGCAGCACAAGCTCTCAGCCCCCTGACATGGGGCCTTACCCCCACGACTCTCTGGTAAACCTCTTAAGCAAGGTCTCTTTGAAGATGGCTCCAGCCTGGCTCCCACGAGGCCCATGTGTGGTGGGTGGGAACCTCTCCTACATCCTTGCTGTGCGAAAGCACAGTTCACTTCCAATGCTGCTCACTTACTTCCTCTGAGTGCCGCTCCTTAGCACAGCTGAGCCCTGGGCCTCTCCCCTTGAGATATTTCAGCTGAGTCAGACACCAGTCCACAGAGACATCCCCTGGAGCCCCCACACTAGATCTCAGCATGGAGAGGGGGTAAGACACCCCTCTTCCTTTTGTGGAGGGGACAGGGCAAGAGAGTGGGGACAGAGCCTAGTGAGGGCTTCTTCAGAGAAATTCTTGCTCTCAGCCTCTTTCAACTCCCAGCCTATTGTACCCTCAAGATTGGCGCTAGGTTAGAAATTGACACATGGGGGTCTTCCAAGGCTTGGGGCATATGAGAGCTATTATTTTGTTGTCAGTCTACGGGGCAGACAAACAGATAGAACGAGCCCCAGTTTAGCATGCTCCACAACTTTAAAATAACAAGAAACGAGTTGGGGTTGTCAGGATGTCCCCTGATTCTCCCTGGCTCCCACCTGCTTCCTCCTTCTGGGCTTGGAGCCTTCAGGTGGCCACTTTCTCCTCCATGTCAGGTCTCTGCTTAGACAGAGCTTCCCACAGAGACCTGCTTTGTCCGCCCAGTCTAAACCAGCCCCTCTCCCACTCTCTCACCTCCCTCTTCCTTTCCTCCATGTATTATGACTGTGTGTAATCATCTGTGTATCGATGTGATTGATTTCTGTCTCCCACACCAGACTGTTGGCTCCAGGACAGAGGTTCAGTTACCTTGGTTCACAGCAGCCTCCTCGGGGCCCAGGACAGAATCCAGCACGCAGCTCCTGCTCAGAAATGTTGGGGACCTACCGCGCAGTTTAATGCCACGTTGCCTTGTGTGACTATTGGCTCTGCCGCTTACTAGCCATGGCTCTCAGGGAAGTTCTTTTCTTCAGCTGTAAAGTTGGGGCAACAGTGATATCAGTTCTTTGGTGATATTATCTGGATTAATACAAATAAGTGTTTAGAAGTGGGCCTGGCACATAGCAAGTACTTTGAAAGTGATGAGGCCTGGCCGGCGTGGCTCAGTGAGTCGTATTTTATGGTGTGGAAGTGGACAACCTGTTTTCCCACTCACTCCTTGGATGGCATCTGGGTTGTTATATAAACCAAACATAAGACAATTAAAATAGAAATATGACTGGCTAAAACTAGTACATGAAATTGGATATCAAGTTCAATTTGAAGCAAAATGATGACATTATAGAAGTGCTACAGATTTGGTGATGAAAAGATTTAGTAAAATATCAGTTATTTTATGGTGTTTTGTAGTTATAAGAAACTTTACATCACTCTGGAAAAATGTTCATCCGACTATGATGTCTCCAGTTGTTAAAAAAAAAGAAAATGTTTATAAACCCAATGATAGTTATCAATTTGCATGACTCTCATAGAGCTATGGGAGATCCTTTTAAAACTAGAGATGTAGAGAATGTTCTATTTTTTGTTATTTTTGTGAAATTCACAAAAGACACATAAAATTAAAGCACTGGAAGTACTTAGATAAGAACTCCTTTCAAAGGTGTAGAATTCTTGATAATTTAGGTAAGATAAATTGTCTCAGTGAGAGTTAAATGATCCTTTTGGGGTATAACAGAAACATGCTATAATTTACTAAATGCATCAAATTACTGGGCCCCTACATAAAGAAAGATATATCGTCTAAATATAAGTTTCCTTTTAGGGTAGTGGCTTACTTTTTCTGTTTCCCAAGATACCTGCAGCTCTTATGTGCTTTTTATATGTAGCATTAATTTCACAACACAATGCTCTTGAGAATTCACAGCATATCTTGTTTCCTCAGAAAAGTATTTTAGAGGATTACATTGCTTGGTTTTGTGTTACTGGCCTCACATAATCTCATATGCTCTATAAGACTGGATGAAAATTAACTTGGAAGTTTTGGGAAATTTTATGGATGATAATGTAGATACCTATTTCATCATCATATCTGCAATTGGCATTCAGTTTTCTCCAAGGAAAGGGATATAGGCACTGGTTAATCTCTAAACCTCTTGATCATGATAAAAAGTTACCCAACTATAAACCGTCAGGAAAACTAGTTTGGTTGATACTTGCTTCCTGAGATTTCCCGAGACAGTTGCTAATGCAATATGAGGTGGGAATAATAACAAAATGACTAGATGGGCCACAGTTGGCTGGAAAATTCCTCTTCTCAAATGATGGAATCTAAAACACCAATCAAATGTCTTCATGTCGTGATGTAAGCATAAAATAAAAGTAATGACACGTGATTAATTAGTGAATTGTGGGGAAATGACGGTAAAGCAATCTTTGACAGCCTGGGAAAGGAATATTTCTTAAACGGACAGTCTATTTCACTGTATTGGAGGGTGGTGTTTGAATAGAGCTTTTAGGTTGGAGCTATAAGGAACTGCCATTTTTGTTGGTCAAAAACTGACGATTTTATGTGGTCCAGTCTATACAGACCACACATTGGACAAAACATTTCTAAACAGCAAAATCACACCCTGCTCTCATTGTGGCGGGTGAACAGGGATGAGATGGGGAGAGAAGGTGTAGCAACTGGACCACATGACACAGGAGACAAGGAAGTCAAGTCTTTTGTGCAGCAAGCTAGTGATTTTAAAATGTCGAGCAACTGTCAATCCTTCAGACTCATCAGCACCTCTGTGCAGAGAGGTGTTCACAGGTGCATTGAGGTGTGAGTCTGGATCAGTCTCGAGAAAGGGGAACCAGCCATCCCCAGCATGGCAGGGACCTGCAATCGATGCTAAAACAGTATGGAGAAAAGGAAAAAAAAAAACAACATGGAAAAGGCAAAAAATAAATAAAATAATAATCATGGAAAGATATGGAAGTACAGGGAAAGGAGCAGTGCCTCATATCTATTTCTATCCTGGTGTGTGACATGTTTATTTGTTGCTCTATAAAATAGCTCCCGTCTCCCTCCCCCTCCCCCGACAGATCTGTGGGCTGTACTTGTGTCACCTGAGAACTGCTTTGGATTTATGAACCAGCACACGCCAGCGAGGAACAAAGCCACGCGTCTCTATTTGAAATGTAGCTGCGTTTCCAGAATGAGTTGTTCTGGTTGTTGGCACAAGTAGCCCATGTCAGTTTTAGAAATCGTACAGCGTCCTGGATCTGAATTCCTGTTAGCTGTCCTTTGCCCAGTCTTCTACCTTTGGTGTATTATCAGCCGTACAGGGGAGACTATAAGAGGCTCCTGCTTATGGAGCCCTGGCTGCACACAATAGGAGATGAAAGGAAAGCAGTCGTTCTGCTTGGTTTGCAGGGCTCAGTAATGGTCTATGTTCTCTCTGGTTGAAGAGGGAAAACAAGGACATGAGGCCAGACAGAGTTTTGGAGTTATTCTCAAGGCACTTTCCTGGTTCCCCAGGGAGCATAGATGGAGAACAACCACAGCACAGAGCAGGTAAAATAAAAAATTAACGCACAGTTATAAATCCTGTGGAAAGGGGTCGTGTTTATATCCTTGTCTGGCTCTGAGTGACTGTGGGGTGTTGCCTGGCGCTGACTTTTAAGAGAAGACTCAGACGGCAGCCAGTTGAAAATCAGCATGCATGGAAGAGAAGCTATCACAAAGGAGAACAATGCTGAAGTGAGGCTAGGAGCGGGGAGGGGAAAGCTTGGATCATTATAGGCACCCCTTGCTTTCTAAAAAGTTCCTTTCTGTCTAAAAGATGAACTGAGCCTTAACTGGTTTGGCTCAGTGGATAGAGCATCGGCCTGCGGACTGAAGGGTCCCAGGTTCAATTCCGGTGAAGGGCATGTACCTTGGTTGCGGGCACATCCCCAGAAGGTGGTGTGCAGGAGGCAGCTGATCGATGTTTCTCTCCCATCAATGTTTCTAACTCTCTATCCTTCTCCCTTCCTCTCTGTAAAAAATAAATAAAACATATATTTTTTTAAAAAGATGAACTGAACTATTTCACCTCGTTTTTCCTTAAGAGAAACCGCCTACTATAGGTCACTCAAGTTAAAATGTAAACAGCCACGGGAAACGTCAATTCTATATGAATTGAGACCTCGTGAAGAATCCAAGTGATTTTTGCTTTTAGTGCACTTTCAACCTGTGTAGATTGTAATTCAACGTTCATGCCCTGTGCACATTTCACTCCCACGCATCTATCATGTGCAAGAATGTAACACCAGGCATCAGGCTGCTTATATTGTCGGTGTATACAAAGATAATGCAAGAAGAAAAAAAGTTATGGCAAATCTTCAAAAAAGTAGAGTTAACCTGATTCTTCCTCCGTTTGAATCACTTTAAAACCATATCACATTCTTCTCGGAGATGTCCTCTACTTCTGATTTGGTTACCAGGAAATAGTAAAACCCACATGAGTATTAATTTTTTTTTAAAAAATGTATTTTTATTGATTTCAGAGAGGAAGGGATAGGGAGAGAGAGATAGGAACAGCAATGATGATAGAGAATCATTGATCGGCTGCCTCCTACACACCCCGTACTGGGGATTGATTCCACAATCTGGGCATGTGCCCTTGACTGGGATCTCCTGGTTCATAAATTGATGTTCAACCACTGAGACATAGAGGCCAAGCTCAAATTAATATTATTAGGACATTCTGAGGAAGCCAACATTACTAAGATTGGAATGTATCATTATAATTTTAGATAACATGAAATTGGCTGCAAACACGTTTTCTTGAGGACAGATTTCTGGTTTATTTCTTAGGCTTCACATCCCCGTGGTCAAATAAGTGCAAATATTTATCATCCCACTGTATTTTACTAACCATTCCTCTCCCTTTGCAATGCAAACTCAGTCAAGATAATGAAGCCTGCTTCCTTCCACATGGCCTGCCATGGGCCTGCCAAGAAGCAGGCACACAAACGGCAGTATCTAAAAGGCTGCAGATTGAACGAATCAAGCGGTTGTTTGAAAAATCAGATGAACAAATTGCAACATATTAACCACGTGGTCGGATTTCGTCCTCCCCCTTAATGTTTTTCTATATATAATATTTATTTAAAAATATCTCAGGGGTGAGGAAACATTGTCGACAGTAACATTTCAAAACCTTTCTGCTTTTTAAATGTTTTCAACCATCTCTTGACCAATAACCTTGGCTTTACTTTTACAGACAAGGCTGAGCTCCGTATCACTCGCATGCTTTCACTTTCCTCCCTGTCACCTCTAAAATCCCTGTGTCTAGGCACTAAATCCATTGACTGCTATCGTTGTAAGAGAAATGGGCAGGGGACTTAGACACAGAAATGTAGGAGAGAAGGCCATGTGAACACAGAGGCAGAGACTAGAGTTGACCTGTCATAAAACAAGCAAACCTACTAGTAGAGATACCGGAAGCTGAACGAGGCAAGCAAGGATTCCCCCAGAGCCTCAGAGGAAAGGTGGCCCTGCCAGCACCTAGATTCTGGACCTCCAGCCTCTAGCGCGGTTAGAGAACAAATTTCTGTTGTATTAAGCTACCAAGTTTGTGATAGTCTGGTACGGCAGCCCTAAGAAACGAATACGGTTTGATTAAGGTTGTATTTGTGAGTCTCTCGACTACACGGTTACTAGTTTTCCCTCTCCATTCTCACCACATGAAAGCAAGTTGCTAAGTCCAGCCCACACTTGAAGGGCGAGGAGGTTACACTCCACATTTTGAAGTGGGGAGTATTTGGCATTCCTCTATAGATTTGTCTCTTTTTCCCCCTTTTATATATTCAGTTATTCATTTATACCATTATGGCCTTATGTATGCTTACCTTAAATTTTGGTCAATAGGAGTTCTTCCAGTTGGCTATTGTGTCCCTTTGACATGTCCCCATCTTTTTTTTTTTTTTTTTTTGAGTACTCCTTTACTTACTGGTATCTCCATAGGTTTTTGATGCCACTAAACACATACCAAGTTTCCAAGCACTTTTTATTCTCTCCATCCTGATGCATTAGTGTGTGTGTGTGTGTGTGTGTGTGTGTGTGTGTGTGTGTATGTGTGTGTGTGTATGCTTCCTCAGAATTTCCTAATAATATTAACTTGAGCCTGGCCTTATTATTGTTGCTTATCTTAAAGAGAATTCAAGTAAAGTTTCTCTTTACCAAGGTTTTGCTAAATAGCCTTTCTAAAGTCAAGGGAATTCTATTTCTAATTTCCAATAATTAGAAATTAATTTATTAAATTGTATTAGAACCTTCTTTATGGACCGATCACGGTAATGATGTGATTTTTCTTCCAGTGTTAATTTGCTCTAGGCCCATTTATTCCTCTTTCTAACAGCCTAGAGTATCCATAGAGCTCTCCTCCAACACCATATTTATTTCAAATGAATCAAATGTGTTTTTTTTCTATCAGACTTCTTCACTGTCCAACGTTCACATCCATACATAGTAACTGGGAATCTATGGGTGTGAACAACCTTAGCCTCGGTCTCTATTGATACATCTTTGCTCTTGATGATCTTTCCTGAATCTTCCTTTGTTGCCCTGTGAGTCTCAGCTTTCTGTGGATTTCTTGGCTGTAATCTCCATGTCTTCATTGTCTCTTTCTTCTGTAGTCAAGATTTTTTACTTCTTGGTGTTCAAATGCAGTTCTGCTTTGGCACTTTCTTCTTCCACTTCCTTCCGAAGTTATTTCAGATCACTGTTACTTTCTGCACACAACAATTTCCCTTGTAATTTCTTCTTTAGCCCAGGTGTTATTTCTTGGAATATGTTTCTGTTTCCAAATATGCCAGCTGTCATACTTTTTTATTATCACCTCTGGGCCGGTCTGGTCGGTAAGTTCACTGTGACTGTCTTTCCTTATAATACCTGCCACAGATATTTTATACCTCTATAAGGGCTTAATGCACTTTTATGATAGAACTGGTAGTTCTCAGTAGAAAATTACAAAATTGATGTTTACACAGCATCGTTGTCATTGCAGGCTATGCTGATTGATATTTTTTGTGCCAGACTGTAAAGAATTATCCTCTCAGGAAAGTCATATCCTGTAAATCTCCCATCTGAAGAGGACCATTGAACAAACAAAAAGCTTAAGAATTGCAAGTAGATGATTATATTCTTACTTTTGATGCAGCTCATATATCGGCCTAGCGATTGAGCAACTCTCTCCCTCCTTTCATGATGAGGGAAGCATGCCACAAAGCTGTAAAGGCCTTGGAAAAATAATGACACAGCACTGTTTTCAGCTCTGTATCTATTTGTTTGCCCAACCCAGTGGTCGGCAAACTCATTAGTCAACAGAGCCAAATATCAACGGTACAACGATTGAAATTTCTTTTGAGAGCCTACTTTTTTAAACTTAAACTATATAGGTAGGTACATTGTTATTAACTTAATTAGGGTACTCCTAAGCTGGCCTTTGCTAAAAACTCAAGGGGCCAAAGAGCCGCATGTGGCTCGTGAGCTGCAGTTTGACAACCACTGGCGCAACCCAATGAAGCCAAATGACTTATATAGAACTATAAGTGCCATTTCTTGTTGTAATATCCCTTCACACATGTGCCTATTGCACTGTATGCTGAAGATATTTGAAACTCCTCTCCACCTCAAATAATTGCTGTGGGTTTATCACTTTGCTAGAAATGATGAACTAAGAGTCATTAAATGTGGGTCCGTGAAAGACATAAATACGTATAAATTTCCATTTAAGATTTCTCAGTTAATTTTAAAGCACAGAGACTAAGATATGAATTACGGGACACATCTTAAATCACTTACTGGCACAAGGCACTCATAAATAGTTTGATCAAACAGTCCTTCCATTGCCAGTTCTATGCTATTTATTATCCTGACCCTAACTATTATTTATGGATGACAGCCTAAAGACAGTGACCCCGGGTGAACGACTGTTCTGCGGCGTCTATTGGTCACAGTGTAGAAGTCACTATGGAAACCGTGATCTCTTTCCGCCTCCCCTTTCCCACCCTCTTCCCATTTACTGTTCAAGAGCTTCTGGATACGTTCATGCACACTGCATGGGCAATGAGAATTGTGGAGCAGATGACCTTAATTTTGAATGCAGAGCAAGTTCCTTGGAGGAAAGAAGGATGTCTCTGATGTAGGGAGGTGGACTGGGAAAGAGACACATCCTTGGCCAAATAGAGTCTATTTAAAAGAGCCCCACCTAGTCCACATCAGTTAGAGGACCTCCGGCCGCCCCACCCCCAGCAAAAGGCACGTTTATCTGTAGTACTTAGTTGTTTGTAAGGCACATCTGTTTCTGCTTTATTATCGATTCTTTGGGTATGAAATGTGTTTCTAGATATGAAAACTCAGTTTGTAATACTGTGCCTATAGGGAATGATGGTTCAGCTTAAAACTTCGTGACTTGTAGTTGTCCAAGGAACCAATCAATAGGTTGTAGGGAGGGGGTCGTAGGCATCTGAATGTTTCTGTGTTTATTTCTCTTTGTGCAGGGGCATGCCTCATCACAAACAATGTGCTCTTTATCTCGTGAGCACGTTCGGTTCATTCACTCATTCAACAGAGGATGCCCATGTTCTCCCTCAAACTTTTAGCAGAGGTGCATGCTACCCCTTTCCCACTGGGTGGGGGCCTAGTGGAGTGAACACTTCGGTGTCTTTCTCTTTGGATTACCCAACTTTATTGGTCAGTGCTATGGCCTGACATTGGGAAATTTCTCTCTTTGGAAATGCTTGTGGCCCGTGTTCACGCAAAACGGGCCTACGTGACTATTCTCCACATCATAGCTTCCTGGAAGGGGCTTCTTAATGGACTAGGGATAGAGAAGGGGAAGTCTGACATTGGTCTGAGGTTCTAGCTGCATTATCAGTCTTGGTCCTTCCTTCCTTCCCAAGAACCAAAAGATACTACCTTTTGGACTCCTAAGAGACCTATCTGAATGGGAAGTATTTCTACTTGGTCTTCATATTTTGTTGACAATTTGCTCAGCCTCAGATCAACTCCTTAAAAAAAATCACCATCAGCTGTGGGATCAGTTTCCCCAAAGCCTCTCAATTATGTCCCACCCTGGAGTAGGTTACCAGACTTGCCTCCTGGATCCAGAGATAGGACTCTTTTGTGGGCACCGGCGTCATCTAAGTTGGGGTTTGCCCACTTTACCCGCATGTGAGTCCCTGGTTGGGTTTTGTGAAATGCAGATTCTGACGCAGGACCTCGGGTGGGCTCTGAGAATCTGCATGTCTAACAAACGCTCAGGGGATGCCCATCTGCTGGTCTGCAGACCATACTCTGAGGAACAAAGACGTAGGTAATTTCTGAAGGCTTCTTCCAGCCCCAGGTTTTAAGGATCTATGAGTAGTACATTTCATGTTTTATTCCTTAGAACACTTTTCTATCTTTTTTTCTGTATCCTCTCTGGTTTATTAGAGATTCCATCATTTATTTAGCAAATGTTTTTTCAGCACCTACAATATGACTGGCATTCCTGTTCACAGTTAGTGAACAAAACAGGTGAACACCCCTGCCTTTAAGGGAATACCGTAGTTTAAGTATGACTTCTAAGTAAGAAACAAATGGCATGTGTCTGTTATACTACCTTTCTTCTGTTCCTAGTTTCACAAAATAAGTTTAAATTATTTTTACATGACAATGGCACATGGCCCAACTTTTTCTTACCCGTGCTTCTATGTGGTAGTCTCTATTTAATGCTGTTTTAAGCTTTATTAGGAGCTTTAAGAATACTCAAACTGTTTACAATATTATCTTTTTTTAGGATGATCAGCTTGTATCTTCTGGTTGAGAGTTATTCATAGGAGAAACCATGAAGGAAAAGAATGCTAAAACTTTCACAAAATAAGTATTTTTTTTAATAAAAGAAAATTTGAGTTCTAGATCTCTACACGTTTTCTTTTAGACTGACTTTCCCATACTTATTATTTTGCTTTTCTTTTTCACCACAGGAAGGAATCCTCAATAAACGTTAAAATTCAGGGTGTCTTGGTGCGCGTTTCTTTCCACAATACATTTCAAGGCAAAGCGTTTGAAGTGGAGGGAACTTCAAAGTTGAACCCCAAGCTTTTGAAGTGGATCTCCCCAAGACTGACTTTTAAAACAAGAGACTAATATGCTTCCTCTCCCTTGTGCTTCACACATGACGGAGAAGAAATCTGTAGTGATAATCAGCGCCTCTACCATGGCCTAAAGAATTTAAACCAAGATGCATGTGTGTCCAAATGGTAATTTAAGATTTTGGAGGCGAAGTAAAAAAAAAAAGTGTTTGAGAGTATAAAAGGAAGGTTGGAGGCTCTCTTTACTATCTGTGAACACTGCGTTAAAACAACTTTAATTTTCAAGCTTGGTTTGGAAAATGTGAAAATGACTGTGAGGTGACTATAAAAATGCAAATTTAAGATATTTAAACTAACCCACCTCATAGAGCTCAAGCCAATCTATTTTTTAATTTGTGTTTAAAATGAGGTCAAATGTCCTTTGAAATAGAATAAAACGATAAAAAGAGATTTTTCAGAAAAGTATAATAAAACCACAATATCTAGTCCCCCCCCTTTTTTTTTAAAAAAAAAGCAAAACTGGATAATTGGTTGTGATAAAATAGTTCTAATAGGTACAAATCATAACTATATGGCAGGTTCCCTTGTTTTCTAAATGAAGTTGTAATTTTCTAGAGCTTTCTAAACTCTAAATTTTTATGTTAATCAATGACATGTCATGCTGGAAAAAATCTCAAACTTGATGTCTTTTAATTTTGAATTTATCGTCTCCAACAAGGGCTGAAAGAATTAAATACAAAGGAAATACAGAAGCATAAATCTTACAATGCTAAACTATGATAAAAAGATACACTTATGAGAAAAGAATATGTAATTTCTATCTGAGCATCACCTTAGAGGCGAGGCCTCTGCTACGCATGTTACACGTATGTTTCCTAAATTCCTGATACCCCATTTCATTGGTGAGGAAACAGGCTTATGGAACTTGAGTAACTTGCCCAAGGTGACATGGCTAAAGACAAGGAACTGGATGTGGTCTGAACTCTGTTGGTTTCCCAAATCCATTCATTCTGCCTCTGAGCAATCCCTGTTTTCTCAACTGACCCTCCCCACGCCCTCCCCTCTGTGAAGAAGACAAATTGCTACAATGTGATTTTATAGATGGAGAAACTAAGGCTCAGAGATGTGTTTTTTTCCATGAAGAAAAAAAGTTCAGAGTTGACTTGCAGAAAAACAAAACTAATAAACAGCGGTGGCAGGACTCAGGTGAGTTTACAGTGCCATCTCTTTCTGCAACATGGAAGTTCACAAGCGTGAATTCCTGCCATGGCCTGTGTGGGTCAGTGGTTAGAGCGTAGACCCAGGCATCAAAGGATCACGGATTCGATGCCCCGTCAAGGGCACATACCTGGGTTGTAGGTTCAATTCCCTGGCTTCGGTCGGGGTGTGCAGGAGGCAAACAATTGATGTGTCCCTCTTACATCTATGTTCCTCTCCTCTCTCTCTCTCTTTCTTTCTCCCTCTCTCTATCACTTCCTCCCTCTGAAAACTCGATAAAAAATTATCCTTGGGTGAGAATTAACAAAAATAACAGATAATTAAATTGGCATAAACTGGGATAGTAATTTGGCACTATCAAAAATGTCCAATGGCCCTAGCTGGTGTGGCTCAGTTGGTCGGAGCATCATCCCATGCACCAAAAGGTCACAGGTTCAATTCCTGTTTGGGGCACATACGGGATGCAGCCAATCAAGATTTCTCTCTCTCTCCCTTCCTCTCCCTTTAAAAATCAATAGAAATATATCCTCAGATGAAGATTAAAAAAAAAGGAAAAGAAAAAGAAAAGGTGACTAAAAAAAAAAATCGATTCCTTTTCTCTGTTTTTTTTTTTAAATCTCTACATTATTAAATGCTAAAGATTATTTATTTCTTCACTCACTTGTCAACACATATTTCTTCAGTGCCTAGTATTTTACTTACGAGGAGATTAAAATATTTAAGGGAGTTAGGACATTTAAGATGCTTCTCACTAATTCTTGTCTCCAGGCAAGTAAAAAAGAAAACTTGCATTTCACACTTCTCTTGTTTGACTCAAACAACAACGAAATCTCAAGGTAGCACCTGTCTCAGCTTTCATATTTATTTTTAATTTTTATTTCAGGCCTGCAATAAGTTGGATCAAATTTCAGTCAGCTGAGACATGACTTAGTCAATTTTGTTGGCAAATTGCCTCCTTGACTCAGGAAAAGTCAAGGCCTGATCGTGTCTGTGGCCGAAATGATCTCTCTGTATCCGGGAGGACATGGCCTTGCCTACTTTAAAGCAGGAACAAACTCAAGTGAAAGGAGGGCTTTAGTGGGGAAGACTTTCTTTATGCTGGGGCAGTAGGAAATTGATGTGGGAGCAACAAGTGTGTTATTATAAAGAGTAAAAAGTACTTGGGACCGGGGCAGTATTACTTGTCAATCTTTTCCAATATCTTTGATTTTTAAATTTTTATTTGTAAACTAAGACTTACGACAACACTTAAGCTTAAGGCCCGTGTGACCTTCACATCCCCATGTCTTTTACAGCTATGGTCCGATTGTGAGGGGAAGTGTTTGGGGTGGGGTATGGGTTGGAGTAGAAAGTTTATTGTTAAAGTTTTATTAATGTTCAATGAACTGAAGGACAACTACTCAACTGAAATGGCATTTCGGAAAAATACATAGAAAATGCTCATGAAATAATGACAACTAAAAAAAATGAGAAGACTACAGATTGAGACCACAGGCATAGTAGAAAAGACTCGAAGGTAAAACATGAAATATTAGCTGTTATCTCTGGGTTGGGATGTTTACTATGATCTTAATGTTTTTCTAGTACTTTCCTGTGTTTCTAAACTCCCTGTGGTGATCATGTATTATCACTTCAGTAGTCAGAGAAAAGCTTCACCAGGAGAAATCTTTATTTCCTGGTTTTGGGGCTCAGACAACAAGATTGCCTTTATGTTTAGATCTAGTTAAAATCTGACTCACAGATCTTATTTACTTCACTGGCTTTCTGTTTATTTTTAAAATATGTTTTCATTGATTTTGGAGAGGAAGGGAGAGGGAGAGAGATAGAAATATCAATGATGAGAGAGTATCATTGATGGGCTGCCTCCTGCACACCCTCTACTAGGAATCGAGCCCTAAATCCCAGCAAATGCCCCTGACCAGGAATCAAACCATGCCCTCCTAGTTCATGGGTCTACGTCCAACCATTGAGTGACACTGGTGGGGCACGGTTTTCTGTTTCTTCATCCCATTACAGAATGCTGTGTAGTCATATAGTACTACTCAAGAAGAGATGGAAAACAGATGAGACACTTTAAATAACATCCCCAAAGACAGAAAGCAACAAAGAAACGGAACATCATAGAAAAATCAGAGAAATAACCAGGCCAGAGATTCAGAAATCTTGCATTACGTTTCAGAAAAGTCAACCAGTGATTCTCTTGACACCCTTCTTGATCTTTCCTCACGTGCTTCTTTCCTTTTTTTTTTCATTTTTCCCTCCCTCCCTCTCTCCCTCCCTCTCTCCCTCCCTCCCTCCCTCCCTCCTTCCCTCCCTCCCTTCTCCCTTCCTTCCTTCCTTCCTTCCTTCCTTCCTTCCTTCCTTCCTTCCTTCCTTCCTTCCTTCCTTCCTTCCTTCCTTCCCTCCCTCCCTCCCTCCCTCCCTCCCTCCCTCCCTCCCTCCCTCCCTCCCTCCTTCCTTCTCTTTCTTCTCTTTCTTTCTTTCTTTCTTTCTTTCTTTCTTTCTTTCTTTCTTTCTTTCTTTCTTTCTTTCTTTCTCATATTCTTCCCTTCTCTTTCAAATCTCTGTGTTTTTTGTTTGTTTTGATAATTATACTAATTAGAACTACCTACTATGTACACTGCAATGTAAGTTCATAAGGGGCTGAACCAGGTTTCCAATTTAGGCCCTCGGACTCCCAAACCCTACTTGCTCCTCCTTATTGAAATCCAAGGAAAGGAACTAGTGTTTGATTTTTTTTTTTCATAGCAGCACAATTTACAATAGCTAAGATTTGGAAACAGCCCAAGTGCCCATCAGCCGATGAGTGGATAAAAACGAAAACAAAAACAAAAAAACACCTGTGGTACGGCCCTAGCTGGTTTGGCTCAGTGGATAGAGCGTCGGCCTGTGGACTGAAGAGTCCTGGGCTCCATTCCAGTCAAGGGCACATATGTAATACTTTCAACAATTAAGATTTAAAAATAAAATATCCGCCCCCCCCAAAAAAAAAAAAATAAAGGAAAATACAGATTGCAAAAATGCTTGAGATGTTTGCAGGTCCTTTTGGTTTTCATTCAAACAAAAAAGAAAACTACACCAAAAGCAATCATATCTTCCAGCTTTTCCAATGTCTAAGGGCAATGCAATATGTGCAACAGATTCAGATGCCATCTTCAAAATCAGAATGCTAGAGCAGCCAAGTGCATGAGCTGCTGAAAACAAAGGCCTGGACCACAAGCCACGGACATTTATATTCATGTTTCTAAATGCTCTCATTCATTATTCACTTAGATATGATTCTCCTCTTCAGCTGAGATGAAAGTAGGAGAAATTTCCACTTGATATGGGTGCAGTGTTGAATCAAAAAGCAATTTGTTTTTTGTTAAAAGATAAAGGTGCTGCAAAGCTTCCCTGTACAAATGTGGCCGAGATTCAGCATCAACAAATCCTCCCTGTTCGTTCTTTTGACAATGTTTGTTTCTTCAGTAAATTGCAAACAAATTTGCGACGTTGATGACAATGATGTTTTAGCAATGATGACTGGCTTTCGCTATGGATCTAATTTTTTGAAAGTCTTTCTGTCAAGATCTTTGAAGAAAATAAATGGTGTTTGTTACTACAAAGCTTAATTACCATGCAACTAATTGGCAATTCACATCTAAAGCTTAATTACATATGGCATCTATGTTTGTTTTTTGTTTAGCAAGTGTTTAAAAATAGTGTAATAAAGTGAAATTCACATTGTATAAAATGAATCCTTTTAAAGTGAACAATTCAGTGGCATCTAGTACATTCACCAAGTTGTGCAACCACCATCTCTATGTAGTTCCAAAACATGTCTATCACTCCTAAGTAGACCCCTATCCATTAAGCAGTTTCTCTACGTTCCTTCCTCTCTCCAGCCCCTGGCAACCATCTCTACATTTGTCTTTTCTGGATCATTCCTATAAATGGAATCATTTAACATGACCTTTTGTGTCTGGCTGATTTCACTCAGCATAATGTATTTGAGGTTCTTCTACATTGTAGTATGTATCAGCACTTAATTCCTTTTCCCCCCAGCTTTACTGAGGTGTAACTGACTAATCTATAGTAATAAAAGTATAATATGCTAATTAGATTGGACAGCCAAACGACCTTCAGGATGAATCCGGGGCTGTGAGGGCTAAGCCCCTTGCACGAATTTCGTGCATGGGGCCTCTAGCAAAGCTATAATATATTTAGAGTGTACAACGTGATGATTTCATATCCATCTACACTGTGAAAGGATTTCCACAATCAAGTTAACACATCAATCATCTCCATCACTATATATATATATATATATATATATATATATATATATATATATATATTTACCTTTTTGTGTGTGTGTGTGTTAAAACACGTATCTATTGTCTTAGCAAATTTCAAGTATTTAATACAGTTTACCAACTGTAGTCACCATGCTATCCATTGGTCTCGTATAACTTATTTATCCTCTTTTCCTCATCCCTAGCCCGTGGCAACCACCATTCTACTCTGTTTCTGTGAGTTCAATTTTAAAAATATATATTGTTTTTGATTTTATATACAAGTGCTATCATGCAGTTTTTGTCTTTCTGGCTTATTTCACTTAGCATACTTTTTTCCTCGTTCATCTATGTTGTTGCAAGTGACAGGATTTCCTTATTTTTTTAAGACTGGATACTATTCCTTTGTATTTTCATGCTACGTTTCTATGTTTACTTATTTATTTATTTTTCTTGCATTCTCTCTTTCTTTCAACACCTCTTCTGCTGCCCAAGCCCTAATGTTCTGGGAGTCACCTAATCAATAATTAGGTGCTGGGACCAGGTTAATTCCAGGCGTAGCCTTTATAGTTACAGGGTATCGGGTGCCTCGGAGTGCACTCTGTTTGCAGTGGCCTGAAGACCCTCCAGAGTGCTCTGTGGGGTGGTGAAGAGGAATGCTCTTGTATGTCACAATCTTTCTGGAACTCCTGACATGTCAAATTATCATCTGGGGACAAAATGGAGAATTCAGGGGCCCCTAAGAGTATGCTAAATGTCATTCTTAAATGGTAGAGTTTTAAGGAAACACCTGTTAGCATGATAACCCCCCTTTTAAATCATCTTATCCCATCCATGTGTATGTGCAAGAATCACTACAAGATCAAATAGAAAGGTACTTCACAAATCACTTAGCAAGAATGGCAATAATTAACAATTTTCCTAAAGAAATACTTGAAACTTGAACTATCCAACTATCGAATCAATCCATTGCTAACTGAGTAACCTTGAAACTACTTCACTCTAAGGAGCTTTACAAGCTGTTAGACACCGTTTCGCATATCAATTCGTAGCTACTCAACTCTTAGCTGACCTTTGACTAGTTCTGGTCCCTGAATTAAACATAAAGATAAACTTGTGACTCATCTGGATTTTAAATTTTGGATGCTGCTAGGAGAAAACTTTAAAGTAAATATTGCATTTTAATATGCTTATTTTTCTGAAGAGGGTGAATTGAGCATTTCAGATTTTCAAACCCATAATTCACTTCTCTATGTTTTTTCAAACGGAAAAATGAGCAGAGGAAAAAACCCATCTTTATTACTTTAGCTCTTTGTATTATCTGACTTTGTGTTCAGTGAGATCATTTCCAAAAGGTTAAGTGACTTGGAAATTTACAAGATGTTCTTAGTTTCATGTCCTATTCAGTTTGTCTCCCAGGAGAGGATGTTGAAGACGCTGCCCATGTTAGTCATCAGTATTTCTGACCTGTGGAACCATTTAAGTAAAGCTGTATTCAAGGAGAAGGGACGAGAGTCATAAAGATAATATGTATCTAGAGCTATAGCAGACAGAATAAAATACCATGTGATTCCTGTACATATGGTGCTTTTAATAAGATACTGTATTTCAGAGTGACATAAAAATTATAGAACAAAGAAGATGGTATATAATTAAGAGCTCAATCATGTGGTATAGATTGTAAATGCTAAAAAGATTCAAAGAAAGGAGACATGAGTGTGGGTTTGGAGGATGTGAGATAGACAGCAGAACGATCTGGGACTTTGTTATTGAAGGGGAGGTAGAATTTGTTCAGAAGCCAGGAGGAAGGAGTACAGGCTCTCCAGAGGGAGAGATGAGGAGGTGGCAGCCCTGGCCAGTGCAGCTCAGTTGGTTGAGCGTAGTCCCATGCACCAAAAGGTCACTGGTTCAGTTCCCGGTCAGGGCACTTGCCTGGGTTTTGGGCTTTATCTCCAGTAGGTGGTGTGCAGGAGGCAGCCAATCCTCTCTCTCTCTCTCTCTCTCTCTCTCTCTCTCTCTCTCTCTCTCTCATATCAATGAAAACATATTTAAAAAAAGATGAAGTGACAAAGGAGTGTTTTTGCCCAGTGGGAACCTGCTGGAGGAAGTTCTGATTGGAGAAAAGTCATCTCATGGGAATACAGTTGAAGAAGATGCTTTCTCATGATGATAGAACCACTAAGCTACCCAAGCAGCTGTTGGTTCTGGAAATAATTTTTTTTCCTACCATGTCAATTTGGGAAGATATATCTGAAGAGAGGGTTGTGAACAGATAATGCAACCGTTTTGGTGGACTGCATCCTGGCCCGCGCTCTCCCTCGCTGTGTGATCTTGGGAAGGTTTCTTCATTGGTTGAGCCCCCTCACCTCTCTTCTGTCTACTTGTCTTACTTCACTTTCTCCTGTTTTTCAATACACACCTTTCACACATATCCAGCTGATTTCTGCCTCGGCCCATACACTTCTACCTTCTTATCTTTATACTGAGGTCAAACTTTTTAATGAAAAACATCCTCCTGTGGCTTGAGGCCTTTGCAGGTAATGTGGTCCTCTTTGATGTCCCTCTCCTCTAGACTCATGACATTTTGAATCTGTAGCATCCCCATTCAGTCCTTACTCATATTATTTTTGGGGGTGTGTTTGTGTGTTTCACACTTGGTTACAATTTTTTTTATAGCAGTTACCATCCTAATATATAAAAACCCTGGGTTGTAATGACTGGTAACCACTGAGGCTAGACCAACCGGAAGTCAGTCTGCAGTCAGTGCTGCCCCAGCACTGACTGCTGAGGGGGCTGTGAATCAGGGCCAGAGAGAGGCCTGTAGAGAGAAGCAGGGACTGATCCATTGCCTCTGTGGCAACTTTTGATCAGCACTTGCCTCTCTCTTTCTCTCCCAGTCTGGCCAGCAGCCTCACCTCCATTTCTCTCCAGGCCTCCACCGGGGCTGCTGATCAGTCCCGCCTTTCTGATCAGGCCCCGTTGGTAGGCCCAGAGACGCTGACTGGCATAGAAACCGACCAATCAGAACCAAATCTGGGTGAAGTGTGAGGAACCAATGGCTGCCTAGGAGGCGGAGCTTTTGATGCTGACTAGGATAGAAACTGACCAATCAGAACCAAATCTGGGTCAACTGTGAGGAGGCAATGGCTGCCTAGGAGGTGGAGCTTTTGATGCTGACAGGCTTGGAAACCGACCAATCAGTACCAAATTGGCCGGCAGAGGAGGGCAGTTGGGGGCAACCAGGCCAGCAGGGGAGGGCAGTTGGGGGCGAGATCAGGCCAGCAGGGGAGAGTAGTTAGGGGAGATCAGGCAGGTAGGCAGAGGCAGTTAGGGGCGATCAGGCAGGCAGGCAGGCAGGTTAGGAGCCAGTGGTCACAGACTGCAAGAGGGCCTAAACTGGCAGTCAGAAATCCCTCAAAGGGTCCCCGATTGGAGAGGGTGCAGGCTGGGCTGAGGGAACCCCCCCTCTTCGTGCACAAATTTCGTGTACCAAACCTCTAGTGATATAATATTAAATCCACACATGGTGCTCATAGTGCACATGTCAGTGAAGTCACTGGGTTGATACATCTCAATTTTTGGTGTATTTTTTGGTTATTTACATGGACATTCTTAAGGATTGTGTACTAAAGTAAGCTTTTAGAAGTTGGGGTGAGGGGAAGATGTTGTCATATCCACCAGAGTTTTTATTTCCATTTTTTGAGATCTTTCACAGCAAAAACTGAAATAGGAAATAAAAGAATGAAATCCTGGAAATAAGTCTAGTGAAACATTTAATTAAAATCTATTTATAGTGTGTTTTTATTTTTATTTATTTTTTTATATTGTTTTTAAATAAATATTTTATATTGTTTTTAAATAAATATTTCCCATATGATATTTTCATAATTTTAGGTGAATAGTCACACAGCTGTGTTTTTCTCCCTAAGAAATTTTATATTTTCATTAGATCTCCCAAACATTACCTTAACAGAGTTTATTATATTTTAATGTTTATTCTTGATATAATGAGCTTCGAGGATTATCACATATTAAAAGCAATTGCCATCCCATTTCCTTAGGCATTTATATAGAAAAAATAAAAAAATTTCCACTAAAATGATCATCATGAAGATGATTATGATCAACTCATAAAATTGTTCACATCTTAATGGCTAAAACAGATTTACAGGAATTTTTGTTAATGAATATAGAGGTATCACACTCCAGAACATATGGAACATCTTAATTGGTAGTGGGGTAGAATAATACATATTTTTCTCTTAATGTGTATTTTCTAAAGACCTGTAAGATTTTTTAAAAAGCACCGGAATTAAAATAATTTTGCTGTTTTATGTGATTTACTAAATTCTCCTTAAGAATCTTATTAGAACAAATGTTGCAAAATTATACTCAAATTACCAATGTGGCTTTAACAACAGAGCAAATGGATTTATTTCCCTTCATGTAGATTTTACTCTTCAAAATCTGCTTAATGTTATTTTCAACCCTCCAGTTGGCAAAAATAAACTTCTCTTTTTGTTGCTGTTATTAAAAAAAAAAGTGTAATACTTGAATTTTAGGGAGAAATCCTACAAGCCTTTCACACGGTTCTTCAAACTGTACATATTATCAAGCTGACATGACACAGCAAACTTTATTTTTTTGAGTGTGGTGACTATGTGTATTACCTTTAAAAATTAAGTTTTGAATAATTAATGCATATATTTGGTACATAAATTCAAGAGCTTCAAAAAGAGATACAAGTAAAAACTTTTTTACTTACTCTTGTCTACCAGCAACTCAATTTGCCGAGTTAACTGCAATCAGTTTATTATATGTCCTTCCAAAGAGCCTACGCTTAGAGATATTTTAATATATACATATTCTGTGTTTCACTCAAATAGTGGATAGCACAATTCTCCATCTTTTTCACTAAACAATATTTATTGGGGAATGTGCAGTTTCAGAACCTGTAGAGTTGTACTTTGTAGTGGCTGTTAATTAATCTGTTATATGTATGTACCAAGATGTACCAGGCCCCTACCAATGGGTTAGCTTCACTCTCTTAATCTTTTGCTCATGCTCAACAAATAGCTTTGCATCTACCACGTGAATTCATCTTAGAGTATTTGCAAGGACAAATTTGCAGATGAAAGGTTGTTGGCACAAAGGGACGGTGCCTTTTAAAATTTGGTGGACATTGATAAGCTACCAACATCAAAGTCACACTAGTTTTGCAACAGTGAGAAGGATAAGGGCCTGTTTGTCTCTGTTCTCACCCAAAAAGTGTCAAATGTTTTGCTTTTTGGAGATTTAGTAAGTTCATAAAAAAGGTAATAAATGATTTCATAGTTTTATGTAGAATTTCTTTTACTATGAGTGGAGTTCAATATCTTTTAAATGCTTGAGCCATTTCTATTATATTACAGTTTATCTGTTTATATACTCTGTCCATTTTTTTTTTCTATTAGTATGTTGGCCTTAGTAGGAATGACTAAGGTTGGCCATTTACTAAGGCCTAAAGCTGTATCTCTTCATAATGTTTAAAATATGTCTTCACATAGAGTTTTTACATTTGGATTAAGTTTATTTCTAATTTGTCTTTTTTACACTCTTTTGAGTGTGTGTTTCTTCCTCTCTTGAGTGTCTTCTAACTGGTTTTGAGTGTTTTTTGAATTAATTTTGAACTCAGTTATCTTTATGAATTCTCATATTTTTTTGCAGTGTAGTAGTTTTGAAGTGGGTTATCTTGGATTTTCAAGGTTTATAAGCATGTAATTTTCAAAGAATGGAAATGTACCTCCTTCTTCCTACTGTTCATGCCTTGTATCTCTTTCTTTTATTTAATTGTATTGGTTAGTAGGTTGAGAACAATACTAAGCAGTTGTAGTATAGTTAACAGCCTAGTCTTGTCCTTGACTTAATGGAAATTATTGCTTTTTGACTCTTTTAGAAAGCAATTCATCTCATCTATGTTTCCATATTTATTTGGACATAATTGAGAAGTCTGTTTTGATTTGTGGTTCTCTTCACCCCCCCCCCATCTGTGTTTACTTTTTCTTATCTTTATTAATTTACTGTTTCTTTGCAAAAGGCCATCTACTAAAATTGAAAGTTCATGTTTACCAGCGATAGGCAGCTGCTGGGTTTGGCCTTCATATCCATGATTTTATTTTATTTTTCACATCTGGAGATTTGTCTTTTTTTCTTACAACCTCAGCAATGCATTTACACGTGTTTAAACTATTTTATATAGCATTTGCAGGTGTTTTGTGGCCAGTGGCTTCTAGTCTTCTATATGCTGTTAATGGAAATCCTATATATTTTTATAAAAAGTTACCAATATTTGTGTTTTAGGAAGTACTTTTCTTTAGCTACTCTCACCCCTTTCTCTCTTACTGTATTTCTCTCTTCCATTCTTCTTCCCCTTTATTACGATTTTCATCTTGTAAAGCTTGGCTTCTGTTTGGTTAAGTACTGGATTTCTTGGATTTGAAACATAGTTCGAGAAGCACAGACAGAAACCACAAGGCTTCACTGGCTACACAGGGTGGATGAACTGCAGTTGTATTTTGAAAGAATCCAGAAGAAACTGTAAGTGACAACACCAGGCTCTCAGATGCCCCTCAGCCAAGGAATGTGGATGCAGAATTTTAGCTCCTGGGAACGAAACTCTTTCTAACGGTCAGAACTTTCGCCAACTCTGAGAAATGTGTGACCTCCCCCCTGGCATTTTTCTGCGAGATTGCATGCTTGCTCTACAGTCTGTTCCAAATGTAACAGTGTCTGACATGTAGTATTGGGTTCTCTCAGCTAAGGAACCTTGTCTTCGAGGTTTAGCTAAATATGCCCCAGGTCCCTGTCTCTACCTTCTTTGTTCAATGTTCTCCTAAAGTTCAATGTTCTCCTAAAGTTTTTATTAATATCTGGAGGCTCTGATCCTATAGTCCATTTTGATTCTGACAGCCATGTATCCCCTTCTTGGTACTAACTGTATTTTTAATTTTATTAATATTTTTTACTATGTATTATTATTTAATTTCTCATTTCAAAAAATTACTCAACTAAATGGTAAAATCTTTGAGGAAATGCATAGTCTCTGTACTTCCTGGAATCCCTAACACCGTGCCTTGCTCATTCATATTCACGATTATTTGACGAATGTTGGTCTCATCCTTGGCCTCCATGTTCCATGATGGCAAGAGTCTTGTTCATTTTTGCTGGATATTGAATCCCTAGCGCTGAACACAGGAGTTAAACCACATAACAAGTTCTCAAAAGATTCACATTAATGTCAATACCCAGTCTGCATTCTAAGGTATTAGAAAGCACACTGACTTCTGAAACAGACAGACTTTAGTTCTGCCCCTTAATAGCAACAGGAACTTGTACAAGTTAATTAATCTTTTTTGAAACCAGTTTGCTCATTTGTAAATGAAATGATAATAGTGCTAGCCACACATGATTGTTGTAGTAATTTAGCACTTAGAATGAGCTTAATAAATGGTTTGCTTGAAATAGATAAGGAATACAAATGAACGGTTGTAGAGAATTACTTAATGATCCAGAAAGTTCACTACAGAGTAACATAAAAGTGTGTTCCTTCTTGAAAGTCTTAGAACACCATAAATCAGAGGATGCTGGGTCACATCCTAGGAGGACTCTGAAATATCATCCATACAACCTCCGCCTCACCGCTCTTTACTGCAGCATTGCCCCATGGGCCGGCCCCGAACGATCGATGTTTAGAATGTTTATAGATGTTCTGTGTCAAAAGGGCTTTGTACTCAAGAAAAATTTACCAGATCTAAATTAAAAAGTTGTGTTCTTTAAGGAGTACTTCTCATACTTTTTAATACGCCTTGAATGTGCTATAACTTGTAGCACTTTCCATTCTTATTTGCCCACCAATCCTTTTTCTTTTCTTTTCTTTTCTTGCATCCTGCAGGATTAATTAGTGAGTGTTTCTCAGACTACCCTTGAAAAATATTTAGGACGGTTAGTTTCTAGTCTTGTGCCAAAATGCTATGAAAGTAACCCATTCCAGTGACCAAGATGCCCTTCTTTAGAATATAGAAGAAGGGGGTAAAATAGACTTATGGATAAGTGTAACAGATAGTCTTAAAATTCATGCTTTGTGAAAACAACCGCTGTGACGCTTAAATAATAAGGCAAGTTTAAAAAAAGTTGCCTTACTCTCCCTACAACCTTTAAGAGGCTCAGATCACCACCTCCCATTAAGTGTGGAAGATTTAATTGGCATGCTGGCGAGAAACCCAAAGCTTGTTTTTATTCTAAATGCATGCCTCTGAGCAGAGAAATTTAAGCATAACAGGAGTAGAGCCCTACAGGTGGAACGAGATAGAAATAAATGAGAATATAACATCCTGCATTGCATAGCCAGGAGATTTTATTTTTGACTCTTTATAGGGGTTAGAAAATGAGAAAACTTCTATTCATTGGAGATTATATGCTGCAAGTTGAAGTCTGGTTGCCATTTTCAAAGTTTTGAGATTCTTTTATGAAGCTGAGAAATTACTTTTTTTTTTTTCACATGTCATGGCTGTGAATCTGTGGGAAGCATTACACACACTGTGGGTATTGTCCTAAATCAACATCTTGTATTATTGCAGTTTACTTTTTAATGATTTCCAAGAGCTGATGTTGAAAAGTTGAGCTCTCTCCAGAATGTTTTGCTTGGACTCTCCATGTGATAATCTGAGATATTGGGAACAGTAATCCCAATAATATTTCCCCCTTTTTAATATTTTCTTTCATTTTTTAAGCAAACATTTTCAACTTTGCAGGCTTTTCCCTCCAGCGGCAGAAACCATTAATTAAAATTTCTCTGAATAAGAAGTGAAAAGGAAAAAAAATGGCTGGTGTGGCTCAGTGGTTGAGCATTGACATACGAACCAAGAGGTCACCAGTTTGATTTCTAGTCAGGGCACATGCCCAGGTTGTGGGCTTGATCCCCAGTAGGGGGTGTGCAGGAGGCAGCCGATCAATGATTTGCTCTCATCATTGATGTTTCTATCTCTCTCTCCCTCTTCTTTCCTCTCTGCAATCAATAAAAAAAAAAAATAAATAAATAAATAAAATAAAATAGGCCTGGGGAGGCAAGAGCCGAGGATCTTCTGTGACTTTGTCCACACATCTTAAAATTATGTATGTATCTTAGAAAGGCAATATTCTATAAGGTAAGGAGGTCTATAGGTATCTTTTAATTTTCACATTTGCTTATAATATAGGCAAAATGAAGAAAACATTCTTTCTCAAAACCTAATTTTTTTTATCATGAAAATCATTTATTGAGAGTTTACCATATGTCAGATTTCAAAATGATCGAATCATCACAACAGAAAAGCCTGGATGTCTCCCAGGTCCTCAGAGCCTGGTTCTATGGTTTCCTAGCCAGCTGCTGCCACAGAAATCTACGCAAATTACTGGGGAACAGAGCCACACTTTCCACTCCATTCCCCCTCCCACCTCGCTCTCTCCTCCACCCTTGCCTGTAAAGTGAAAGTACCCTGTTACCAATGCAAATAAATTGGTAACCTTGAGTAGGTGTAAGGTGTGTAATTGAGGGTGGGGGCAGAGAGGGGATGCCTATCTATTCATCATGTTTGGACCTCAGCTCAGCCAGCCATACCTGCCTGGTTAATGATGGAACGCAGGTTAGCATCTGGGCCCCTCTCCTAAGAGACCTTTGCCAATGCCTTAGGGCCGTGGTGGGCAAACTGCGGCTTTCGAGCCACATGCGGCTCTTTGGCCCCTTGAGTGTGGCTCTTCCACAAAATACCACGGCCTGGGCGAGTCTATTTTGAAGAAGTGGCGTTAGAAGAAGTTTAAGTTTAAAAAATTTGGCTCTCAAAAGAAATTTCAATCGTACTGTTGATATTTGGCTCTGTCGACTAATGAGTTTGCCGACCACTGCCTTAGGGGAAGAGGCTGAATAAGAAGTT
Source organism: Cnephaeus nilssonii (assembly GCF_951640355.1). Lineage (NCBI taxonomy): Eukaryota > Metazoa > Chordata > Mammalia > Chiroptera > Vespertilionidae > Cnephaeus > Cnephaeus nilssonii. The sequence continues at coordinate 28,009,383 of NC_137092.1, read as the reverse complement.
AAAAGGAAATAAAATGAAATAAAGTAAAATGTGCACCATTAAGTATCTCTTTAAGAAATTGAGCTAAAATGCAGAGTTGGCTAATAGGATGTAACACCAGAGGATTTCCTCCAGGTTAGCCCAGTGACAGTGAGAATGGAAGAGGATTATGGCTGGGGCCCTCAGCTTGGCTCCGGAACCTCCTGAGAATGGGAGCATCAAGGGAAGGCGGTGTCAGTCATGACCATTTGTGTGCCTGTGAGAGATGCCCCTGAATGGCCCTGGACTTAGAGAGCTGGTCTGGTGCTAAGAATTATAGTGAACCTGGAAGTAGGTCTGTTACTGTCACTGTGAGCTTTTTGTACCCTCTAGGCCAATTTGTTTCGGGGAGATATAGGTCATACAACCTGATGTTTATAAATCTGTTGGTGAGAAATTTAGATAAGAGGTTCTATACTCTCAGTATGCCAGTGCTGTGCTTATTGAGTTATTAGATCTAATTAATTTTTCTTAATCTAGGAATGAGAGAATCTAACAGGATTCTGTTGTTTATTTTCATTCTCTTATTTCTGTTTTTGACATATATCATATTTTCATTTCCTTATGGTGGCCTTTAAAAATCCTATGAAAGATTCACAATATTTTGATATGAACAGTGGGTAAGTGGGTTAAAGTCTGCATCTACATATATGACGCAGAACGAGGACTCAAAATATTTTTTAAAAGTTATGTTTTCTGAGCCACAAATTCCTTCTTTGCTGAAATTCTCTCATATTATCGTATTAAATCCTGAAACTCTCAAGCAGAGAGCAAACATTGTCTTTCTAACAGGAAATGAATTATCTGCCATAATTTTTAGAAACACATTTAATAGGATCCCTGATGGGCATATGACAAATAATTCCCTTCCTAACTATTTACTTTTTCCTGGCTACCATATATCAGGTGACTCTTACATGGTTTATTAAAAACCTGATTTTTTAATCTATCCATAGCTACACAAAGACACACATTATTCTGGTTCAATTGTTGACAATTGCTAATAAATAAAGGCGATTTTTATATTTTTAACATAGGTCCATGTTTTCAGGATTGAATAAGAGCTAGTTATTCAAATAACTGTTGGTTAACTAAACTGGACTTAGGTGAATAATTATGAATAATTTGCATTTTCTAATTAAGTGCTTCTCCCTAGTTCAAATATGGTTATGCCACTGACTTCCTCCGTTTTAAATTCTATGGGGAAAAAAGTCAATATGAACCTTCAGTCCTCAACAAATACTAGTTTCTTCTATCAGGTTGGTCTCCTGCCTGTTTCTTAGCCCTCCTGTGCTCAGCCTACCTCGAGGCTGTAAAAAATGTATTTACATGAACTGGAAGGCCTTCCCCAGTCCTCTTTTGCCAACATCCAGTGAGGCCTTGTTCAGGATATCTGCACACTGATAATTTCCTTCTTCAAATTCTTCCAAGTTTGTTGACACAATACAAATGAATCTTAATCGATATTGTCTTGTTCTCTACGTGTCTACCATGTACTTTAACACAAGTATTAATGGATATTGGTTTTGTTCATGATTTATTTCATTGTATATGTATATTACTTCTTTAATTGTACTCTAAGCCTTTAGAGAGCAAGCTCTATATCTCAGTTTAATTATGTTGTATTCCCTCACACCTGAAGGAGGGCTAGTGTCTGTGAGAGGTGGTTTAATCATCCCTTAGGCACTGGTTTGGTTGCCATTTGATATTTTCTGAGAATAGCTTTTAATTAATCTGTGGGCAGGTTAATTCATAGACTAATTTAGGTAATTTAATAAGCTTACAAAGTTAAAAATGTCATTAGCAAGATATTGCTCTGTTAACTATAAAAGACTAAATTTTAAAAGAGTTTTATTTCAATATTGTTACTCAGTCACTGAGTTCTTACTGAATGTAAGGCATTTTTTGAATGTGTCCAGGCTGAGAGAGAGTATGCAGTGGTAGTTATTTTTTAAAATTATGTTTTAGCCCTGGCCGGGTGGCTCACTTGGTTGGATCGTCATCCCATGCACCAAATGGTGGTGGATTCGATTCCCTATCAGGGCACATATCCAGGTTGCTGGTTAGATCCCCGGTCAGGGTGCATGGGAGAGGCAACCAATCGATGTTTCTCTCTTACATCAATGTCTCTTTCTATCTCTCCCTTCCTCTCTCTAAAATAATAATAATAATATTAATAAACTAATTTTTAAAATTAGGTTTTAAATTCAGCCTAAGGGGTTGGTTAAGATATAACATGTATTGTTGTTAGTACTTTAAAATTCTCTAAACATTTTTATGGTATGTTTTTTAAATTATAAAGTAATACATGCTTGGTGTAGAAAACTCGGAAAACCAGAACAAAACAAAACAAGAATTCCACATAATCTCTCTGGTTTCCTCGTCACTAATATTATGGTGTGTTTTGATACTTACAAGACTTTTTCTATGTCAGGAATGAATCTAGAACTTTCTGAGGCCCAAACTTTTACATTTTGGAGGACTTTATTTAAAAAAAAAATACAAAATTAGAAATACAAAATTGAGTTCAAAAGAGAATATATATATATATATATTCTCTTTTGAACTCAATTTTGTATTTCTAATTTTGTATTAGAAATATATATATATATATTTCTAATACAAAATATATTATTGTATTAGAAATATATATATATATATATATATATATATATATATATATATATATAAAGGAATATAATATATATATTCCTTTATATATATATTTTGTATTAGAAAATATATATATAAAGGAAATCACAAAAATCACAAATTTTATCAAGTTAAAAACTACCACGAATGTCATCCAATCCAGAAAAATAACTATTGTGTTTAGTATCTTGCTATGTGATAACTCCTCTCGCCTGTATTTTGGGTTGAATACTCAAGGACTGCTTCTTTGTAAGATGATTTTATAATACCATTTTCTATCGAGAAACTACTCCAGTTTTCCCTCTCACATAGTTGATCAAAATTCATGTGTTATTATTGGTTATTTACAAGTCTAGTGTTTAGCTTCACACTCATTGATCTTGCCTCCTCTGTAACTTTTTCTGTTACACAATGGGGGAGGGATTGGTGTTTCTGGCTGGGGCAAGCCCTGTTCCCACAAAGGCTTTCTAATCTGGAGGAGATGGAGGTATCCATGAGACCAGGGTCAAATTGGCCCTCTGAACTGGAAACTGGGCAGTGACTCATTCAGATCCTTCTCCTTGGGATGAAGCTAGGATCTGGATGTTGTAGAAGATTCTCCAAGGTATGTTCTTGCTGGGCTTGGGGAAGTGAAGGTAGGTCTGGCAGTCTGCAGGCTCTTGAACCCTCAGATGACCCCGGGGGTAGAGAGGGTGACTCTATTCTGGGGCAGTGGCTGAAGCTTCTCCTTTTTTCTTGGAAGCAGACATGTCTGACCTTGGAGGGGCTGGTGCAAAGGGGTGCCTGGAGCTGAGCGGGGGGTGGCTTGGTAACCCACTTCTCTTCTTGATATATATTTAAACAAAATAGTATTTGAGTGCCCTGATTTGGTTCACTTAGCAGTATATTGTAATTTTTCCCAATGCTAACAAATATTTGACGAGAACATGATATTTAATAGGTGCTCAGTAACCATCATATAACAAAATATACCATCGTTTTCTTAGCCAATCTTTTATTGCTAGACATTTAGGTTCATTCTAATTTTTTAAGATTGTGAACAATGTTGCATTCAAATGATTATGCACATATCTGACACCATCTTTCAGGGTAATTTTTTTCTTAGGATAAATTTTTGGAAGTTGCAATGTAGGTAAAAGAGTGTACAGAATTTTTTAAGGCATATATATATATATATATATATATATATATATATATATATACTAAAGCTTGACATATTGTCTAGCTGTTCTATACAAATATTATAACTATGTTATTTTTAGAAAGGAAATGACAGCTGATGAGAGGAAAGGACTTTGCATTTCTTGAATGAAAGGCACTACAAACTAAGACTGTTCACACCTTAGAGGGAGCCGTTAGGAACTGTGGACTGTTCTGAGAGCCATATAGAGGAACACCTGCCTGACGTGTTCGTCAGAATAAGGCCACATGGGCACAGCCTGCGTGAGCAAGACTCCTAAAGCTATTTACTGACATCAAAAGCCTGTGAGCTGTCACTACGTCTTGCTACTTAGGCCGTATGTATGTTGTATGATCTGATACTGAAGGACATGTAAGATGGAATCTTGAAGGTTTGGGTGTCTTTCAGGAAGCTGAGAGAATTTGGTATGATAGGGATTCAAGCCCCCTCATATTCAGGGTCTGCAGTGCAGTATTAATGTCCTTTGGTTTTGACGGAAGGAAACAGCCAGGAGTTTCTAGTCGGGCATGAGTGCATTGCCATGGTTTTATACTGGCAAGTATGATGGTGTGATTATTTCCTATCCTATCATATTTACTATGAAGAAGCAAGGCATATAGCATAATAAAAACTACAGAATGCTATTAGTGAAAGATAAAGATTAGGAAACATAAAGATTAGGAAAAAGAAAGAACACATTTAGCTGCTAAGCAATTAAACCAATTAGTCTTTAATAATGACTAGAATTTCTACATGAATACACAGAAAAGATTTAATTTATAACAAATTTTATGGTTGTGGATACCTAACATCTCTTATACGAAGCCCACAATTTAAAATTCATTCAAGTTTAGTGTCTAGGGGAGATACTTTAGTGTGATGTGTTAAAAATAAGTCAAAAGAATGGAATAAAAAATTTAATTTCAGATTCCATGAAAACAAGAAATGATTTCTTTCAGTAATGGGCTCATATGTCTATTCTAGGAAACGCAGAGTGAAAAACTGCCAACATAGGTACCAGCCTCAGGTAGACGGTATGACCTTGAACTGGAAGAAAGAAAAGGAGCATCACCAGTAAAACTTGTACACAGCAATGGGACAAAGGGAGAGGAAAAGAGAGGAAAGGATTTGTGCACCTGGCTGAGCGGCTGTAGTTAGAATTAATGACTTGTCTTTTCCACAACCCTTTTGATAATCCATTGCCTCAAGTGTTCGGGGATCAGGATAAACCTTATCTTGCCTTTAAAAAAAAATTCTGTATTCAAAGTGCCTATTACAGTGCCTGGCACAGAGTAGGTTTATTAATTACCATTTCCCCAGGATGTGACTGTATAAGGAGGGGATACCCAGATGATGTTCTGGGTTCCAGCCATACTCTTGTCCTGTCTCACCAGATAGTATCTGCCTGTCTATAATTTTTGCTAGTACCATCTCATCACTAGTACCATCACATTCTTTCCCTCATTTTTACCCCCTTTCAGTAGGAGCCTGAAACTGTCAGCTTCCCATTCATGGAACCCTTTGTTATTTCCCACAAACTTGCTTCTATTTCAGAGCATTTACTGCATCTTTGCAAGGTTGAGTCCTTTAGGGCACCATAACCAAGTCTCTCATAGGCTCATTATATAATGTCTGCTGCCTGTAGATGTTGTGGAATATGATAAAACCATATTGCTCCTTTTACTATAATGTGTGTTTAATGTTCAGAAGAAATGTTTGATATATTCTTACCATGAGGATTGTTCAGGCAGTTCTCAAGGGTAGCTGTTCTATAATTTAGTTGTAATTTTGATGTGGTGGTGGGAGGAGGCAAGCTCAGCGTTTACCTACCCCGCCATCTTGACCAGAAGTTACCATGAGGGTTAAGAGAGCAGGCAGAGCAGCAGGCGTAGGCAGGCTGCGGGAGAGGGGGGATCAGCAACCTGTTCAGGCTTCCTTGTGTCTCCCACACTTGCTGGGGCCCAGTTCCCTGTATATCTTTTGCACTTGAAGCTGGATATGAGAGAATTTATGCCACCCCGGTCATATGTACAACTTAGATCTTGTGGTCACCTGTGTCCTATGTAAGTCATTTACTCTGAACCTGGGCTTAATAGCAAGCCATGAGCTTCAAAAGAAGGCCCTCCCCTCTGGTCTCCCTGAGCAGCGTGTTACAGTCTCCATACAACGTCCTGACCTACCTGTGGCCCTTCGAGTTCCCCAACATCGCTGGGTCCTAAGGTTGATGGCAGAACTCCTGGCTCTACTGTCTGCCCAGCCAGAGAACATTATCTTGCCCTTGGCCTCACTCAAGGCCAGTGGCTGTCAGGTCCCTTGGTAAATGTATCAGAGCATCTCCCCAAATGTGACTTATTTTGCCTTCCATATTGAAGAGACACACAGTATACTGTGCCCCTTTTCTTATTGGTGGGGTGAGGAACTTGTCTTTTCCTTTAGAGGGGATGCCCAACACCCCTAACACCAATGAACCCTGACTCCCTGACTTACCTTCTTCACTGAGTTATCGGGCCCCCTTAATCCTGTAGGATCTATTCCCTGCTCTCTAGCACCTGCATCTCTTTCTAAGGCATTGAAAGCACCTGCTATTTTCTGCTCCCCAGGTCCTGGGAGCATGAGATGATGTCATCAAAGTAGTGCCCCAGCATAATGGTTAGGTGGCCAATGTTCTGTAGACTCAGTTATGGCCCAGATCAGACGGTTGGTTTAAGCTTGGGGCAAGACTGTTAAGGTTCACTGCTCTCCTGCCAAGTGACAGACACTGACTTCTGGCATCATGTCTATATTGGGAAACAACGGAAGCACTTGCCTTCCAGGGGCTAGACCTCTATTGCTTTGCTCCTTTAAGGAGACAACTTTCAAACAAGTCCTTTTTATCGTCATGTGATTCAGCTCCTCATAACCCACTTCTGTTTCCAAGAGCTGTTCTGCACTGGCCAGGCTGTAAGAATTAAATGGGGTATATTGGGTCACCAATCCGGCATCTTTTCAATCTTCGATGATGACACTTTCTCTATAATATCCCCCAGGGAAGCAGTTAGCTCTTGGCTCTTTAGGTTTTGGATTTACTGTTTTGGTGAGGAGGAGGAGGAGGTATTGACTTCTACTTCTCTTTTTTTCCATCTTATCCCTTATTTTTATAGGCTAGTGAGCCAGTACAGGGGGGCTTCCAGTTCCTGAAGATACCCATTTCAGTTCTTGGCTCAGAAACTGGGGGGAGAAACCCTTCAAATGTGTTGGAAAATTTACTGATATTACCATGTCTGGGCTCCATTTATTGTTGGTCACATCAGGACTCTATTTTTTAGGTTTGGAACATTTTCCCTTCCAAACATCAACCATTACTCTCTCAGTGAGCTATCCATATAATCTGTTTTGTGGATGCCCTGGTCACTGCCAAAGAACTGGATCACCCGATTGCTGGCCTTGACACCTATTAGGAAAGGTACCCTACTTGGCTGCTGGAGTTGAAGGCATTTGCTATTCCAGGATCCTTCAAATCCAATGAAAATAAGAAGGCCCATTTCAGGATGGTATCTTGCCATGGAATCCCTAACTTAAGATCAGTGACTCAAAGAGCTTTCCATGGATACTGGCACTGTCCTCAAAGGACTCAGCGAAGGGCGTGCCTTCTGGATCACAGTGGGGCACATAGTCTGGGAGTGAGTGGGCCTGGGTCATGTGGTAGAAACACTTCAGCATTGCTGTCGTCCAAAGTCTTCCGGGCCCATTCACCACGTTACACCGAGGAATTCTGGGCACTTCAGCTGTACTCTGTGTGGCTCGACACGGAGGCGAGGGTTCTGTGAGCCAGCTGAGCACACTGTTAGAACCACTCCCAGCTACCAGGCAAGGACATCAGACCCCGGATTTCTGCTCAGTGTGTTCGTGTTGATAAATCCAGCCCCACTATACAGCTACATTCTTTTCTTCCTCGGCCAAATACTTCAAAATACATTCTGGCACATATTTCCTAGAGTTTGGCCAACATAATAAGCAAGCAACGTTCTGAATTGTTTTTGCTGTATTTAAAATTTTTATTTGAGGGCTTGATATTTTGTTGGCCCCTTGGGGCATGTTTGGATCTGGCTGCAATCATAGGATTGGTGATAACAAGGTGTGTGTGCATGCATACATGTGTTTGTGTGTGCTTGTGTGTGTGTGTGTATGTGTGTGTATGTGTGTGTATGTGTGTGTGTCCTGTATCTACATTCATGTTGGAGTGGAGCCTGAGGAGAATTGACTTCATCTTTACAGGTAGTTCTCTGAGGCAAGGAAGATACCTTAAAATTTTTTTCCACATATGAATATCCCATTTGAGTTTGCAGCTAGATATGTAAACTATAGTGACATAAAGACCATCCAGAAACCTTTGCCAAATGGTTGAAATCTAATTTCCCAAAGGATTTCTTATCATAACATCTCTTTCCCAGACTAAGGTGGATTTCCCTGGGTCAATGGGGTTAGATTGGCTGAGATAGAACTGGTCTCTTACTTTCTAAATCAAAATCAAGACCCAAATTATTCCACTGAGACCTTGCCTCGAATCTGATAGTCCTTGGCATCCAAAATCCCCTTCTGCTCTCTGTAACCTCGGTGTTTTTGCCTTTCTTTTCTTTCTCTTGCATTGAAGCATTCGGTCTTCCCTGAGAAAAGGAGATGAACTTGTTTACCATACATATTAATATATTAGACTCAAACATGAACTTGACTTTTATATACTCTCTTGGGCATACAAGCATATAACTGCACATTTGAATCAATAAGGAATTCAATGAACATGCTTAAAAGTAGAAACAGAAACCCTTATACATCACAGTGCTTATTTTTATACAAAAATAATCAACTGAACTATAAGAGAATATAATAAATCAGACATATTTTTTTCAGTAACAAATATAATAAGCAATTTAAAAATTCAGACATGAACCCATCCTTTGCAAATTTTACCAAATAGGCGTTCTTTTCCCCGAAGAGCGTTTGTGCTCACTTGCCTGGGGATCTGTGGAAACTGGCAGCAGAGACAAGTTCTTTTGATTCCTGTTGAGATACTCATGATGCCAAGTCGCTGCTCGCGTCCCTGACCTTGGGCTGATGCCGCTCGGGAGAATGTTATTTACCTAAGAAAGAACAAAGCAGCCACCAGAGTTTACATTTTAATATATTATTTTTTTTATTTTTATGAAGACCTGATTAAAACAACCATAAAACATTGTGAAAGGAAATAACTCTGATTTCACCTCTAATCTGAAGTCCCTGCCAGAGCAGCTGTTTTCGTTCTCTTGAGTTCCCTTCATTTCTGGATCAGTCAGGACATGCTTAGGCTGCTCTTAGGCGGCTCACCTTCCGTGGGTACTTAGTAAGCTTTACGTCTATTTGATTCTAATCAATTTCATGTAGCAACAACCATACCACCGTTTCTTTCTAGACTTCCATACTTTTATTCCTCCTTCTCTCTGCTACCCTTGCTTCTTTCTCTTGACTAAATTGCTAATCTGCAAAACAATTATTTTTTAGTACTACATGTCCAAGGAGGATTAGCAGTAGGCTCTGGCCAACCTTTCATCTCTCTCTCTCTCTCTCCTTCTCCCTCTCCCTCTCCCTCTCCCTACTCCCCATTAAAATGCTTTCCTGGACACCACACCATTACTCCCTGGTACTCTAATCCATTCAGAGATTTAAGCAATGGGTATGATCCTTTTGACTTGATCCTTGCTTCAAGGCTGGGTTTTAACCAGCTTTGTTACTCCAAGCATTTCTAAAGTTTGCACTTTCCTGTTAGGGTCTCTCTGAATTTATGGACTCTGTTGCCTTTCTTTTTTGCTTTCAAACCGGGGCAATTAGTTTCTGAGATCTCGCTCATGCAAACCTGGCCCAATGTAGCGACAGCACGAGGACACAGTATTAACGTCCTTTCCTCACTGCTTCCCCCAGAGCTACAGTTCAGTAGGTGTGTGATCTGCTCCCCAAGTTACCACCCATGACATTTTTTGCAAGTTTTTGCCACCGAATAACACCGATTACTGACTTTCCAATATCGAATAAAATCTGTTCACAGATGAAGCCAACAGTGTTCTGGCTGTCTGCCAACAGACCCCTGGGTTAAGGTTTTTATTTTGGTAGCGCTCTGCTGATAGGTACGAGTTTTTACATCCGTCTGAGCAACTCGGTTCTGGTGCAGCAACAAACATCTCTAAAATCTTGATGACTTAACACAAGGAGAATTTACTTCTTTTGTTCCTGATGTTCTAAGACTCTCTGATGGAGAGTCGCCTGAGCATGTCCTTGGGTGGCTGCTGAGACAGGAAAAGGGGATGTGCAGGGTCATGGGCTGAAATGACACATGTTCATGCTGCTCACATGTCCCTGGTTGTGATAAATCACGTGGTCAGGCCTAACTTCGATGTGCAGTCCTACTGTAATGGGTTAAATTGCACCCCCCAAAAATATGTGGAAGACCTAATCCCCAGGATCTGGGAATGGGACCTTATTTTGAAATAGGGTCTTTACGAAGAGAATCAAATTAAAATGAAATCATCAGGGTGGGCCCTCAACCGCTATGTCTGGTGTCCTTATAAAAAGGGGGAATTTGGACAGAGACAAACACGCATAGAAGGAAGAAGATGTGAAAATACAGGGAGATCTACAAGCCAAGGAATGCCTGAGGTACCAGAAGCTAGGAGAGAGGCCCTCAGAAGGAACCAACCCTGCTGACCCCTTAAATTTGGACTTCCAGCCTCCAGAACTGTGGGAAAATACATTTCTGTTTCTTAAGCCACTCAGACTGTGGTACAGTAGCCCTGGCAAACTAATAACTGATTGTGTCCAGAAGGAGGAGGAAGCTGGGATATTTGTGAACAGCATGAAGGACCATCACAATGTCTTTATTTACATAAATATACATAATTTTATTATTTTTTAATCCAAGTTTATAGAAAAATTCCTTCACTTAACATCATGTAACATGTCTTTGTGTTTCTTTATGCTGACATCTCATTTTCATTGTTAAATTACTGCATTACATAGTAAAGCAGGGGTCCTCAAACTTTTTAAACCGGGGGCCAGTTCACTATCCCTCAGACTGTTGGAGGGCCGGATTATAGTTTAAAAAAAACTATGAACAAATTCCTATGCACACTGCACATATCTTATTTTGAAGTAAAAAACAAAATGGCAAAAACACCCGCATGTGGCCCGCGGGCCGTAGTTTGAGGATGCCTGGAAAGTCTTTAATTGACAATTTTTGTGCTGTGAATAAGTAGTATTCATTGCAAAATCAAACATTTAAAAAGACTATAAAGTTTTCAGTTGACATCAATTTCCAATAAATCAGTAACTAAGAGGTACCTAAAGAGGATACACATTATACAATATTGCCAGGAATATACCTGGTGCTGAGTCTTAGAAAGTCAGAGAATTATTGCCAGAATATGACTGAGTTTATTTGTATAGATAACATGTACCAATCTGTTCTGTTACTAGGCTGTCTCAGAGCTGAAAAAAAATTAGAGAAAAAAAAATTCCATCTCTAAATATTTCCAGCAGAATTTCATTTTTATCCCTTAATTCAGAGATAAATAAAGCAAGCCCTGGTTTTCTAGGGAATAGTCCATGAAAAAAGTCCAAATTAAATTTGTTCTTATTCTCAATACCTGGTGTTGCTCAAGAAGAAGACACTTTGATCTTGAACTCTACTCAGATACATGTGTCCTTGAAAGGGAAGTTGTATTACATGCTGGAACACTTTCTTCTTTCCCGCTCCAGTGTTAAATTATGTATGACTCCCTGGTGTATATAAATATTTCCTTCTCGTTGGAATCTCACTTGCAGATAGCAGAATGTCATAAATATAAGTAAAAAAAAATAGTAACAGGCTCAGCATACTCAAGGTATATTAATGTCACACATGTATGAAAAATGCATGAGATTCTGTCTTAGAGTGATGATGATGCCATTTTTATTTCTTATCTATATCTCACCCCAAGACAAGTGAACCACATGAGAGAACAAAATGAAATATTTTCTTTAGGCTACATTTCATGGTTTCAGGGTTGAATTAAATAAATTCTTATTAAGTGCCCTGAAATATGGGTAGTATGCTGAGACCATGTCTGTGCCAAGCCTAATTTAATAAACTTAAAAAAAAATTTCAGCACAGTATGTGGGAAATAAGGTTCTGAACTCTTGTTCTTGTAATGTGTGTGCAATTTTTCCTATCTATAGTAATAAAAGTGTAATATGCTAATTAGACCTGACGTCCTTCCGGATGTCCTTCCGGACGACCTTCCGGACGAAGCCAGGGCTTTGAGGGCCGAGGCAGAAGCAGCTGCCATGGCAGGCGGGGGCCGAGGGCAGCAGGGGCTGAGGCAGAGGTGGCCCCCCACTGCAGCCGGGGCCGAGCCCCTTGCACGAATTTCATGCATTGAGCCTCTAGTATTTCATAAAACGCCAGGTATGGGGAAGTCAGAGTTCTGGTTACCTGAGAGTGTTAAGGAAATGCCCTGTAAAATCAGTTTCATAATTTTTTCATTAGCATCAACCAACACCTTTGTCTTCATAACCATCACGACTCAATTGTTTACTGAGCAATTACTACATGCTGGGCACTGCACCAAGTGCTTTACATGCATCAGTTCATGTAATCTGCACAGGAGTTGGATCAAGTAGTAATTGTTATCCCATTTTATAGATAAAGGAAGTACATTTCAGAAAGATTTTATCCAGGGGTACCTATAGCTAGTGAGTACCTGAATGCAGATCTGAACCACCTTGCTGTCTCAAACTCTTACCGTTATTCCAGTAATTTCCAAAATTTATTCATGTAATAGCACCCATAGAAAGTGATAGTTGTATGAAGACTAGGAAAACTGAAGGGGATTTGGGAAGATTTATACTAGGGCTTGGGGGAAACAAGTTATTATATATAAAACTATGATAAAAAACAAAAAAACAAAAAATGAGGATAAAATTAAACTTTAATTTTATAAAACTTAAAAATAAAATCTTGTCACAGTTTAAATAAGAGACATAAACTCACTTCCACAACCATGAATTTTTGGTATCAGACTTTAGACTTGAAACAATGAAACAATTTCTGACCAGATTTTTAAATGACAATTACATTTTCTTTACGTTTAACTTCTCTCTCTCTCTCTCTCTCTCAAATCTTTATTGTTCAGATTATTACAGATGTTCCTCTTTTTTCCCCCATAGCTCCCCTCCACCCGATTCCCACCCCAATACAGGACAATTACATTTTTAATGACAATCTTGATAGGTATTATCATGTAGGAACATTTTACAAACAGGTGAAAAAAATTTAAATTCATTTGAATAGTCATTTATGATGTTGAATTATATTTAATAAATCTGAGGAATCCTTTTATAATGTTGAAAGAATCAGTGGTAAATTTCATGTGAAATCGGATCGATTCTGAATCCAGTCTTTTTCAGCTCGGGGATTTCGGTGTAACGATAAGCTTTGCTTTCTCCTGGAGCTGTTTCCACAGGACTCCCATCCCCGCATCCCCGTTCACATTAACAGCTCACCTGGAGGCTTTGAGCAGAAGATCTTACCCTAACGGGGTCACTGAGTGTTGTGCTGAGAACACGCTGTATAGAGGCAAAAGTGGAAGGAAGGAGACTGGATATAGTTTTCCAATAAGATTTTTAAAAAAAGGGATTTTGGCTTAGAGACTTGAAGTCGCTTGTGCAAGTTCAGAGAAAAGAAACTTGGATTTGAACCCAAGACCTGGACTCATATTCACCCATCAGATAACATTGGGTGCTCAGTGCTCCTATCAAGGTCCTTCCCTGTTGACTGATGTTTAACATGAAAAAAATGAGCAATTTCTAAATGCGGTCAAAGTCTTGGTTCATCTCTTAAACCACAAGATTTACTTCTTTGCCATGTTTCTTTGCTTATACGTCTCTAGATATGAATAGGGTAAAGGGACCATCCTGCCTTATATCCATCAACAGTACATTCCCAGCTAATAGATGGCAGCTATCGCCCAGAACAGTATCGAGTGAGTATGTATTCATGATTATTGATTATCCAGTATGTGCCAAGCATTGTGCTAAATGGTGGGATAGTGTACTACCAATTTAGTGGGGGGAGAGGGGGCGGGGGAGAAAGCCCTGTAAGTAGAAAATGGGTTGCTGCATATCGTATCGTTCCAGAGGATGATGCCATGAACTCTCATTGAGGGCACAATGAAAAGCTTCCCAGAAAAGGTGACATTCAAGCTGGGTTTTGAAGTGTGAATAGGAGTTTGACAAATAAAATACGTATGTGCATGTGCATCAAGGTCATCTGAGTTTTAGCCACGTGGTGAGGTGATTTCATGATACTGTATAATGGAAAGAATGCTGGACAGAAAATCGAGAAACACACAGAGTGATTTGTACACTCTGATTTCTGGACAAGTCATTCAACATCTCTATCCTGCAGACTGTTTTGTGAAAGTATTTTGAAAAAGAAAACAATACCCGACAAACCTAAGGAGATCATTCTCTCCCAGGACTGGCATTTCTACCCTCACTCTTTCATAACAAGAGTTCCGATGATCCCTATTTGAAATTCACGTTTCCTCCCTTGCCCTCTCTGTTCCCCAAAGTCATCTTTTTTTCCTTTTCATGAAGCATTTCAAAGTTGATTCTCACTCAACACCGCATGCTCACTGAGGGATGAAATTTAAAATTCTAATTCATATTTGAGCTCCCAATATAAGGTGCAACATTGGGCTTTGTACTGCGAGCCCTGCCCATTGCCTCGGGAATTCCTAACCCAGAAGAAGAGACTGATAGATGCAGCGATAACTCGGACACAGGCAGACAGGGACAAAGGCGGGAGCCTGTGCTGGAGTAGGCGAGGGACAGATGCCCTGCACACGGGCAACTCTCCTAGAAATCTAAGGTTAAATGAAAAGTTGTGACAGGTGCCCCCAAAGGGCAGCATGAACATAATGCCCACAGAGCATTATTCTATTTACACCCCACTTTCCTTTACACGGTTTCGTTTGGTCCTCACAACAAACGTGGGATGTAGGAAGGCATCATTTTAGTTTCTGGGTAAGAAATCCAAACGCGGGGAAGTGAACTCACCTCCTGAGTTTACAGTAGTGGGTGGAGCCATTGGGGATTGATTTCTCAAGTCAGTGACCTTTTCATGACACCAGCCGGCAGGGCACAGATTTTAGAGGCTGGAGGTGGGATAGAATTGGACCGATTGGCAAGTTCTTGATCTGGCTGCTCCTTTTAAAGAATTGTTGGTTGGTTGATTTTTTGGTGTGGGGATGTGGGGATGAACCACCCACATCGCCAGTTTCATGCATTAACCAACAGGTGGCACCAGGTCCCAACGCAAACCTTTCTCCCTGCAGCTTGAGCACACAGGCCACTGACCTTCCCTGAGGCCTTATCCTTAAATCAGGCCAATGAAAGTAGGGCTCAGAGCTGCCTGCGATGGTCAGGGCCTGCTTACTGCACACTTCACGTCAATAAGCAAGGACTGGAAGGCAGGCAGGAGGGAGGGGAAGGCATCAGGGCTTTGGAACATACGGACTTTAGGATGCCCACTCTGCCAGTGAGAGCTGGATGCTTTGGACAAGCACCCCGATACGCTCAACTCCAGCTCCTCACCTCTCAGGGCAAGTGGCCAGTGCCTACCGTTCACAATGGTTTTTGTGAAGATCGATCATAATGTACATACAGTGGCTGGCCCATGCGAGCGTTCTGCAAATGGTAGTGGTATTTATCCATATCTACAACAGAGATAACCAGGGGTGGGGAACCTTTTTCTCTGCCAAGGGCCATTTGGATTTTTTTTTATAACATCATTTGTGGGCCACACAAAATTATCAACTTGAAAATTAGCCTGCTATATTTGATCAAACATTTAATGAACTCACCCCGAATGCCTTGGCAGGGCCAGACTAAAGGATTTCTTGGGCCTTAATATGGCCCGTGGGCTGGATGTTCCCCACCCCTGAATAAGGAAACCATGAGTATACCCTTCATAGAACTCCCCACCCATTTGCTCTCAGAAAGACATGTCCAAATAGTTAGTCTGATGTCTACTATTGGAGGGGTATTATTCTTGCAACAGGACTATTTGGAAGAGGATTCTTTCATGAAGAGTGAGCAAAGTGAAGAGTATTAGGTGCTAGGAAGGCAGGAAATAGAGTCTTTATGCTATGAAGGCTTTGGTCATCTTTCTCAGAAACAATATTATTTTGTCAAAAGTCCCAAAAGGTAATAGACCAATGCATATTTATTAATTAGGTCTAGAACTAAATATTTTACCTTATTGAAATATAAGATATAGACTCTCCCTTCTCAAAATTTATAGTTTAGTAAGGGAGAAAGGACTAATATACGAAATGACTGAGAATATCAGATTATGACTATGTGTATAGTTAATTGCTTAGTGAGACGTTTGTATAAGATTAAGGGTAGTTTTTATTTCCTGTTCATCTAACCTGACTCTGCTCATTTCTGTGATGTTTAAAATTGGTGCTTATCAGAGGACTTTCTGGTGACTCATAGCCAACTTCAATAAATAATCTGAAGGACAATAATAAATGACATCCACAGAGGAGGTCTCTGTGCTCTGAACCATGTAGCCCAATACCTTGGACAGAATTAAATGAACTAGGGAAGGACACCTTTTTTAAGGCAACCAAAACAGTCCATCAGAAAGTTACTGGGTGACCCAGGAGCATGATCTACCCCATGGCGAATGCACAACACAATCAAATCCTCTATTCAACATCGAAAGAGTCATCACAAAGATAGTGCTAGATAGGAGGAAAGAGACACAGAGAAAAGTGAGAGAGAGAGAGAGAGAGAGAGAGAGAGAGAGAGAGAGAGAGAGAGGAGAGAGAGGAGAGAGAGAGAGGAACATGGATGTGAGAGAGACACATTTATTTGTTGCTTCCTGCACGTACTGGACTGAGATTGAGCCTGCAACAGAGTTATGTGCCCTTGACTGGGAATTGAACCTGAGACCCTTTGGTTCGCAGGCTGATGTTCTATTCCCTGAGACAAGCTGGTGGCCAGGGCAAGGAAAGTTTTTGTTGTTTATTTTATTTTTTTTAAATACAGAGGTTAAACTATGTCTTCCATGTGTAGGTCAACTTTTGCTTTTGTAGTTCCTGTTGCTTTGTTATTTTGGAGCCTCTTTATCTGCAGAATTCTCTTTTGAATCCTGTTTCTCATGTAGCTGGATGTGGTAAGAGATGCTCCAAGGTCCGCATTAGCAATTAATCTGTCTCTTTAGTCTCTTTCAATTTGTGACAGCTCCACATTATTTCTGTATCTTTCATGACCTTGACACTTTTGATGAGTACTGGTAAGTTATTTTGCAGAATATCTTTCAATTTGTGTTTGTCTGAAATTCTGTCATAGACAAGGTTATGCATTTTTGAAAAGAGTACCACAGGTGATGTTGTGTCTTAGCACATCATATCAGGAACTAGATATGTCTTACTGCTGGTGATGCTAATTTTGGTCACTTGGTGAAAGTGGTGTCTGCTGGGTTTCCACCATAAACTTATTATTATTTAAATATGTTTTTATTAATTTTAGAGAGAGAGAAACAGTATTTGTCCCAACCTATTGATTAATTAAGTCAGTGCTTCTTTGCAAATTACATTTCTGAGACAGATTTCTTAGACCAATTTGAACATCTCTGAGCCTTGATATTGCTGTCACTAAATCAGTTAATATATAAGTAGCATAATCAATATTTTCAAGCAATGTCCTCAGAGGTGCTGGAAATGTGACTTTTTTAAAAAATGATTTGACCTGATCTCTATCTAAGCCTCATTTCTTCCTGGTAGTAGAAAATTTACCTGGTTAATTCCAATATTGATTAAGTGTTTCAGATCAGGTATATTTTAGGGCTTTTTCTGTCCAAATGACTTCTCAGAGATTGGTTCAGAAAGATTGGTAATCAATCACTTTTTTGCAGTAGGCCAGATTGATAATGCATCCTCTCATCTCCTTCCCTGCCTCTCTCCCCTCAGCCTTCACTCCCTAGAAAATAGTGGCAAATAGACCTTTTTAAGACTCTCTCTCTCTCTCTCTCTCTCTCTCTCTCTCTCTCTCTCTCTCTCTAAGACTTTGCTTATTTTTATGGACCCCCTTGGAAATGAGCCCAGTCCTCCTTTGCTCTCTGAATGCTAAAATTATCAGGAGAGGAGCATTTTCTTCTATCTTTTCTCTTACTCCAAGAACTGAGCTTGGATGAGATGTAGGGCTTGAAGTCCCTTCTTTAAAGATGCAGATCCCCCCACCGCACCCCCAGATCATCATGTATGGAACTTCCTCATTCTTTCCAATGTCACATTTCTGCTCTATGTTTATAGTCCATTATTTATTTAACAGGTAACCTGTTGATGCATATTCTTTGCTACTGCAAAAATGTAGGGTGAATATCCTTGTACCTTTGATGGACACTTCCAATCTGATCTCTGCATTGTCTGAATGGTCTCCATTGTCTCTACACTCTTCTCAGAAATGTGTGAGATTACTGTTTCTCTACAATTTCACCAACACTGAGGCCTATCAAACTCTTGATATTTGGCAATCTGATAGATAAAAAAGTGTGCCTCATTTTAGTTTAAATTTTTCTTTTTTTTCTGGACTGAGATTGGGCATCTTTTCATGTATTTAAGCGGCATTTATAGCTTTTACATTAGACTTGTATATTTCTGTCTTTCCCCCATTTTTCTATTATAGCTTGTATATTCCTGTCTTTTTTCTATTCTTCTATTTCCTGAGGTCATTGTAAGGGAAAGTATCCTTTTATCTATGGCATGGGGTTCAAATATGTTTTCCCTTGATTTTTCATTTGTATTTTGACTTTGCTTATGGTGAGTTTTGCCAGGCAGAATTTTAAATTTTGATATTATTGACTTTATCAATTGTTTTCTTTGACATATTAAAACATCTGTGGATATTTAAAGCTAGGAAAATAATAAAAGAAATTGCTTTTCCTTTTCCTCTTGGCCAGAACTGAAAGCAGGGGGCAGGATTACTGTTTCTCAGAAACTTTATCTTAAATAGCTCCTCTGTAGGACATCATCAGAGTGGAATTGAAGTGTTGTATGCCCAGTTTTCACACACACAAATAAAACACGTTTCTAGTTTGTCCCAATTTATAGACCTAATAATGTTTTGTATATTCCTGCAAAACTGTGGACAAGTTTATTTTGTTGCTGTTGTTTTTCTTTTATTTTTTTCTGCAAAAAGCTTTGTTGTTTCTATTTGGTCCAATACATGGGAGAGGCCTTCAGGGTGGTTAAAGGAATGGCCAGTAGTTTCGGGGAGAGGCTCGGGCAAAAGGCAGACACCGGGGGATGCAGAGGGGCCCCTCAAAGGCCTCCGGGCTCCACGGGCTCCTAGTGGTGCTGGAGGGGGAGCCTTTCCAAGAGCTTCTGGCCCCGCCCAGCCTGGGGGCCGGCAGCCTGCGGAGGGGAGCCAGGTGTGGCCCATCTTCCTGATGAGTTTCACCGCCTCACCCGGAAGTGGTTCTGCAGGAAGTCAAAGCTGAGCGTCTGCGGGGGCAGAACCAGGGCTCGCAGGTCCACAAGGGCCTGGGTCAGGTTCCTCCCCAAGGCCAGGGCGGCCTCCCTGGCGCCCTGAGTTCTGCCCGCTCACCTGGGGGAGGCCTCAGCGTCCTGGGGGAGAGGGCGGCCACCGCGCTGGGTTTGCAGCTTTAAGAGACGCTCAGAGCCTTCGAGCTTCTCCGCCAAATCGAAGAAGAAGCAGCGGCCCACGCCCTCCAGAGCCACATCACCCAGAGAGAGGTAGGTGCGGGTGGCCCACAGAGGCCGGTGTGGGGGACGGGGAGGGGGGGGAGATGAGAGGCAGGGGAGCCAGACGGTTTACCGCAGCCTCCACCTCGGTGGGGTGATTCTGACGAATTTGGGAGCTCATGGTTGTTGGGCCATAAGGAGTTAAGGTGCGTAGGCTGGTCTCGGGGTGGTGCTGAAGGTGGTGATCCGCCGCCATTTTTAATCTCTGTTGTTTTTTAGTAAAGAGTCTTTTAAAAGACTCTGCACTGCCTGGCCGGTGTGGCTCAGTGGTTGAGCAATGACCTATGAACCAGGAGGTCACGGTTCCATTCCCTGTCAGGGCACATGCCGGGATTGTGGGCTTGATCCCCAGTAGGGGGCGTGCAGGAGGCAGCTGATCAATGATTCACTCTCATCATTGGTGTTTCCATCTCTCACTCCCTCCCTCTCTAAAAATCTTAAAAAAAAAAAAGACTGCATCCCCCTTGACTATATTGGAAAACACTATTTATCCTTCAAAACTCAGCTCAAATCTCACATCTCTAGATCCTTAATAAATCTTTTTGGACAAGGTTTTCTGAAAAAAAAAAAAAAAAAAGAATGAAAGAACCAAAACCGAACCAATGGTGTAGAGCAGTGGTCGGCAAACTCATTCGTCAACAGAGCCAAATATCAACAGTACAACGATTGAAGTTTCTTTTGAGAGCCAAATTTTTTAAACTTAAACTTCTTCTAACACCACTTCTTCAAAATAGACTCGCCCAGGCCGTGGTATTTTGTGGAAGAGCCACACTCAAGGGGCCAAAGAGCCGCATGTGGCTCACGAGCCGCAGTTTGCCGACCACGGGTGTAGAGCAGTCAGTTGACTCAGTGCCAAGCATGAGAACACAGGCAGGTTGGGTATCCCTATTCCACTATGGATAACCACTATCCTCTACCTCACTGCCCAAGTTCATGGACAAGAGTAATACAGAGAAGAAGAGCATGTAGTGCTTCTTGCTTTCATTTCTCGATGGACTTCAGTGAAATAGAAAAGAATATTCTAGAACATGTTTTAGCATTTATAACACTCTTTTTTCAAAACTTCTAGTATGATAATGCTGCTGGGTTAGGGAGGGTACGAAATGTCTTCTTATAAAAGAAATTTCATTTCTAACTGCTGCAAACGGGAGCTTGTCATTTCCTCCTTTCTTACTGCCATAATTTTAGATAATCTGGCAAGACTATTCAAGTAATTGGATGTGTGCCCTCTTGTAACCTCTTCCATGTCGACAGCGTGGTTTATTGTTAGGAACGAAGTATGGCCTTAAAAATAAGTGAGCCTGTGGGCTCGTTATTGTCAGTAAGATTGACGTAACATGAGCTAATGAAAGCTGAAATTATAGCCTTGGTTAGAAATTTCTCCAAATGTAAATGTAATGCACCCCTGCAGCCACCTCTCCACAGAATGTAGCACAACGACAGGAAGAAAACAGCTTGGCAATGCAACGCATTAATAAAGAGATTGTAACACATTGTCTTTTAAAATGTCTAAAGCCACACATTGGCCTATATTTGCTATTTGTTAGAAACCCTCAAACTCTTCTGAACATCACTGAACATGGCTTTCTTTCTTTTTGTTTTGTTAATCCTCACACGAGGATATTTTTTACATTGATTTTTAGAGAGAGAGTGGAAGGTAGGGAAGGAGACAGAAACATCAATGTGAGAGAGACACATTGATTGGTTGCCTCCAGCACATGCCCTAACCAGGGCCGAGGATTGAGCCTGCAACTGAGGTATGTGCCCTTGATTGGAATCAAACCCAGGGCCCTTCAGGCTGCAGGCTGAACCAAACTGGTTAGGGCCCACATGGCTTTCTTCATGAAGGGGCAGGGGTTGCTGCCTGACTTAGGGATCAGGAGGGGGTTAATCAGAACTGCCAAGTTATTTTCGTTTCCTTTAAAATTATTTGGCTCCCAGATAGGATTTTGTTTTCTGTTCCTTAAGAGTCATTTGGAAAATTACTGTTAAATGGCATAGACCTTTGAAGCTGTGACTAAGTGTCCAGGTGCTTAAGCTATTCAAATGCTTCAAAAAGAAAAATGTTGTCCCTGGCCAGGTAGCTCAGTTTGTTAGTATCGTCCCGATACCCCAAGGTTGTGGGTTTGATCCCTGGTCAGGGCACATACAAGAATCAACTAATGAATATACACTGAGTGGCCAGATTATTATGATCTCTGAACGCATAATAATCTGGCCACTCAGTGTATATCCTATATAATAAAAGGCTAATATGCAAATTGTCCCCTCGACCAGGAGTTCCACCAGCAGGCAGGCCGGCCAACCGCCCATGTCCCCTCACCCTGGCCAGGCTGGCCGGACCCCACCCATGCACGTATTCATGCACCAGGCCTCTAATATATATATATATATATATATATATATATATATATATATATATATATATATGTGTGTGTGTGTGTGTTGTGTGTTGTATGTGTGTGTGTGTGTGTGTGTGTGTGTGTGTATATATATATATATATATATACACACTGAGTGGCCAGATTATTATGCATTCAGAGATCATAATAATCTGGCCACTCAGTGTATAAATAAGTGGGTAACAAATTGATGTTTCTCTCTGTCTCTTCCCTTTCCTCTCTCTCTCTCTAATATCAATAAAGAAAAATATCTTTGTCATCTCTCTCAGCATTTCTTGTACAGCAGAAGAAAACACATAGGCACCTAATTTAAAAAAATGTTATAAAATTTTTCAAAATTTTAAATTCAGGTATAATTTACATATAGTAAAATGCATCGATTTTAAGAGTTTAGTTTCATGAGTTTTGATAACTGTGTACATCCATGTAACCACCACCCACAAAAACCATACAGATCATTTTAATTTCCTCTAGAAAGTTCCCTTGTGTCCCTTTATAGTCATCCCACTCCCCCTTTAACAAGAGGCAACCTGTTAATGGACAGTGTGTTGTTTTCGGATACTTGCTTCAGTCTGCAAGCTGACGCTCTCTCCACTGAGCCAAACTGGCCAGGGCTTGATTAACATTTTTATGGTAGTTTTGTTAGTGCTATGTCATTCTTCATTTCCGACTGGTCTTTTTTCATGGTTGGTATATCTTTTCTCATGCTGTTGAGCATCCTTGCCAATTATTATGAACTCTGTATCTGATAAATTTCTCATTTCCATTTCATTTAGCTCTTCTTCTGGAGAATTCTCTTGTTCTTTCATTTGGGGCTTGTTTTTTCTCTCCCCATTTTGGCTGCCTGTTTGGTTTGTGTCTGTGTATTAGGTAGATCTGGTATGAATCCCAGTCTCTAGTGCAGGACAATGTCAGATGCTGTCTGTGACTGGCCCAGAGTACCCTGGTTGGAGCTATTAAAAATCCACAGCTTGTGGCTCCCTTTGCTGGGTCTGGGTGCCTTTGGAAAGGACCAAGACGTGCACCCAAGTCTGCTTTTCCTAGCCCCAGGCCCAGAATTAGATCAGGCAAAGACTCAAAGCTTCCAGAGACCTGCCTTGGCCTGAAATCTGATTGCTTTTCAGTCTTGATTAGCTTCAGGCTGTCGACCACAGGGTAGAAGGAGAGGTTTTCCCACATGGTAGGGCAATTGCTCCCCCCTCCCCTCTCCCCACCAGGCAAAGGCTACTTGGATGATAAAAGTCCCCAGGAGAAAGATTTCATCTGCAGCATAAGGGACTGACTCTGTACAGAAAAGTGGAGTATTTGCCTTCAGAACTCTAACCCCAGAGCCCTCAACCCTGGCTTCTGCTCACACAGCTCCAGTTCACTCTGCCCTACCTCTGCCAGAGCCCCAGGTGAGTGGCTACAAGGGAAATTTTGTGCGTTGGCCTTTTAAGAGAGTGCCTGCATACCTATCTGTCTCTCCCTGGCAGACAGCAACCCCGCTGCTTTTCCCAGCTAGATGTTGCTCAGTTCTGGTGTCCTGGGCTGGGGAGTTTAGACCCCAGAGTTCTCAGTGGCAACCCTCCCTCTCCCCACAGCTGAGATATCTCTCCAGAACTTTAGCTGCTGACCGTGGGAGCCCCGCCAGCCCTTTCGCTCCTCCGCACTTCCTACTAGTCTCTTTGTGGTCTCCACTTTCTGTCCTTGGTTATCAGGATTCTCTCCAGCTAGTCTTCAGTAGATTATTCAGAATGGTTGATCTCTTCCCACCCCTGCCTGCCTTGTTCTTTTTCAAAGAAGAAAACTACTTCAGATTCTTCACATTTCCATAAACATTTTAGAATCATCTTGTCAATTTCTTCAAAAGAGCCTGCTAGGATTTTAGGATTTTAAAGAGATCAAGTTGAGTAAAACAGACATCTTAATGGTATTGAGTTCTTCAGACTATGTACAGAGTATATCTTTTTATTTATTTAGGTCTTCTTTAATTTCTCTCAGAAACTTTTGTAGTTCTTAGTATAGACATCTTGCACATCTTTTGCTAGGATTATTCCTAGGTATATGATGTTTTGTATTGTTATTGTAAATGGTATTATTTTAAGTTGTACTTTGTAATTATTTTTTGTTAGTATATGGAAATATAATTGATTTTTGCATATTGCCCTATTATCCTCCAACCTTTCCAAATTCACTTGGCAATTTTAATGGGATTTGTTTTAGTAGATTCCATGAGGATTTCTGGGTACATAATCATATTATCTGCAAATAAGGATAGTTTTACATCTTCCTATCAAAACGGCATGCCTTGTTTTTCTTTTTCTTGCCCTATTATCCTATTGCTTTTAGTACATTACTAGTGTACTAGAAGAGTACAATGAATATAAATTGTAAGAGTAAACGTCCTGACCTTGTTCTCAATCTTAGGAAGAAGACTTTCAATGCTTCACATTAAGTATTATATTAGCTGTAGTCTTTTTTATTTTCCCTTCATTAGATTGAGGTTTTTTGCTATTCCTTATTTGCTGTGTTCTTTTCTTAAATCATGAGTTAATGGTGAATTTTGTCAAATGCTTTTTTTGTCATCTCTTAGTTATTACATCTTCTTAAGAGACAATGTTTAATAAATACTAGGAATCAAAACAAATTTGTGGTTGGATCTCACTGATCAGTACAAACCTTACTTTCACTGATTTAAAATAACACATGATTTTTTCTTCTTCGAAAAACTGAGATGATAAAAAGACTTTTTAAAATCTCCCATGGGGGCTATGCTTTCTTGCTCCCACAAAGTGTGATGATCATAAAAAGAACTTTAAACCCTAGCCCCGTGGTCGGCAAACTGCGGCTCGCGAGCCACATGCGGCTCTTTGGCCCCTTGAGTATGGCTCTTCCACAAAATACCACGGCCTGTGCGAGTCTATTTTGAAGAAGTGGCATTAGAAGAAGTTTAAGTTTAAAAATTTTGGCTCTCAAAAGAAATTTCAATTGCTGTACTGCTGATATTTGGCTCTGTTGACTAATGAGTTTGCCGACCACTGCCCTAGCCCATTCCACTGACTGAAGGGTTGCAGGTACGATTGGTTGCAGGTTTGAGTCAAAGGCATGTACCTTGGTTGCAGGCTTGATCCCCAGCCCCAGCTGGATGTGTGCGGGAGGCAACCAATTAATGTGTCTCTCTCACATTGATGTTTCTCTTGTTGTTTCTCCCCTTCCCTTCCACTCTCTTAAAATCAATGGAAAAATATCCTCAGGTGAGGATTAACAACAACAAAAAAGTTAAGGTGCCAGGCTTAATTAACTTTTCTAATTGCCATTTTTACTTTTTAAATGGTGTTTTTCCTATTTGATGTCTTCTAACATTGTGAACTAACATTTTTTACTAGAAGGGTTATAAAGTAAATATATAACAATATAAAACATTAAACAGATTGTTGTAAATCATTTTTATAGTTCTTCCCATAAGAAGAGTGTAGAACTGTCATAAGTCAGAGGCAGGGTCACCCTTCCTGAATTGTCAATTTATGTAGTATTTCTGCAGGGAAACAAGAAGTATTGTGGAGAAATGTAATGAATACATAGACATGTGATTCTGTGTTCCAACAACTTTAAATTTGTATCTACTGCCAGACTTCTCCTTAGATCCATCTTGTATACCCAACTGCTAGTAATGTTCTCATATATATCTCAATGGCATCTCAAGGTTAACATGTTCCAAACTGATTCTTGATCTTCCCCAACATATCTTACTTTTCCACGACCTTCTCCTTTCAATGAATGGCAAGTCCTTGGAGCCATTTTTAATTCTTCTCTTTCACTCATGTCTCACATTGATCCACGCCCACCGTATCTGCATATTAGACCCCAAAACTGACCCTGTGCAATCAGTATTACTGCTACCACCATGGTCTAAGTCGTTATCATTTCCTACCTAGATTATTGCAATAGTTTTCTAACTTCCGTCCTCTTTTGTTTCCCCTTCAGAATAATGTCAATAACTCAAATATCTTATTAAAATACAGGTCAGATTCCGTCACTCCTCTGCTTCATTCTCCTGTTCCAAACACCACAAGAGCTCTGTTCTGATTCAAAACAGCCTCTATAGCATTTAATGGCCTGCCTGCCCATCACCTCCCTCAGCTCATTTTCTTCTCCTTTTCTCATCTCTCATTCCACTCCAGACTACTTACTGTTCTCTAAACATGCAGACATTTCCCAGGGCCTTTGCACTTGCTCCTCCTCCTGCCTGGGACACCTTTTCCAGGTGTAATCATGTGTTACTTCCTCATCTCCTTCTGTCTTGAATCAATGTTACTTTTATATTGAGGATTTTCCTGGCCATTGTAACATTGCCGTCTCTTCCTAGGACTCTCTATCCCATTTCACTGCTTTATTTTTTTTCCTTAGTCCTTATCATTACTTACAAATTGTGTTAGTTTCCTTGGGCTGCTGTAACAAAGAACTTAGTTATCTCATAGTTCTGGAGGCTAGAAGTCCAAAATCAAGGTTTTGGCCGGGTTGGTTCCCTCTGGAGGCTCTGAGGGACAATCTGATCATGCCTCTCTCTTAACTTCTGGTGGTTACTGGCAATCCTTTCTTTTTTTTTTTTTTGGCTCAAAACCATATCATCTCAATCCCTGCTTCTGTGGTCACATGTTATTCTCCCTGTATTTCTCTGTGTCCATATCTTCTTCTTAGAAGGTCATTGGTCATATTGGATCTAGGACCCACTCTAATCCAGTATAATTTCATTTTACCTTTACTACATCTATAAAGACTCTCTATATATTTAAATTTATTTTTAGCATTGACACTATTACAGATGCTCCTATTTCCCCCCTCTTTGCTCACCTCCTCCCAGCAACCCCCACTCACCTGGCCTTCACCACACTTTTGTCTGTTGACCATGGGCTACAAATATATATTCTTTGGCTAGTCTCATCTTCTTTTATCCAGTTCCTCCCACCCTCTCCACTGTGACAAGATTATATTTTTATTTTCGTATTATTATTTTTTAAAAAGAGTTTTTAATTGATTTTAGAGAGAGAAAGGGAGAGGGATAGAAAGATAGAAACATTGATGAGAGAGGAATATCCATCAGCTGCCTCCTGCACATCCCTCGCTGGGGATCGAGCTCACAATCGGACATGTGCCCTGACCGGGAATTGAACTGTGACCTCCTGGTTCATGGGCTGATGCGCAACCACTAAGCAACACTGGCTGGGTAAGACTATATTTTTAAATAAGGTCATATTCACAGGTTCCTGGTAGACATGAATTTTAGGGGGAGGGGACACCATTCAACTAAGTATGCTAATATATTTATCTTGTTTATTGTCTGTTTTCTTCACTAAAATGTAAATTCATGAGACCTTTGCTCATCACTATATTCCTCATGCATATAATAGTCTGAGACACATAGTAGAACTTAGTAATGTTTGTTAAATAAGTAATACCTTTGATCAAGCTAGATTTCATTTAGGTGGCAGATGCCCAGATATAGGACAGCTGGTGATGACTTTGTTGTAAAGGGAATTCGTTTTTCTTAGAAACAGAGTTTATGGGCTAGGAATTGAACCATAATACTTTATTCTTTGAGTTTTCTCCCCCTGGACTAGACTCCAATAACCTCTAAAATAGAAATAATTAAAATAGAAAATAATACCTCTTGTAAGAAATTGTGAGATCTTGAATAAAATTACCACATGCACTCAAGGACCATTCTTTTAAGACTGTTCTTATGTCACTCGATGACAAAGGGCACTAAAGGAACTTTTGATGTACTTCTGCCTGCCCTAAATTCCCTGGGTAAATAATAGAAAATCAAATAAGACAGTCCAAGAAAAATATTTCCAAACAAAGCAAATAAAAGCCCCCGACATACTTTTGACTTCAAAGCAAAGCTCTACTCACATTTAATCCTAGTGTGTAAACTCTTGGGTACAGATGAGTCAACAGCAGCTAAAGTAACAGATAAAACATGAAGCCTCATATCTCAATATGAGCCTTCATATCCCATTCAAAGAACTCAACTTTAAGGCATGCATTTTTTTTCTCAACTAGTGGAAATGACATTTGATTAGCAAAGGTTGGCACAGAGGACATGCCATGTGAAGATAAAGGCAGAGATTGGGGCGATGTTTCTGCAAACTGAGAAATGCTAAAGATTGCCAGCAAACTAGCAGGAGCTAGAAGAGATTTATGAAACAGATATTTTCTCAGAGTGTTCAGAAGGAACCAATCCTGCTGCCGTCTTTTTGTAGTTGTTGTTGTCCAAGTTTTTTTTTTTTAATAATATGTTTTTTATTGATTTTTAGAGAGAGAGAGCAAGAGAGAGGGAGGAATGGGGGAGAGAAGCATGGATGTGAGAGAGAAACATGGGTTGGCTGCCTCCCACACACACCCTGCCTGGGGACTAAGCCCTTTCCTCACACGGGACAAGCTCAGTGGACTGAGTCACACTGGCCAGGGCCCTGCTGACATCTTGACTTAGAGTTTCCAGCCTCCAGAACTGTGAGACAATAAATTTGTGTAGCTGAAGCCACCAGGCTGTAGTACTTTGTTGTGGCAGCCTGAGCAGACTAATGTAGAGACCTTGCCAGCTACATCATATGTAGGTAGTGATAAGAGTATCATCTTGTAATTGCTGAATATGGCCTCCTTTTGTAGGGTGCTTATAGGATAAGTAAACCTGGGATTGTCCTAGAACAAGGGTGCACAAGACCTTTTGTACCTTGAAGTTATGAACAACAACCTTCCCCATTCCTAGGGTGTTGGTGCAGGGAAGAAGAGTTTTTGTTGGGTTTTTGTGGTCTTGGATGCTGGAATCAGGCCTGCACATGTGCTTTGGGACCTGGTATGCCCATGAGAAGTAATTAGGGAAAGTCAGAGAGTGAATCACAGAGAATGGGAAGGCCTCAGACACAAGGCCACCAGAGAACAAAGGCCTTGTGTGTGGCTATTGGGAAATTATCTTTCCTGGCAGAATCATTGTGAAAAGATTGGGAAGCGAAGGACTTATTCCTAATTACTGAGTAATGCACTTGATTTTTGAGGACAATTTTGATGGTGCAGGCAATGCTTCTCCTCCCAGAAAGCCATGGTTTCTTCAAGAGAGTCTGATTTGATACTTTTCCAAAGCAGGCTTGTGTCTCCCGCTGGTGAAACCCCATTGTCTTCACATTTCTGACCTGCCTTACTCCCCAGCCTCCCTGGTCCACAGCAGGCCCAATTCAGAAATCAAGCTTTCATCTTTCATCCAATTCACCCTTTTCTCCTTTCCCTAGAATGGGTGTGACCCACAGCTTTGCATCCCACAGGCAAAGAGGCCAGTGGTTTGTGCTTTCACTCTCCTCCCTCCACCTTCTTTCTCACCCTCCAGGGTCAGTGTTTGAGCACACAGAAGAGAAAATAGAGAAGGGACCAGGTCCTCTTGTTTATTATAGTTCTCTTGGCTGATAATGTCAGGTGTCCAACTGAAAATTCTTCTCCTGAGGCTCCTCTTACGGGTTCTTCAGGGCTTCCTGTGGGAACCTCTGCACTGTTCCATTTCCTGGCTCAGTGAAGTTCTTTCCTGCAGGCCTCAATATGCTCCCAGAGCCTGTGTTCTGGAAGGACGTTCTCTCTGCCTGGAGTCCCTAGACCTGGGCTGGGAATGGGCTGATTGTACTGTCCCCAAATTCATATGAAGTCCTACCCCCCAACACATCAGGAAGTGACTGTATTTGGAGGCTGGGTCTTTAAAGAGCTAGTTAAACTGAGATGATTAGGTTGGACCCCAATGCGATATGACTGGTGTCCTTCTTAGAAGAGGAAAGTGGGATGCAGAAACATACAGAAGGAAGATGATGTAAAGACACAGGGAGAAGATGACCAAGGAGAGAGGCCTCAGAAGAAACCAACCCGACCCACATCTTGGTCTTGAACATTCAGCCTCCAAGTAATGTGAAAACAAATTTTTTATTGGTCAATCCATCTAGCCTGTGGCACTTATATAAACACTAAGAGGCCCAATGCACGAATTCGTGCATGGGTGGGGTATCTAGGCCTGGTCGGCAATCAGGGCTGATCAGGGCCAATAAGGGCCAACTCACCCAGTCCCTACTGGGGCCAGGCTGATCGGGGCCTGCCAGCCAGAAGAAGGGACCGAGGGTGGTTGGCGGGCTGCCTAGGGGGAGGAACCATGGGAGGTTGCTCAGCTAGGGGAAGGGCCCATGGGAGGTTGGCTGGCTGCAGGGAGGGACTGGGGGAGGTTGGCTGGCTTCGGGAGGTTGGCTGTGGGAGCACACTGACCACCAGGGGGCAGCTTCTGCATTGAGCGTCTTCTCCCTGGTGGTCAGTGTTTGTCATAGTGACTGGTCGACCAGTTGTTCCGGTCGTTCGGTTGTAACGGTCGCTTAGGCTTTTATATATGTAGATTATGGTAGCCTTAGCAAACTAATATACCTTGGAAGGCACATGGGTGGGACTCTACCAGTATGGCCCCAGCATGGTGGCCTTCATGGTGTCTACTAGGCAAACAAGGAG
This sequence comes from Cnephaeus nilssonii, assembly GCF_951640355.1. NCBI lineage: Eukaryota > Metazoa > Chordata > Mammalia > Chiroptera > Vespertilionidae > Cnephaeus > Cnephaeus nilssonii. Next base: position 27,978,802 of record NC_137092.1, on the reverse strand, counting down.
ATTCATGCCTCCCTTTTTTTCTGAACCCCCACTCTCTCCTTCTATTTCGATCCCCTGCCATATCACCACCCTCCTCAGGATTCTCAATTTCAACAAACAGGCAGCCAGGGGTGTGATGTTAGTCTCTCCTTTGTAAAACCCCAAGCTCTCCTGAGATCTTTTCACCTACCGGGGAAGTAGAGACAAAAGAAGCTACAGTAAGGGAAATGGAAATACCACAGCACTCTCTCTTCTCTTAGTGCCCTGCAACTCCATTCATTCATTGGCATTTATTCACCCTCCTCTCTCCATTCTTAACATTGGCAAATATTTGTTGAGTACCAGGCCCCACTCCAGACACAGGAGTGAACAACAAAAGTTCCCTGCTCCCTTGTAATCTAAAGGTGAGGACAGAAACTATTAACAAATAAACAAGGTCTATGTTATGTCAGATGATGTTAGCAGCAAAGAACAATAAAATAATATAGAATATGGTAGGGGTTGGTAGTTCTATTGTATCTAAGATGCTTTTATATAAGAGGAAAGGCCTGTAGGATATAGGAACATTTGTGTATGCACTTGTGGGAATTGAGAGTAAAGCAGTCAGGCTATTTGAAGGAAGAACTGTCTGTGTTGAAGGAGTGTTAGGTGCAAAGACCCAGAAGTGAGGCGTGCTTAGTTTGTTCACAGAAGGGGAAGAACAGCATTTTGAATGCAGCACAGTAATCAGGGGAAACTGGGTAGGAGAAGAGTTTGAAATGCGGGGTGGTTGCAGATCAGGAAAGGACTTATCAGCAATTGAAGGGACTTTTGATTTTACTCTGTGAGGGAGATGGGAATCACTGAGTTATTTTGAGCACAGGAGTGACATGATCTGAATTTTAATGAATTTTAATGAGAATCACTCTGGCTGCAGGTGAAAAATAGACTGTTCGGAGGCATTATAGGGAAGGAGAGAGATCGATGTGAGAAGAGTCTGTTGCCAACTAAAGGTCCATTGTCTTCTTTCTTACTTAGAAATTCCTAATTTTTCTGAGATGGTAATATATTCAGATAACAAACAAACAAACAAAATTAAACAACAAAAATAAGAATAAAAATAAAAAACCCAACTACATTTTTCAATCTTCCTTGCACATAGGGAAGGCCTTGTGGTTAGTTCTGGCCAATGACATGCAATCAGAAATTGTTGGGTGGGGCTTCCAGGAATGCCACTTAAAAAGGGTGCCACCTCTGCTAGCATGTGATTTTTGCCAGATGCCTTTCCCTTCTTCCTACCTAAAATTTGGGTATGGGTATTTTCCAAGAGCCATTATTAGGAAAATACAATTTGAAAGGACAATCAGATACCTCCTCATACCTACTAGAATGGCTAAAATATAAGAAAAATGATAGTACTAAGTGCCGGTGAGGATGTGGAGCAACTGAAACTAATATATTGCAGATGAGAAATATAAAACACACAACTCCACTGAAAATTTTAAAAGCTTTTTTAGAACTGTTAACCCATCCTTATTATATAATCTAGCTATCTCCTTTCTAGGTATTTACCCAAGAGAAATAAAGTCTTAAGTTCATATACAAATCTGTACATAAATGTTTATAGAAGCTTTATGTGTAATCTCCTCAAAGTGAAATCAACCTAAATGTCCTTCAGTGAGTGACTGGATAAACAAACTGTGGTATCTCCATACAATCTAATACTATTCAAAAGCCACAAGAAAACGAACTGTTGGTACATTCAACAGCTTGCATGAATCTCAGATGCATTTAGCTATGTGAAAAAGCCAGACCCAAAGGCTGTATATTATATGATTTCATTTATACGACATTTTACAAAATAGTAGGAACGGAAGAGAGAAGAATGGAGATAAAGGTAGAGAATTGGTTGTTTACCAAGGGAGAGCATGAGAAAACTTTAGGGTGCAATGGAACTGCAATGGAGCATGAATGTGGTAGAGACACTGCTCTGTTCATTTGTCAGAACCTATAGAACTGTACGTAACAGAGTAAATGTTACAGTATGCAAAATAAAAAATAAATTTATTAGTAATGGGAAAAAGAGTCTGGAAAATTATCCATATAAATCTGTCCCTTCTATTAGGAAGACAACCAATTGTGAGAAAATAAAATCATTGTGAATTCTGAAATTCAGATAACAGATAACTTAGTTTCCCTTCATGGAGTAGTCTTGATTCTCATTTTTAAAAGAAATACTTGTGGTAGGAAGACAACACATAAAACAGAATAGTCTGAGAAGTTGGGTTTTGTTGTGTTTTTCCCATCTTAATATCTACTGCTAAAACATTTGGAGACAGTCAGAGCTGACAGGAAGATAAACTATATCTTAACTTCTTTTCTCTCTGGTACATATGCCGAGTGGATTTCACTGTAACAGTTGTGGGGATAACACAGAGATATAAATTTTTATTTTCCAGAAATCTCTCTCAACTGAGAAACATAATGTGAAAAGTTTTTATATGTAAGTGATTTACAAATACTGGGCTATTTTTGTTATTAGAAATGAAAATGATTTGGAAGAACTCTTTAGTGCTGAGGAACAACCTGATGAGACAGCTGAAATCCTACAAAAGGGTGATGAGAAGCAGCATCTGAACAAAAGAAAGCCACAGTCTGCTCAGATCACCAGATGGAAGCCGCTGCAGGTCTCTTTCCCTGTCTCCAATTGCTCCCCTTCGCTCTTCTTTCCGGGGATATGCTAGCAAAGTTCCAAAGATATGCCAAGGGATAGTCTACCTGTGAATACACACATTGAAAATCCTCAAGTAATTTCCTTCCTTGTCCTAAGCTGCTCTGGTCTGTCTCTAGGAGAGAGGTGAGACCAGTTCTGGTTTAACTAGCAGGAACATTGAAAGCATGAATGACACTCAGCAGACACTGTGCCCTCATGTGGTGCAAATTTTATAGGGAATAAAAGTAGCTATATTTGGGGAGGGAGATGAAGTTGGGCTCAATTACTGTGGTTTTATTGAAAGAGCTTTCCTAGAGGCTGTGTTTTATCCACGTAGATGAGCCTATAAAATTTCTGATGATGGCCTCATATGGAAATGACTTCATGGTATTCAAAGTTACTCTTCAGATGGCAATGATGAATCAGCTGTCTTTATTGGTGTAAACCAAGCTGGAGATTAAGGGGAGACAGGGGAGTACATGTCAAGAAGGGCACCCAAACCCTCTTGACTATTCTCAAGCCAGCTGGAGCCCCCACCCTAATGTCATCTGGCTTTCTACTAGACTGTTAAATGGTTCAGTATTCTATTTTAAAAGCCATTCCTTGGTCCTCCGAGCAGTAGTGGCATCCTGGCCCCAGCAGTCATCTTTTCCAGCTGTGTAAGTGCAGTGCTTTCCAGAGGGTGGGGCTGAGGGAAGAAGAAGGTACAGTGGATCAAGCAATGAGAAACCTACCCATCACTGGGTACAGAAACCCTCCTCTGTGACCTGAAATATACCTGACACCTAACCAGGGCATGAACTTAAGTAGAATTAAATCCAGTGATAATTTGCTACATTGCGATTCCACATAGGAATATTCCACAAACCATCAGTAGAGATGAAATCAGAAGTGTTTATAGAAGAGAAAAGAGAGAGTATTTGCCTTGTGTAGAGTAGAAATTCTTCCTTGTCCCCAATCTCTACCCCATGCACCAATCTTCTTCAGAGCATGTTGTGTCATGGCCTTATTTTCCCTTTCTTATCCAGACTCTCACAGTAACCTCTTGACTGCAACGTCTTGCTTTTATATAGTTGGTTTCTACAGTGCATCCAGAGTGATGATCTTGTAAGTAATACACCAGATTTTTTCACTCCCTGTTTAAGACATCCAGAAATGTGCTTTTCTCTTAGAATAAAACCTAACGTTCTTACCATAGCTTATGAGGCTTTGAACTCACAGGGCTTATGCTTACACCTCCATCTTCAATCTAGAACATTTGTCGACTTACTCATGACATTCCACAGCTACCGTTTTGTTCCTCAACATGCAAAACACCCTTCTTCATTCCCAGCCTTTGCCCTTGCTGTTTTGTCTGGAACATTGTTTCTCCAGCTCTCTGCATGGCTGGCCCCAAGTCTTCCCTGACTACTCCATCTCAACTGCCATCCTCAGGTAGTCCCTGCACATCACCCCATTTATTTTCTTTATAGCACTTCCCAGAATAGGTACTTATTTGTTTCACTGTCTTCCGTACAAGAATGTACACGCTATTAGGGCAGGTGACTTGTCTTATTCCTAGCTGTCTCCCTAGTGTCTAACACAGCTAGCATGTTGAAAGGAACTTTTATTTTTATGTATTTATTTAATTTATATTTATTGTTAAAAGTATTATAGATATCCCATTTTTTCCCCTATTGACCCCCTCCATTCCACTCCCCACCCTCCAGGCTTTCACAACCCTATTGTCTGTGCCCGTGGTTATGTATATATGCATACAAGTTCTTCAGTTGATCTTTTCCCTCCCACCAACCCATCTCACCTTCTCTCTGAGATTCCGCAGTTTAGGAACTAGCCTTTAGCTTTCACTCCTTTCAATCCCCTACCCCCTCTCTCCTTGAATTCACATAAATTCTAAGATGGTGGTCTTTCAGTCCATCAGACCAGGACTCTTTTTCCTTAGGACCTTGAGATGTCCCTCAGCTTGGGCTATTCTTTGTTTCTCTTTTCACCAGGCTGGCTTCTTATTCACACTTTGTATTGACCAAAGTGTTATTGCTTCCAAGAGGCCTTCCCTGTTCTTCCAGCCTAGATTAGGTGCTCTTGCTAGATCTTCCTAAGACAGATATTACTTTCTGGATCACAACTCTCATCCCTACTGGATATAAGGTCCCTTGGGCACTTTCTAGTTAGTTCACCATTCCTTTCAGCTGGCCCAGTGCCTACTTGAATGAGTCAATAAATATTTACTTGAATGAGTTAGTAAATATTAGTGGAATAAACAAATGAATGAATATATGAATGAATAGAGGAACTGCTGGTTTCCTGACCTTTTGTTTATCATCTTAGAAAGTTTTTGATGATGGCTTAGCTAAAGGATAACGGGTGCTTAATAAAAGTGTGTTGTCAAATGAATATCCCTGGATTCTCCTCCCATACATTTCGTGGTGGTTGTTGGGAGACCCTGTTTCTCTGTGCTGTTCCACCTTGATGCTCACTCTTGGCCTCCCCTCTGTTTGACTGTACTCTGTCTGTTGCGCAGACACCTTGGGTAGCCCCACACTCCCACCCATCCGGTGTACCACGATTCTGCTCCTCTGGTGTCTGCCTTCCTCAATAGCCAGGTTCAATTTCAGGTCAGCTCTTCTAGCATGCCCCATCCCACTCATCCTTGCTCAGTTGTTTCATTTGACGTAGCAGCAATTGGAGAGAAAACAGGCCTTTGTAATACCCATCAGTGAATATAAGGAAGCCAGAGCACAATGATGAAGTACTTGCCTCTAGGTGGCCATTCTGATCATGAAGAGGTCTTAGGCTGTTGGTAGTTCATGTGTCAGGGACTTTTCCAAACTCCCAATTTCCAAAAGCTGTAACTCCGCAACAAGCTAAATGGCAGATAATTACATTATTGGGGGTAAAGTGTGATATTCAGGGACTTGGTAGATTGCCACTATGTCTTGCCCATGTTTGAAAAATGCGTCTCAAATGATCAAGTGCCCCATCAGCCTTCCTGCTAGTTTTCTCGGGAGGCCTCGATTTTAGGTGCAAGGTCCGCCTTCCTTGCAGACGCCAGTGAAACTCCTGCAGCTCCTCCATCAGCTCAGATCTCAGAGGTCTGATTTCATTATGAGAATCCCCTGCTCACCCCCTCCCCCCTCAGACATCTTTTCTGTAACTTGCAGTTTGACACTTACCCATGAAACATCAAAAAAGTCACTAAAATTGGATTTTCCCCAAAGTGTCAAAAATAATAAGATTCAGAGAGGAAGGAGATGGTAGTAATAATCCTGACCCCTTTCCTACCTCCGGTGGCCATTCTTGGCGCTCCCTTCTCAACATTGCCATGGAAACCGCTGACTCCTTTCTTGTTAGGGTGATTATACCTTTTCAGGTTTTTAAAACTGGAAGACACCAGTGAAAGAAGCCTGGAATCTCTGATTCCGACTCCCCCTCCCACATTGGCGCTGCTTATGCAAATGAGAGAAAATGGGCTTTGTTAAGTTTTATTTTGTATTCTGCAAAAAAAAAAAAAAATACAATGCATCTGTTATGTGCCTGTGTGAGAGAAGAATACTGGTTACCCAGACATATGGGGAGGCATCCGATGTTCTCCCTTTTTATAGTATTACTTTAACTATCTGCTTGACAGATACAGTCATCATTACAGATTGGAAATACCTTTGTCAGACAGCAGTTTCCTGTGATGGGCAGCCTTACAATCCCGCATGATATATTGGTTTGACAGCTTGCAGGGAGATCCAAGAGGGAGGGAAGGGGGGGACTGTGAAAGGGAAAAGTTTATTTTAGCCAACAGACGTGGAAATTTCACAGACATTATAGGATTCTTTTCCAGCTACGCATGATTTCTCCTCATCAGCTGTTAATTAAGGACATTAATTTATTTGTTTGATACTGGAAACATAAGGCTTAGTTCCGTACGAGTTATAATTTATCATGATTTTAGCGTCTTTTGAGTAATTCAAAATTATGCTTTGCAGTAAATGATTTATGAGGAGTTTATAAGTATTCTTATTAAATCAGCATTTTTAATGTATTATTCTCTGGCATTACGTACCTCTGGAGACTATTAAAGTTTATTACTCAGTGTTCATTTTAATAAGAACCTCCTGATGTTCCCCAGGGCCTGAGAAAAACTACTCATGGGTTTCTGCCCAACATTGAATGTGGCTCTGGTGGTCAAGCAGTCCTCTTGATCAACACTTTTCCAGGAGAGAGAAATCAGTGGATGATCCCCATTTCAGCTTTTATGTAATGATTTATGCCGGAGCTTCCTAGTCATTTTTGCTTCATGACTCACTTGTAAACTTCCAAGTTTGCAGCAGCAACACTGGCACGCAGTGAATGGGTGCACATCTGGAAAGGCAGCTGTGCAGATAGCTGCCGGGAAGGCTTACACTGGATGCCACACGTCTCATGTACCTGAAATGGCTGGGCCCCGAGTTCTGACTCCGATGGCAGAAAAAAAGGGACATGGACATGTGAGGACATCGAAGAAGGGTTTTAGATTGCACCTGCATTGTTCTAGAAGCATTTTAATTGAAAAAATTGTCTGAGCTTCAGACAAAAAGCCAAACTTGCTTCCCAGGCAGACACAGAGGGCAAGATACACAGACAGACCCTCCGCCTCACACCCTCCCCCACCACACGCATGGGAAACCATTGTATGTACCAGGAAGGATGTGGGGGACTTAACACTTGAGAACAGGACTGTAGACATTCCTTCCCTTCTGTGTGGCACTTTAATTCTTTTTTTCATACGCTATACTATATAATACACCCAAACTGCCTTTCTTACGCTGAATTTGGCGTGATGTCTACAGGCTATCGCTGCTGCTTGCCAGCCAGTAGCTCAGTGTTGGCGGTATAGTAGTGTTTATTTCTGTAATTATTTGAATAAATATTTTATGACATTTCATCCTTAATATTTAAACATGAATGGGAACGAGGAAAACCAAAGTGTTGACACTAGTGTTGAAACTATTGAGATGGGGATTTGCCCCCACTCCCCCGCCCCCCTGAGTGTTTAATTGTTTAGTTTTAGTTGGGAACTCATTAGACATAAAAGTTGATTGCAGTGTTCAATTTTATTTATTTACTTATTTGTTTAGTTATTTATTTTTGAGAGAGAGAGAGAGAGAGAGAGAGAGAGAGGAAGAGGGAGAGAGAGAGAGAGAGGGGGGGAGAGAGAGAGAGAGAGAGAGAGAGAGAGAGAGAGAGAGAGAGAGAGAGAAGAGAGGAAGAGGGAGGGAGAGGGATAGAGAGATAGAAATATCCATGAGATCATCAGCTGCCTCCTGCACACCCCCTACTGGGGATTGAGTCCACAACCCAGGCATTTGCCCTGACCAGGAATCGAACCATGGGTCGATTCCTGGTTCATGGGTCACTCAACCACTGAGCAACACTGGCCTGGCACAGTGTTCAATTTTTAAAGGAAGAGAAAAAAATAAAGAATGAGCTGACAATATGTTGTTGAACATAGTTTAAAAGGCAAAGTGTAATGAAAGATTTTACTTTATTTCTTAGCTTTTTTAGACTAGATCTTATCCTTGTAATATGTAAGGCTATTGTTCAGCTTTTCTGTACTTGTCTTTAGTGTCTTCTTAGGAATTCATTATGTGTAAAAATTGAAAATTGTCTCTCTGCCCCATCCCCTTTCTGCCTTTCCACAAATGGACATTGTCTTTGTTCCTTAATATAGTAATACAGCTACTTATCATTATATGTGTTAAACCCCATGCATCCATCTTGCCAATTTTCAAAACTATAAAAATTCATTTTTAGCACTTTGTTTACCACAAATATTATTTTTATTTATTTTTTATTGTGTGTCTACCTTTAAATAGATAGAGGAATTCTTCCCAGGGAGACAACCTATTAGACTGATTAAAACTCAACTATAAACTACCCTGATATTTTAAAACAAAAGGAAATAAAACAATAAACCCACTAGACATTATCAACATTATTTAAAACATTCATTTTCTAAAATTTTTGCTTTGATGACCTTGAAAGGCACAGGCAGGAAGTGAAAATAGGTGGGTATGGGTTGATTATTTCTATAGAACTAAGTCTTCAGAAGTAAATTGAAATTAAATAGTTATTTGCTTTCTTGTTTTTTATTTTTAAAGAGATAACATTCTGCATTTTACTGGAAATTCAGAGAAATAGGGTCCAGGTATATATTAGCCACTGTCAAAGTGTGCACTTGAAGAAATCATATAATGTTGGGGTTTCAAAACCCCTTCCCCCCCTTTTTTTAAAGGGACATCTGCAATACTTTAAACAATAAAGATAAATTAAAATGAAACACTTTACTTGATGGCTTCCAATAGACTTTTGCAAATGGAAGAGAGCATGGTTTAGCACAGGTTAGGGATGCAGGTAGACATGGGTTTGAATTGAGGCTGATTCCTTGCTTCATGACCATGGACCCTCTGGGTATTATTCTCCTCCTTTTTAACATGGGAACATTGCTTCTCTCAAAGTGTTAGCGCTAGTCTTAAATTGGGTAACATTTGGAAAGTTACACGGTAGAGTCTAAGTGATTACTGTTGTAGCAACCATTTATTGTCCTTGGGTTATGGAAGCCTGACTATGGTAGCCTGAAAATGGCACCCCAAAGATATCCACATCTGAATTCCTGGGAACTGGAAATATGCTCTGTTATATGGCAAAAGGGTTATATGGCAGATGTGTTTAAGTTAAGGGTCTAGTGGTAAAGAGATTACGCTGGATTATTTGGGTGGGCCCAGTGTGTTCACAAGAGTCCCTATAAGAGAAATGTAGGAGGCTTAGATTCAGGCAAGTCTGTGTGGCAAAGGAAGATGCCACACTACTAGCTTTGGTGATGGAAAGTGGGGCCATAAGCCAAGGAAAAGGTAAGATTCTTTCCTAAAGGGTATGTAGCCCTGACTTCTTGATTTCAGCCCCAGTGAAATCCATTTGGGACTTCTGACTCCCAAACTGTAAGGTAATACATTTGTATTGTTTTAAGGCATTAAACTTGTGGTAATTTGTTATAGCAGCAATAGGAAATGAATACACTGCATATCATTTTATTAGCACATTAAAATGAAAGATGACCCCACCCCCACAGCCCTGTGGAATGAACCATATTTGGTCTAAACCAGGGCATGGTAATCTATTGGCCTTTGCTGCTCGTGGTTTAGCAGTGGACATGTGACCCAGTTCCATTCAGTGACTCACAAAGGGAAGACTGCTGAGTGGGGAGACTTTCTGGGAAGGATTTTGCTCCCTAATGAAAGGAGCTGTTGAGATGAGAAATCTTGCCCCTTCCTGCCCGCCTTGAACAAAGTTAAGGGAAGACTTAATGTTTGGAGTTGCATCGTGATTCATGATGGCAAAGGTCAGAAGGACTGACTAGATAACAACTAGTGACTGATTGAGATGAAGAGAAACTCGATATATTTTCATCATTGAAGCATCAAAGAAAAGCATGGAGTCTGCTGTACCCACAAATTATTTTTCTGTAGGGATTTGTGGTTGATTCAGGAACATCAGATTATGACCTCAAGATGTTCAGTCAGAAAATAAGCATCAAACAATACACTGGTATGATTGTTCCCATGCAGGGCTGGAAACTCACACAGAGCATTACAAAATATATCTATTTCTTCCACTGAGCTTTTCACAAATGAACAAACGGCTCAAGTGCTGTTACACTGCAATGTCTCCTTATCCCCTATGTCTCCTTCTCTAATACAGGTCTCAAGGTCAGGCAAATGACCTTTTTTCCTCCCTCCCTCTCTCCCTCCCTCCCTCCCTTTCTTCTTGTATTTCTTTTTTACATAAATAATGTCTCTTTTTCTTTTTTAAAATATATTTTTATTGATTTCAGAGAGGAAGGGAGAGGGAGAGAGAGATAGAAACATCAATGATGAAAGAGAATCATTGATCAGCTGCCTCCTGCATGCCCCACACTGGGGATCAAGCCCGCAACCTGAGCATGTGCCCTGGGAATCGAACCATGACCTCCTTAGCATCACTACTAATAAATTCTTCCAAGGTGGCTCTCAATAGAGTCTCTGGCTATGACTTTCCTTTCTAGCATCTTGAAGTCTAGTCAGTCAGTCAGAATGAGCTTCCGATCTCTGATGGGTCCAGGCTGTGTCATGCCTCTCTGTCTTTCATGAGGCTGTTCCCCGCCCCGCCCACCCCACCCCCCCTTGCTGGAACTGAAAATGTCCCCACTCAGGTCAAGCATCAGTCCTCTGTAATGCCATTCTGGCAGTCTTCTCAGTACTCAGGGGGAATTGACTACTTCCTTCTTGTTGAGGAACATACACTCTGCCCCAACCCTTTTTTTATTTACCTCTGTTAGTTTCTTATTGTGTTACTAGAAGCCCGGTGCACGAAATTCGTGCACGGCGGGGAGTTGTCCCTCAGCCCAGTCTGTACCCTCTCCAATCTGGGACTCCTGGAGGGATGTCCGACTGCCCGTTTAGGCCCGATCACACCAGGATCGGGCCTAAACGGGCAGTCGGACATCCCTCTCACAATCCAGGACTGCTGCCTCCCAACTGCTTGCCTGCCTGCCTTCCTGATTGCCCTTAACCGCTTCTGCCTACCAGCCTGATCACCCCCTAACCACTCCCCTGCCAGCCTGGTTGATGCTTAACTGCTCCCCTGCCAGCCTGTTTGCCCCCAACTTCCCTCCTCTGCCAGCCTGGTCACCCCTAACTGCCCTCTCCCTCAGGGTTGATCACCTCCAACTGCCCTCCCTTGCAAGCCTGGTCCCTCTCAACTGCCCTCCCTTGCAGGCCTGATCCCTCACAACTGCCCTCCCTTGCAGGCCTGATCCCTCACAACTGCCCTCCCTTGCAGGCCGGGTGCCTCCCAACTGCCCTCCCCTGCTGGCCATCTTGTAGTGGCCATCTTGTGTCCACATGGGGGTAGGATCTTTGACCACATGGGGGCAGCTATATTGTGTGTTGCAGTGATGATCAATCTGCATATTACTCTTTTATTAGATAGGATAGAGGCCTGGTACAGGGGTGGGGGCCAGCTGGTTTGCCCTGAAGGGTGTCCTGGATCAGGGTGGGGTTCCCTTGGGGCATGGGGCGGCCTGAGCGAGGGGCCTGTGGTGGTTTGCAGGCCGGCCACGCCCCCTGGCAACACAAGCAGAAGCCCTGGTATCTGGAATTTATTTTCCTTCTACAATTGAAACTTTGTAGCCTGGAGCAGAGCCAAGCCTCCTGCATGCTCCACTGGCAGCCATTTCTGTGGCAGTTAATTCACCTTCTACAATTGAAACTTTGTAGCCTTAAGCGGGTGGGCCTGGCCAGGGTGTGCTTTAAAGCTTTGCTTCCCCTGTTGCCGCCGGCAACCCTGGCCTGCTCTCTCAAGCTCCATTCTGCCGCCCTTTGTTTGAATTTGTTTACCTTCTATAATTGAAACTTTGTAGCTTGAGTGGAGGCTTAGGCCTGCAACGGCTATGGGAAAGCTTGGCTTCCTCTGTTACCTGGGAAACCTTGCTCTCTGTGGCTGTAGCCATCTTGGATTGGGGTTAATTTGCATACTCGCCCTGATTGGCTGGTGGGTGTGGCTTGGCTGGTGGGCGTGGCTTATGTAGCAGAGTGATGGTTAATTTGCATATTACCATTTTATTAGAGAGGATATTCTTTATAGTCTTAGAAATTGTTCTTCCCAGGTGAGATAGATAGCAAACTTCTGGAGGTAAAAATCATTCTCAAGTTGTCTGTCTTTTCCTGGTACTTGATATATTGCCTGGCACATACAGGACACTCAATATCAGAGAGAAATAAATTAATAAATGAAAGAAGAAGTGAGTGTTGGTGAGACATTAGAAAGCTAGATGCGCTTCATAATTGATGACATTTAGAGCAAAAGCAAGCTTACGTATTATTTAGTCCAAACTTTTCATTTTATAGTTCTAGATTGCACTGTCCAAATTGTCTATTAAACACCTGTAGTGTGACTCTTCTGAATTGAGATGTGCTGTGAGTGTGAGATATACACCAGATTTCAAAGACTTAGTACCTCAAAGAAAGAATGTATATGTCATTAACAATTTTTATATTGATTATATTTTCATAATGATAATATTTTAAGTACTTTAGATTAAATAAAATACCTTATTAAAAATAATTTTACCTATTTGTTTTTACTTTTTAAATACATGGATGGTTACTACAAAAATTTAAATTACTTACATGGTTCATATTTGAGGTTCACCTTATATTTCTGTTGGACAGTTTCTAGAACAGGAATTGGCAAACTCCAAATCTGACCAGACACCTGTGTTTTGATGCCTATTTATTAATTTTTTAAAAACGTTTTTAATTGTAAATTTTGCATATTTATGTAAATACCCACATAATAGCTTCGATTTTGCTCTGGGCCCACAGAACCTAAAATATTTACTATATTAATAAAATGTTTACTGACCCTGTTATAGAAGATAAGGCCCAGTGTGGTAAAATAAAGTAATAATGTAACAACAAATAGTAACTATTGCCTTAATAATAATAGCTCACACATCAAGTTTTCATTCATTCTAGAAATATTTTTGACAGCCTACTTTGGGCCAGACACTATGTGTAGACATTCAACTTACAGTGTTGAACAAAACAGCTCTTGTCTCCTTTCTGATGCATCTTAACATCTTATGAGGAGAAGATATAGCTCAAACAAATAAACAAAACCTATAGAACTCAAGAGGGAGGACTACCTACCTGAATTAGCAAGGATTACTGGAATATAACTTTAAGTGATGCCCTAACCTTAATGCTCTTAAATTGTTGGAGTGAAGATATAGCTAAACTTTATTGATCCAAGCAGGTTATAGTTAGTATTCATGTAAATGGGTGCTTAGGATTACTTGAGAAATTTTTTCCCCTAACATTATTTAAACATTCTATTATTATATTCATTTTTTCATTCATTCGTTAGTCAATTCACTCTTTCATTCAAACATT